>NC_091458.1:152343995-152659828 GCF_027789765.1 Dendropsophus ebraccatus
AGCAGAGAATATCGCAGGTACACACTACAGAGACATGCTATATGTATATAATTGCAAGGTAGAAATAGCAGGTTTCAGTAGGAATTATGCTATATAGGTAGCTAATAATAAGCAGGTAGGTAACTGACCACCACGGTCAGTCGTTTTAAATGACATAACTAAATTTCGTTGTGCGTGTAACAAGAACACAGATAAGTATAAGATTATAAGTAGAAATGTAAGGTGTGATAATGCAAGCAGACGATCATTAAGGTGTGGTAAGGTGTATAACAAGTGAGCGCTATTACTCCAGTATGATGCTGTTATGGCTGCTTAAGAAATATGGCCTCAAAAAGCTGGGTGTAATTAAACATAGAGCAGACCAAAGAAAAAGCGTATGCATGGCTGCTTATATACAACTATAGATATTGTGAGATGATAGCGTTCTGTCTCTTATCACAAAAATAAGCTTCTATACGAGCTATGCAGAAATAGGTAACTACACACACGATTCGAATATATACATAGAAGAAAGAACAGCGTGTTGTACTAACAAATATTAGTCACGCAGATTGGGTGGGGCATATAGTCCGGCCAATGCCAGAGTTCATTAAGGAGGTATAGAACACCAAGGTGTAGAAGGCAACCTCCCGTCCGATAATGCCTAATATTGACCGTTGTTAGATTGCCAGGAGTTCCATAGTTGCATCCCTTCCTCCGGGCTTGAGATCCTGTAGGCAACGTCCCCTTTAAATACGATGAGATGAGTGGGAGATCGCCACTTATATGAGACATGGTTGTCTCTTAGCATTTTGGTGAGAGCGGAAAAGGACTTGCGCCACTGTAAAGTTCCTGGAGATAAATCTGAGAACACTGATATCCGCTGGTATTCGTCTGGTAAACTCTCTGCCTTTCTAGTAGCGTCCAAGAATGCCGATTTAACATGAAGAAAATGAACGCGTACGATTACGTCTCTTGGAGTGTCCATAGGTAGATGTCTGGGTCTGGGGACCCTTCGGGCCCAATCCACAATCATTTCTTTATTGGCACATTTGGGTAAGACTGTTTTGATAAACTTTTGAATATGCAGGAGAGGTTTTCTATGGGGATTTGCTGCTGCTCTGGACAGTTCCTGACATGGACAGAGATGGCAGCAGAGAGCACTGTGTCAGACTGGAAAGAATACCCCACTTCCTGCAGGACATACAGCAACTGATAAGTACTGGAAGACTGGAGATTTTTAAACAGAAGTAATTTACAAATCTATATAACTTTCTGACACCAGTCTATTTTGAAAACCTTATTATACTGCAGGGCCGGAGTACCCCTTTAATGGTAAAGCATGGATAAACAGATTGTCCCCAACGTGACCAACAATGTGGATGAGGGGATGGGGTTATTTTCCTTATCTCTGAAAACAAAGATTTATATGTGAACTTTTTTAAACTTCTTATTTCTTTGAGTCTGACGTTGTAGCTGGCTGTGCCAAGGATCCTTTTAGAGGAGGTGATATCAGGGCTATAAAACAGGAAGCCTGTATTGTTTTACTGCGTATTGTTTCGGCCTGGGATAAAAAAGAAGCCTTAGCGGAGTAATAATACCGCAGCTGAGACTCATTGTTATACTGACTGCACATAACACAGCATCCCGCCCCTGATTCCTCACATTCTTCTATATCGGCTACAGGAAATTCCTTCGTTTTTTCTGAACGATAACGGTCAGAGGTTTCCAAGATCCATCAGGAAAGTCAATGGTAAGAGAAACTTTTTTTTTTTAAAGGTAAAGTTGTTAAACAATTACCCTGCTATTCATGAGCTGAAACAAGGGCCCCATTACACGGAGTGAAAAACGGCCAATTCGACTGATTATTGCTCTGTGTAATAGAGACAACGTTCAGCCGATGACAACGATTATCGTGTAATAGTGATGCTCGGCCGACAGCTGAGGATTGTGTAAAAAAAACCTGTATACATGGTCCTGGGGTTCTTCTGGCCTCTGCTTACTTCCTGTTGCCACCGCTGCAGCTTCAGAGCAGGTCTATGAAGTGATAGACCGCTCAGCCAATCACTGACCGCAGCAGTCCCGGCCAATGATTGGCTAAGTGGCCTGTCAGTTCAGAGACCTGCTCTGAAGCTACAGCGGCGGCTCAGAGGGCAGAAGAACACCGAGACTATAGACAGGTATTGTATACAGTTTAAGGGCAAGAGCTGCACAGACATCGTTAAAAATGTCTGTGCAGCTCTTGCTAATCGATTCTAGAACTAGAATATATAGTAAACTTGATAAGCTAGCATCGATCTAGCTTCCTCCACAATATTAAATGAATCACTGCAACCACACCAAACCGATCTGCAAACTAAAACCAAAACCCATCAGAAAACAAATTTTCTAGCCTATAACCACTTAAAGGGGTACTCCAGTGGGGGGGCCCTTTTTTTTACTGGGACCGGTGAGGAGGTGGCCGAGGAAAAAGACGTCCACTCACCTCCTTGGTTCCAACGGCAGGTCCCGCATCGTGGCGCTCCGGTTCCCGGCCGCTTCCGGGTGTCTGGCGCGGCGGGCCCGAGACGTGACGTCTCAGGTCCGCTCAGCCACTCAGTGAAGGAGGCGGGATCCGTTTCAAGTCCGCTCAGATCCCGCCTCCTTCACTGAGTGGCTGAGCGGACCTGAGACGTCACGTCTCGGGCCCGCCGCGTCAGACACCCGGAAGCGGCCAGGAACCGTGCACCGAAGCGCCGTGATGCGGGACCTGCCGCTGGAACCGCTGGTCCCAGTAAAAAAGTGCCCCCCCACTGGAGTACCCCTTTAATCTCTGCTATTGCCCCTTTCTCTGCTAAGGACACAAAAATCTGTGTGTGAGCTTTTCTCTTCATCTCCCCCCCCCCGTCCCTTCCAAGACAAGTCCCTGGCAGGCTGTATCTGAAACTTTGTAGCTTCTTTTTATTGGCGGAATGGTTAATCTGAGGTCAAGTTGCTGAATTCACTGTGATTAAGCCTTACAGGGTTACAAAGTTGCTACAAAGTTGCAGATAGGGACTTTTTTTTTACATCAGCTGTCTCAGAAGGGAGGGGGAGACAGAGAGAAAAGCTCTCACACATGTTATGTGTCTTCAGCAGAAAGCAGCAGCTCAGAACTGGGGGAAGGAGACTGATTACATAATAAAAAGTATGGAAGGAATTTTTAGTCTCACCATGGGCGGCAACATATCAAAAGTTACGTTTGAGCGGAAAACCCCTTTAATGTCAAAGAAGTGAGCAACCTCTAATGTTCCCTTAATACATTTTTTTCCCCCTCCCTCTAATCCTAATCGTCTTTATTATGTAGCTTGTCCTCAGAAGAAGAAACAGCGTTGGTGTCGGGCAGAGTACGCATACAGCCCCGGTAAGCCGGATGAATTGGAGCTCATTGCCGGAGAAGTTCTGGAAGTTCTAGAAGAGGTAAATTCAATTCTTTTATTTCACGCTACTGCATAGAGATTCTAGGGATAAAGCACTCACCCTAATCACTAGAACAATCTGTATGTGTAGACAATATGGCACAGACCATAGATTCTCTGATACGGACTTCCTGAGCGAGCCACAAGTGATCTACAGCTACAAACCATCATAGATGACATCGATAACTGCAGATTAATAGTAAAGAACAGCATCTAAAGATATAAAAGCTACAAAATACAGGAAATTATAGACTGAGATAGCTGAAATGTCAGACACAGATGCTTATTTCTGAAGAACATCCTTCTAATTCCCAATAAAAGACATAAGTTCTGCAACTTGCCAACACTCCTCGGCTATGCTCCCACTTCGGGAACATATCGGGGGAACGCTGCCATCTTGTTCAATAGATGGCTGCTAAAAAAGTTATGTAAATTTATGTAAATTGTGTTTTTTATTAGAGGTCATCTTTTTAACGAGACGATAACGTTCTCCGGATATGTTCCCGATGAGTGGGCCTATATGTGTAGGTGGACTCTCTCAGATTCATGTAGAGCGTGAGGGTCATCATCTAACGCCAACTGTACTAACGGAGCCACCGCTTTCTCAATGTTGCTACAAATGGGAATACCCCTTTGAGCTCCACCGTTCATGCCGCTCTTACATTTTGAACTGTAAACGACCTTTAAGAGAAGCATTGAGCAATTTCTTTGTGTATTCTACCAGATTGAAGATGGTTGGTGGCTGGGCAAAAAAGGAGATTTAGTTGGAGCCTTTCCATCCAACTTTGTGCAAGAAATTTCCGAGCCTCCTTCAGGTATGACCGATGTGGTAAACAGAATATTTAAGGAAGATTTCACACCAGTTTAAATCATTCAAAGTGTTACTATTAGGGATGGTCCGAACCCGGCTGAATCGGCTGTACCCGAACGCTCGGCATCGGATTCCCGCTGTCTGTTGGGTGGATACAGCGGGAGGACCGCCTGGAAAACTGGGATACAGCCTATAGCTATGGCTGTATACCAGTTTTCCAGGCGTTCCTCCCGCTGGATCCGCCCGCTGCACGGAGCGGGCAGACAGCGGTAATTATTGCGGAGGGTTCGGGTTCGTTCAACCATCCGGACCATCCCTAGTTACGATCATAGAAAAAACTTCACGTCATAGATACATCATCTCATGTGACTAAGGGCCCTATTCCACAGGAACGATAATCGGCCCCATTTGGCCGATTATTGCTCGGTGAATAGAGAGAATGATCAGCCGATGATTGTGTCATCGGCTGATCGTTCATTTAGGGCCAGACCTAAAATCATCGTTCCCTCACCGTGCATCGCTACGGTGGAATAGCGGTGCGCGGCAGGCGACCGAAGATTTGAGAAGCACAATACATTACCTGCAGGGCTTCTCCTCCGCTCTGTCTTCCTCCCCGGGTCGTAGCTTCAGAATGGCCTGTCAGCTGACGGAGCGCTCAGCCAATCACAGGGTGGGATCGCCGCATGGGACCCGGGGGGGAAGACAGAGCGGAGGAGAAACCCTACAGGTAATGTATTGTGCAAGGGCTGCAAGGACATCGGAAACGATGTCCCTGCAGACCTCACTCAACGATTATCGGGCCGGGGAATAGGCCCAGTAAATGAGCGTCGATCTAGCAGATCGGGGCTCGTTTACATCGTTGATCAGGCCCTGCTCGGCCCGTGGAATAGGACCCTAAGACAGAGTTTAAAGGGGTTATCCAGAGAGCAGAAGACGGCTGAAGCCTTCGTGGTGAGTGCCTCATCTCTACAAGGACTTGTTTGACATTACTGGTAAAAATACATTTCCTAAACTCAACATTTATGTTCTCAAACATTTCTTTTCAATCCTCCTGGTTTATTGTGTTTGATCTTCGTTTCTCTTCTTTTCAGATAAGATTTTAAAGAAAAACAATAAGCAAAGACCAAAAATGATGGAAATAAACTTTACCCCTACCGGAGACAACACGGTAAGATGGTGAAGATTGTGATAGTCATCATACATGATGCAGTATGGGCAGCGTACAATATGAGATGGCGATCCAGAAATGCTGCCTTGTTTTAGAGTAGGGATGGGGAACCTTCAGCTCTCTAGCTGTGGCTAAACTACAACTCCCATCATGCCTGGACAGCCAAAGCTTTAGCTCTCCAGGCATGATGGTAATTGTAGTTTTGCAACAGCTGGAGTGCTGAAGGTTCCCCATCCTTGTTTAGGTGATTGTCAACAGATCAAGACCACCTGGACCATCTTTTATTTTTTTTTTATAGGATACATGTTTTTACCAAGGCAAAAGAAAAATTGCTTACTGTATCAATTAAAGGGGAACTCCAGTGATTTTTTTAATCAACTGGTGTCAGAAAGTTGTATAGATTTGTAAATGACTTGTATTTAAAAACTCAAGTCTTCCAGTACTTATCAGCTTCTGTATGTCCTGCAGGGAGTGGTGTATTCTTTCCAGTCTGACACAGCGCTCTCTGCTGCCGCCTCTGTCCATGTCAGGAACTGTCCAGAGCAGCAGCAAATCCCCATAGTAAACCTCTCCTGCTCTGGACAGTTCTGGTCACGGACAGAGGGGGAAGCAAAGAGCACTGTGTCAGACTGGAAAGAATACACCACTTCTTGCAGGACATACAGCAGCTGATAAGTACTGGAAGACTTTAAATTTGAGTTTGTGGTTGCTATGAAAGTCACCTATCACAATCTACCTATCTAGCTGTCTTTTTTATGTCCATTATATATATGTGTGTATTTTCCAGGTGAAAAACAATGATGCAGTGAATAACATCAAAGGTAAAACACTCTTATAAAACAATGCATTGATAGCAAAACAATCATTCAAGAAAATCAAAGAAAATATTCTTGCAATGCATTTATATTTTTGTTTAAAAGGCCTAACCAAATTTTCAGTTTATAATGAGTTAATAAAGATGGCGTCTGCACAATTTAATACACATACAAGAACAAAAAAAGGAGCCTATGCTTTCCTCTCCGCCATCACCCGGTGTCCTCCTACATTTCTCCGGGTTTCCCCAACTGATCACTGCAGATGCCGAGTAGAGATGGGCAAGTACTAAGATGCTCGGGCTCTCGATACTCGTGAGGAATATTTCCCGATGCTCGGTGCTCATTTCGCATAACGAACCCCATTAAAGTCAATGGGAAACTCGAGCATTTTTGCAGGGGACCAAAGCTCTGCACAGGGAAGGTTGCGTGAAAACCTGAAAACCTCAGAAAATGATGGAAACACCACGGAAATGGACAGGAAACAGCAGGGGCAGCATGTATGGACGTCTCTGGGATAGGTATAGCTGAACTACACATCCCAGCCAGCCAAGAGAATCTCAGCAACAGGACACATTGACTACTGACAGCAGTTTAGGGGGTAGTCGTATAGATTATGTGTGTAACCGGTGCTGTTTTTTTTTATTTTTTTAAGACACCACGTGCACAGGACTCAGCACAGTGAGGATAGGTATAGCTGAACTACAGATCCCAGCCAGCCAAGGTAATGTCAGCAACAGGACAAATTGACTACTGACAGCAGTTTTGGGGGTAGTCGTATAGATTATGTGTGTAACTGGTGCTGTTTTTTTTTAAGACACCACGTGCACAGGACAAAGCACAGTAAGGATAGGTATAGCTGAACTACAGATCCCAGCCAGCCAAGGTAATGTCAGCAACAGGACAAATTGCCTATTGAGTAGCCAAGAGTAGCAAAAAAAAAAAAATGTTTTGAAAATGTTAAGCCTTTAGGACGACTGTTGGGTTCTTGGTGTCGGATTCCTGCCTAACCGTACACTAATTCCCTGCCTAACACTCTCCCTAACAGACAGCGGCTCTCTCCCTAATCTCTTCCAGCCTGCGTCTGACACGAGCATCGCGGGACCTGATTCTTATATGCCAAGGTCATCTGATCTGGCCAGCCAATCACTGCTATCGACATGTAGGGTCCCCACGTGATGCTACAAGCTTCCAAAGACTCTTCTGCATGATGACTGGCTAAGAAAAAGCCGCCAAACATGCAGGAAGAGGAAGATGCCATTGTCTCGAGTATAACGAGATGCTCGTCAGAGTAACGAGCACCTTCGAGTACCCTAATACTCGAAGGAGTCCCAAGCTCGGACCAGCATGTTCGCTCATCTCTAATGCCGAGTGCTTCGCCAGCTTCTTTTGTGTATATTTACATATTACAGCAGGTTTTTTTGTTTCAAACAGCAACATTGCAACAAAAAAAGCTGGCGGGGGAGAAAGCAATTGGCATACTGCAGATCTATGCAAAGCTTAACTTCAAAGTTGGACAAACCTGCCAGACCAAAGTCTTCTACAGTCTGCTCATCTCTAGCTGCTAAATTAGCCCAGTATACCTCCCATACCTCATATATTATACCGCCTTTAGCCCTTCTTCACACACCCCTTTTTGTGGCTTTTTTTATAAGGAAATATGAAATGCACCATAAACAAATGTTTTTTTTTTTTTTTTTTGCTTGGGTGTGTGATTCGTTCCGGGACCGTGCTTGTAATCATAATCCACTCTTAAACCAAAGCAAATTTTCCCATAAGAAATCACTGATATGCAGACAATTCAATTAGTTCCACACCCTAAAAATAATGATTTTTATTCTGAATAACATGTAAAACAAATGAAACAAACAATGAGAAGCAGCTGAATATGTGATATTATAAGTTACTGTACAGTATAGCAATCAGCATGTGGTGTATAATGTATAGTAACTGTATAACCCTGATAACACAGCAGCAGTTTGTAGATACAGGATGGAGCTGCAGATCCCCATAATGCAGTAGCGTAGTACAACAGGCTAGAATAGAGAAGCAGGGCTGCTGTCAGAGGTCTGTGTGGTCACATGACAGCAGTGGGGAAGGGGGGGGGGGGGGGGGTGTTCAGCATGGACCAATCAGGAAAAGAAAATCACAGAGCTGTGCAGGAGACAGAAACTTTTCTCTACAGCAGTGTGTATAGCTGAGTGTGAGTGCAGGTACATTATAGTAGCAGTGTGTATAGCTGAGCTTAAGTCCAGCACATTATAGCAGCAGTGTGTATAGCTGAGTGTGAGTGCAGGTACATTATAGTAGCAGTGTGTATAGCTGAGTGTAAGTGCAGGCACAGTATAGCAGCAGTGTGTATAGCTGAGTGTGAGTGCAGGCACATTATAGCAGCAGTGTCTATAGCTGAGTGTGAGTGCAGGCACATTATAGCAGCAGTGTCTATAGATGAGTGTGAGTGCAGGCACATTATAGCAGAAATGGAGAGGATGGGAAACACAAGGACTGACAGAGACTGCAGGGAGCATGAATGAATGAGCAGGGCATATGTGAGCACAGTATAGCAGCACTTTCTATCCAGGGAGAGAGGGGTTACAGCTATGAAGAGATTACCTCCACAGTCCTGTCCCCTGATGCAAGCCCCAGCCTGAAGTGCCTGATCTGCCATGATTTGGAAGGTGAGGGAGACTTCCTGGGTCAGAGTACAGGGCTGTAGACCGCTATGCAGACCATACCCCTCCCCCGCTCTCCTCCCACCCAGTACAGGGAGCTCTTAAACCAAAGCAATGCTCTTAAACCAAGTTACAATTCTGAAAAACTGTGAGCTCTTCTTGCAAAACGCTCTTAATCCAAGTTACTCTTAAACCAAGGTACCACTGTATATATTAATGATACATCCTCCATGAACAATCATAACAATGCAATCACTAGTGTTCCATACAGCCAGACAAGCTTTCTTTTGTGCGTTCACTTCTGCTTGGTTTATATATAGAAGTGAAGGGCTTGGTTCCTAGGAAGGCTTGGCGTGGCGAGAACTGCTGTCATTTTACAATTATGCTTTCTAGCAAGATCAGACCTGCACAGAAGTGGTCGCTGATGCTACTTGATGAGGAGGAGGCCTCACCCATGGCATATAACAACCCAGCTATTTTAATGTGTCTAAGATGATGTTTTCAGATCCTTATCCTATTGTCATGTTCACATGGATCAGATTTCACCAGGATTTTAATGAGGTTTCTGCACCTAAATCCACTCACAATCATAGCTCCGAAGTGTCCCAATCCGGGACATTCACGGTTTTGGGGTGATGTCCCACCATCCAGATCAGCGCTTCAATTTGTCCCATAGTCAACCCCTTCCCCCACCATGGCATACAGTTGCATCATGATTCTGGAAAGGGGGCATAGAGAGGGGTGATGACGTGACTTCTCTCCATACCGGGTTGCCCCCGGCTGCTAACAGTAACTGTGCTATATTGAGGCACAGAGGAGGGACCGACTACTATATCGGGGCACAGAGGAGGACCTAACCACTATATTGGGGCACAGAGGAGGGCCTGACTACTATATGAGAGCACAGAAAAGTCTCTAGCTACTATATGGGGGCACAGAGGAGTGCCTGGCTACTATATGGGGGCACAGAAGAGTGCCCAGCTACTATATAGGGGACACAGAGGAGTGCCTGACTACTATATGGGGGGAACAGAGGGCCTAACCACTATATTGGGGCACAGAGGAGGGCCTGACTACTATATGGGAGTACAGAAGACTGCCTGGCTACTATATGGGGTTCACAGGGGAGTGCCTGGCTACTATATGGGGGCACAGAGGAATTCCCAGCTACTATAGGGGGGAACAGAGGAGTGCCCGGCTACTATACGGGGGCACAGAGGAGTGCCTGGCTTCTAAACGGGGGCACAGAATAGTGCCTGTCTACTATATGGGGGCACAGAGGAGTGCCTGGCTACTATATGGGGGCACAGAGGAGTGCCTGGCTACTATATAGGGGCACAGAGGAGTGCAGAGCTACTATATGGGGAACAGAGAAGTGCCTGGCTACTATATGGGGGCACAGAGGAGTGCCTGGCTACTATATGGGGGCACAGAGGAGTGCCTGGCTACTATATAGGGGCACAGAGTGGTGCAGAGCTACTATATGGGGAACAGAGAAGTGCCTGGCTACTATATGGGGGCACAGAGGAGTGCCTGGCTACTATATGGGGGCACAGAGGAGTGCCTGGCTACTATATGGGGGCATAGAGAAGTGCCTGGCTACTATATGGGGGCACCGAGGAGTGCCTGGCTTCTATATGGGGGGCACAGAGGAGGGCTTGGCAACTGTATGGGGGGCACAGAGGAGGGCCTGACTACTTTATGGGGGCACAGAGAAGGGCCTGACTACTAAATGGGAGCACAAAGAAGTGCCTGCCTAATATATGAGGGTAGAGAGGAGGGCCTGACTACTTTATGGGGGCACAGAGGAGGGCCTGACTACTATATTGCGGCACAGAGGGGGCTCATCTATTATATTAAGGACACAGATGGGACCTAAATACTACATGGGAGCGCAACGTGGGAACTGTGGCTTCCAATCCATGGCTAATTAAGGACAAGTCAATGGAATTTTACACCAATATCTCAGTAAAATTATTAGTTTGTATAAAAGACATAGGCTGTGAGCCTTCTGTCGGCTACATACTGTGAGGCTGGTTTGCTAAGTATTTGTTTGCTCAGCACAACAACATGCAGGCCCTATTGAAGATGCTTCATATTCTATTTTTTAGTGTAGAAGTAAAGAGATGCAGCTGCACTGTACAAGCCGTCTGACGGATCTGTATAAAGGGTATACAGCTGCCGACAGCTGACATCTGTTTTCATTATTCATTTTTACCATTTATTTCTTCAGATCTTCAGAGACAAACACATACTGCGAAAACCAGTAGGAACATGTACCAATATATTTAGAGATTACTTTTATTAAAAAATAAAAAAAAAGAAGTTTGTGGTTTCCGGCTTCTTTGAAAAGCAGACTAGACTTTACAGTACAAATCTGCCAGCATGGCGTGGAAAAGCTGTCTTCTCGCTGTGGCACAGCAAAACCACAGATTTGAAAAAAAAAAGTTTTTTTATTTTTCACGGCCCAATATGAATATAGTCTATAAAACACCTGTTCGCTAAAACACCTTCATAAATTGCATGGGGGGGGGGGGTGTAGTTTCTAAAATGTGGTCTTTTGTTTGGTGGTGGTGGTGCTGCAGTCACTGACTGGCTGAGCGGGCTTTGTTCCACCCTTTCCCATTGGGTCCTGACGTACTAAGAAATGGAGAGAAGATGACATCCGGCAGGGTCTGGTAGCCCAGTCATACAGTGCTGTGAGGGCACGGGGAACAGTAAACATAGGTTCTTTATTATGTTTCCACCAACCCCTGCCTGCATTGTAATTATTATTTTTCCCGGACTTCTCCTTTAAGTGACCATTCTCTGTTTTACTAATTCTGTACTTTGTCCACCATTTACCTTGTGACCATCTCCGGCTTTTGTCCCCTGTTCGCTTGTTTCTGACCACTCGTTCTCTTTCTGACTTCCTTCTCCGTTCTGACCACTGCTGGTTTCTGTGACTTCGTCTGCTGTCATGGTATCTTGCTCGCCGTCTATGTTGCTGACCCGGCCTGTCTTACCATTCTATTCCGTGTCTGTTGCTTGTCATTTCGTCTGTCTGTGCTTTGTCCTGTTTTTTTGGCACTTATTTTAGAGGGTGGACTGTCGCCCAGTTGTGTACGGTTGCTTAGGACCTGCTCTGCAAGTAGGCGGAGACAGTGGGGGGGTACTAGCTTTAGGGCCCACTGGTCCCATCTCTGACGAAAAGAGTTAAAGGAGAAGTCCGGGGACTTATAAAATCCAGCAGCCAGCAGAGCAGAATTTTATAACTAATACTAACTTACTTCTCCCTGTGCCTGCTATGAGCTGCAGGACCGCTGCCGGAAGGCATTTTCTGACGAGGGGAAATGCCTGTCCTAGCTGATGGACCCACCGCTCAGCCAATCAGTGACTGGAGCAGCATCCTGCCCCAGTCACTGAGTGGCTGAGCAGCCAGTCCATCAACCGGGTTGTGGCGTGTCAGTGCCAGAGATTCCGGAGCCTGGCGGGGGTCCCGAGGCCGGTCCTGGGCACGGGGAGAGGTAAATTAGTCCTTGTTATCAAATTTCCTCCTTCTGGCTGCCGGATTTTATAAGTCGCCGGACTTCTCCTTTAAAGAACTTCCTTATTGTCATTTGGAATACTTTGTGGAGTGCAGTTTTTTTTTTAATTGGGATAATTCATGAAGGTTTCTAACATAAAGGCCCCTCAAATCCACTTAAAAACTCTCCCGATCCCTACAAAAATCTTACAATTTTAACGTTTTTTTGGGGAAAATTGCTGATAAACTATAACCTTCTAACGTCCTATAATTTACAATTAGTTTTGAGCAGACGTGCTCATTCGAGCTTGTTGCTTGATGCTCGGGTCAAAGTTCATCCTGCATAGACACAAATGTTGCCTATGCCGAGTTCTTCCTGCCCCGCCAGCTTCTTTTGTGTATATGTACTCACCACAGCATGTTTTTTTTCCAATGTTACTGTTGGAAACAAAAAACAGCTACACTGCAATGAAAACATGCTGTCATAAGTAAATATACACAAAATAAGCTGGTGGGGGAGAAAGCAATCGGCATACCCGGGGCATACTTACTTAATTGATGGTTTCGATTTGTTTTTTCATTCTGGTCATGTGGCCACACATCCAACAATAAACAAACCGCTCCTTTTATCGCCTGTGATTGGGCGGAAGGTGAGATAGAAGTATCAATTCTAATCTAAATTTAGTTCAGAAAAATTCTTGTAACCTGGGCGAAAAGTCCCAATTTTTTTTTTCTTTGTTTTGGTTTTGGTGTGAAAGATCATTCATGTCAATAATTCATGGCAGTATTTAGAATTAAATAGATGAACCTAACCTGCTGATATGTCCCTATTGCACAGGAGACATCAAGGAGGAAGGTATGTGTCTTGCCTTCCTCCTTGGGGTTTTTCCAGTGCAGTTAGTCTTTTGCTCCACGGTCCGGTGTGACCATTAGGGGAGCGGGGCACACGTTAGGAGCACTGCCCACCCCCATTGTAACCGCATGAGGGCCTGTTTTTTGCAGGACAAGTTGTATTTTAATGGCACTATTTTGGACTATACACATGTGGACAAAATAAAATAAAAACTCGGAAAAGTCACTGAAATAACTTGAAATTTACAAAATTAATAATACATTTTAATTAGAGATGAGCAAACTTTTAAAAAGTTTGGTTTGTAAAATTCAGGCTTGTCCGAACCAAACCTTAAACAAACCGCCTTAAAACAGCTAAACGATTGCAGGTGGGTCACAAAGTTCGCTCATCAATACTTACCTGTCCATGCTCCCCCAGTGTCACCCTTCTCTAGTGTCCCCCGCAGCCACAAAAAGCATTTCAGGCAATCACCACCCCGATGCTGCCACTGATTGTTGCCGCTTCCAGCCTGCTCAGCTAATCACTGACTGACTGAGACAGGACAGGTCTAAGGACAGTGATTGGCTGAGTGGGCTGTCACTCTTGTTTCTGCTCAGCCAATCACTGGACAGGGTGCTGCTGTCTCAGTCAGTCAGTGATTGGCTGAGCGGGCTGGAGGTAGCAACAATCAGCCTCTCCCCAGCTCCCCTGGTTCTTTTTAGTCTCTCCTTCTCCCTTCTTCTTTTACCTCTCTCTCTCCTTTGTCTCTCCTTCGCCCCTCTCCTGCCCCCACTAGGTGCTGTTTTTACCCCCTTTTGTTTGAATGTTTCCAATTCAGGCTTGACGCACCATGTTTTTGTTGGCGCTATATTGTGCGCCATGTTGTTATATTTCCATTTGAAAAAATTCATAAACTGAGAATTAAAAAAAAAAAAAATTATAATAATAATAATTTCCATTTCAGCATAATAACTTCTTTTACTTAGTCATGGCTGTGGTTTTCTCTCTCTACAGACTCGTCTTCCAAGCCAGTTCCTACCACTGAATTTGCCAGGGTGATGTTTGACTATGTTCCTGCTCTGCCTGATGAGCTAGCCCTGAAGAAGGGGGATGTTCTGGCAGTCATCAGTAAGGTGGGGGGATTTCTATATGGTTTCCAAATTAGAATCTTTTTTTATACCTAAAACTTTCTGGCACAACTGGTGTCAAAAAGTGGCAGAGATTTATAATTTACTTCTATTTAAAAAAATTCCAGTCTTCCAGTACTTATCAGCTGCTGTATGTCCTGCAGGAAGTGGTGTATTCTCTCCAGTCTGACACAGTGCTCACTGCAGCCACCTCAGTCCATGTCAGGAACTGTCCAGAGCAGCAGCAAATCCCCATAGAAAACCTTTCCTTCTCTCCAGACTGGAGAGAATACACCACCTCCTGTAGCACACACAGCAGCTGATAAGTATGCAGGTGGTGCACGAGGAAAGGAGCATAGTCCCAACACAGAAAATCAGATGAAAATCCCGGCACTCACCACTTTCATCATCATGTCATTTTATTCGGTTCCATAAACCATAATAGTGTGAACATCAGAACGCGTTTCGGCCATTTGCCAACTGAGGCAAACGCGTTCCGCTGTTCACACTATTATGGTTTATGGAACCGAATAAAATTACATGATGATGAAAGTGGTGAGTGCCGGGATTTTCATCTAATTCAACAAAAAAAAAATAACGTCCACTGTTTGCAAAAGACGTCCGCGAATAATTGTCATGATCACTATTGTGACGTCCGCGCAGATAACGTCTAATAATTTATACAACGTGTGCATTGGACGTCCGTCATTCCATTGACTTGAATGCATTCCATTAAGGTTAATAAAATTGCAGCAAAAATGGACGTCTTTTTAAAAAGTTAAGCGGATGCTTTTTTTTCTCTTTTTTTTCTTCTTAATGTGAACATAGCCAATGTGTCATTGAGACGACCTATTATTTAAATTGTACATAACATATTTTTAGGAATTTTTTATTTATTTATTTTTTTTACAATATCCCAGAAATATGTCAGTGCTGTATCCATGTATCCAGGCAGTCTTAGGGCTGCATCCGACTTCTTCGGTCGTCCTTCATGTTCTTTCATCTCTAATTTTGAGCAACAGGAACATGAAAAGAAATTTCCAGCTGACCTAACTTTTTTTTCTTACGGTGTCAGAAAAACAGAAACACTTCTTTATATCTAATACAGACCTTAAAGGGTTTGTCCAGCGAAAAACTTTTTTTTTAAATCAACTGGTATCAGAAAGTTATAGAGATGTGTAATTTACTTCTATAAAAAAAATCTCAATTCTTCCCATACTTATTAGCTGCTGTATGTCATGCAGAATACGTTGTTTTATTTACAGTCTGACGCAGTGCTCTCTGCTGACATCTCTGGCCGAGACAGGAACTGTTGTCTCGGTTTTCTATGAATCCCCATAGATAACCTCTCCTGCTCTGGACAGTTCCTGTCTCGGCCAGAGATGTCAGCAGAGAGCACTGTGTCAGACTGTAAATAAAACAACATTTTCTGCAGGATATACAGCAGCTAATAAGTATGGGAAGAATTGAGATTTTTTATTAGAAGTAATCAGCCACTGAGCCACAACTTTTGTTACCTGGTTACAACTTTTACAGCTCAAGAATCAGATTATAAGCAATACAAGTCTATGGATGAGGGAGGAGGGAGATGATAGGGGAAGAGCCTGGATAAATAAGGGCCAGATATCATATACACACACTCATCCTAAAAAGTCTCCTGAAAGGGCAGCTACACTTTTAGGCTATGCTCACTCTATGTAAAAACAACGGCCATATTTCATAACGGTCGTTGGTGGTCAGACCCCCAGTGGTTCTACATTCCTCACTTAGGCTGTGGATAGGTGATAAACGTTGCATGTGAGACCACCCTGTTAATATACAGTATACTGATATTCAAAGGGAACCAGTCAGGCGGGGGACCGGGGCAAACAGCTCCATACCCCATAATAAAGACTTTTATACTTACCCTCCTGGTCCCGGCTGATGTCCAGGAGAGAGGGTAAGTATAAGAATCTTCATCATAGGATATGGTGCTGTTTGCCCCGATCTCCATGTGAGGTTCCCTTTAAGAATGTGGTATTCCGGATCACAAATAAGTTTTATTTTATCGTTCTCCCCCTGTACACAGGAGTCAGAAGACGAGGGCTGGTGGCGAGGAGAACTTCATGGAAAGAGCGGTCTGTTTCCCGATAACTTTGTGATACTGATCCCTCCAAACTCACAAATTGTAAGTATGAGAACTTATGACCAACACGCCCTGTGTAATACTTTGGCTGAAAGTGACCACATATTGTCTGCTGCTGTTTTTTGTTTATCATGGACATATATATATATATATTTTTTTTTTATATGTTCGCACACTGCCTTTTTTTGGTCATTTGACGGCAGTCTTTTAGGACGGCCATCATTTCAAGTCCAAATAACGTCCGTTATTTAAAAATTTCAAACGATTGTACAAATAACGGTCATTATTTTGAAACAGCGGCCGTTATTTGGACTGTTGTAAAAGACTGCCGTCACACGACCCAAAAAAAGGCAGGGTGTGAACATAGCCTTAAAGGTGTTACCCAGCGAAAAATCTCTTTCTTTCAAATCAACTGGTTTTAGAAAGTTATACAGGTTTGTAATTTACTTAAAAATGTCAAGTCTTCTAGTACTTATCAGCTGCTGTATGTGCTGCAAGTAGAGTTGTATTCTTTCCAGTCTGACACAGTGCTCTCTGCTGCCACCTCTGTCCATGTCAGGAACTGTCCAGAGCAGGAGATGTTTTCTATGGAGATTTGCTACTGCTATGGACAGTTCCTGACATGGACAGAGGTGGCAGCAGAGAGCACTGTGTCAGACTGGAAATAATACACTGCTTCCTGCAGGACATACAGCAGCTGATAAGTATGGAAAGACTTGAGATTTTTAAAAAGTTAATTACAAATCTGCATAACTTTCTAATCCAGTTGATAAAATCCAGTTAGATAAATAAAAATGTGTGCTGGATAACCCCTTTAAGCTGCTCTACATATGGCATTCCTAAAAATCTCCACAATAAGGTCAAGTGCTCAAGCCCATAAGAACTGGGAGACGTTTCCCAGGACTGGATCCAGCTTTTCCCAGCACCTGGGGAGGAGCGGCAGTGAATTATAAGGCAGCGGCTGATGAGTGGATTGCAGATAACAAAGAGCTTTGCTTCATTGCTGTAAATGTGCTCCTCTCTAGTTGTGGCATGAGACGGGAAAGCGGTACACATCCTATAACCGTACACAGTGATGCACAACTACAGAGTCCCAACCACTTCCTGTTATTACACGGCACAGTAATAATCTATTGCAACACAAGAAGCCTGCTTACAGAGATACCGCAGCACCGAGTCCGAGTTAGCATGTAGAAGCCTCCTGATATCACCACTTCTCTCGCTTTGTACTCATATCAGTTTGTACAGGTTAGGGCTATGTTCACACAACGTATATTTTCACCAAACCACGGCCGTTGTATAATCATTACAAAAATATATGTGCCTTTGTTGCCTATGGGATCCCGGCCGGAGCGTATACACATAGTATAGGGATGATCTTTTCAGACAGGAAGGAATGGCCGGTCTGATACGCAATGTGAACATAGCCTTATAGTGATACAGCTGTGCACTGCTCCACCACCCCACGTGCAGCAAAAGCGAATAATCACATGAACATTGTGTACAATGGAAATCCAGCTGGTAGGTCACTAGGGGAATGCCCTCCTGGGAAACGACATGCGAGAAGGAAGAAAGCTGTAATGCTGACTAAAGGTGACTACCCTCTAAGTCAATGACATAAGACATAGTTCCTGGCAATGTACCCGGAACTATTTTCTGCTGCAGTCAAATACATAAATAAGTTATGAGTATTATAGGCATAAAGAGTTAAAAATGCTCAAACTTATGAGGTTGTAAAATACAGTAGTTTATTAAAGGGGTTTTCCTAGGAGGGAAAACATTTTTCAGAGGTGCTTTTAGAAAAAGTGAAAAAATGAAGGATACTCACCCACCCAATCCGTCACCGCTGCTGTCCTGATGGTGTCTGCTGCTCACCACTAATTGTGACATCCAGACACGATCAAGCAATTCACAGAAAACGGTGATCAGTGGGGACCAGGGCATAGCTGGATTAGCAGAGGCGGGGCATTGGTGGGTGAGTGTCCTTTTTTTTTAATTTGATTTCTAAGGCACCCTAAACTTTTTAAAACATGTTTGCCCTCACAGAAAAACTAGGAAACTAAAAACATGTATAGGTAATGAGTCTAATGTGGGGTCTGTGGGGGTCTTCAGGTTGGGCTTGGCCTTAGCAGGGTGAGTGCTCCAATAAGGCAGCAATAGGGGGATGGTCCCTAGTTCTTAGAGAGAGACCCAGTTTTTCATTCTTTTTCCAACTAGGCTCTCCCATCATATGCTGCCATCTTTATCCCCATTGTACATGATTTTTTTTCGGTGATGCCACCAACCAGCAACAGCAATGCTATTTACCTATGCCGTTTTGTACTGTTTCCATCTGTAGAAAGCCAGCAAGCCTCCAACACGAACTGCCACAGTAAGAGAGCCAGGTAAGCTACGGACTATACTAGAAATACATCTCAAATTAAATATCAATACTTGCATTAATCGGTAGATAAATGTTGGTCAAACCTGCTGATTTCTGCTTAAAGGGGTTATCCATGGAATTTTTTTTTTCTTTCAAATCAACTAGTGTCAGAAAGTTATAGAGATTTGTAATTGACTTCCATTTAAAAATCTCCAGTCTTCCAGTACTTATAAGCTGCTGTATGTGTGGTACTCGGCCAGTAAATGAGTTAACTATGACGCCAATTCTGTGGTGTACGGCTAAGCATGTTAGTTGTCATGACCCCAGTGCTAGTCCAGCACACAGGTGTGATGGTGGTACCTGTTTTGTAGATGGCCAGTTTGTGTCCCCAAGATGGTCGGTAACCTGCCAGGTTGTTGCGGGTCCCCTGGGCTCTTAGTAGTCCTGAGTGGCAACTGACCCACCTGGACTCTCGGTACCACCACCCACAGAAGGGGGAAAAATGACCCAAGGTGTGCGGTGCTCTGTGTATAGGTGCTGGTGTGGACAGAAGATAACCGAATCCGTACGTAGGCCTTCAGTACTGGCTTCTTTGTCCTAACGAGGCTAGTTCCTCTTGTGCTCAGGATATTGCCCTGCTCCTTTTAAATGTGTTCTCGGTGTGGGTTAGGGCGTTCCTTGATGACCTCTCCCTTTAAAGTGCTTAGCTGGTTGTCTTTTGCTGCATCTATGCACTACTATGTCTAGACTACACTACACTGAACTGAACTCATTGTTCCTGTCAGGGGTCCTGGCATCAGCCAGGCCCTGGCTTAACTACAGCAGTAACAGTAAGTTTTGCATCTTTCCTCTCTGAGAATCTGGAAAGAACTGAACTTCACCATTTAACTCCTCCTACAGGGGCCTACAGTGTGCCTCTATGTGAGTGATGGAGATGAATGTGTGCAGGAGAAAGAGAGGTTAAAAGTAAAGAGCATCTCCTATTGGTCAGCATAAAACACATGGTATAAAATAATATTAACCCATAATTCCCTTTAGCTGTGCATATAAGAACATATAAATATAAGAAAACTGACACCTTAATATCCTCTGTCCACCACTTTAACCTGAGAGAGAAGCTTTTTTACAGGTGCACAGGAGAGAGAGAAACACCAGTGGTGGGACACCACGTACATCCTGCAGGAAGTGGTGTATTCTTCCCAGTCTGACTCCTTTGTCCAAGAGGTTTTCTATGGGGATTTGCTGCTGCTCTGGACAGTTCCTGACATGGACAGAGGTGGCAGCAGAGAGCACTGTGTCAGACTGAAAAGGATACACCACTGCCTGCAGGACAGGCAGGTGCTGATAAGTACTGGAAGACATAAAATTTAATCTAATTGGCTGCTCTTACATAAAGAATGCATTTTATCTTTACTACTCTACCCAGCCTTTATAGATTATGGGGGGGGGGGGGGGTGTTCTTCAGGATATGTGGTTTTATACTCATTTACATTTGTATTCATAATTTTTGTAGCAAAGAAGGACACAACTGTGGTTGACCTCAAACCACCTGTGAACAGACCACAGTCACCCAGTGCCAATTCCAATGCCAGTTCTACAGGGCAGAAAGGTAATGTTTTCTTCTCTGTTAGTGTATTCTTACTGCATATCCCTAATGTCCATAGTTACCAGTGTAAGTATTCCTGTACATGTTCTGATCATAGAGAAATAGCTGCACCATTTACTGGACAGTTAAGGCTACAAAGTATGTGACTCCATGTCTACGCCCAGTGACCACAAACACATCTACTTTCTACATGTTAACTTGAAGTGTTACTGTCATTATAACTTTCAAAATCCATATCAGCAGTGATATAAAGAATGTTTGCAATTTATATTCATTATTTATTTCGAGTTTTATTTATTTCTATTTTTATTTCTCATGCTTTATAACACAGCTATACTTACCAGTATCCAGGTCCAGCCTCCTGAAGGCTGTTATGTAGCAGCTATACATACTGTATCCAGGCCCAGTCTCCTGAAGGCTGCTATATAACAGCTATACTTACTTTATCCAGGTCCAGTCTCCTGAAGGCTGCTATATAACGGCTATACTTACTGTATCCAAGTCCAGTCTCCTGAAGCTTTTTGTTCTTGTGCTTTAAAAATAGACTAAACACATGAACTCCCGGCCAGTACAAAGTGTCACGATTCAATGCATCCATCAATCATATGGCTGCCTTCTCTGTGAGCACACTTCGAGTCTTTAGTCTTTTTTAACCAGCACAAGATTAAAATGTTTCAGAAGACTGGACCTGGATACAGTAAGTATAGCTGTTATATAGCTGCCTTCAGAAGACTGGACCTGGATACAGGTAAGTATAGCTGTTATATAGCTGCCTTTAGGAGACTGGACCTGGATACATTAAGTATAGCTGTTATATAGCAGACTTCAGAATACTAGACCTGGATATAGTAAGTATAGCTGTTATATAGCTGCCTTCAGGACACTGGACCTGGATACAGGTAAGTATAGCTGTTATATAGCTGCCTTCAGGAGACTGGGCCTGGATACAGGTAAGTATAGCTTTCTTATGAAGCATGATAACAAAAATAAATTGTATGTTGCAAATGTAAATTGCAAACCTGCTGTATATCACATCTCCTGCTGATTTAGATTTTGAAAGTTATAATAACAGGGTTACTTTAGGTACCAGGACTCCACAACCCACACAGGAATAGACCTGGTCCTGCATGTTAAAATTAAAGTAGTTCCCCGGTCTTACATTAATCTACTTCAATTGCTGTACATTGAAAAGCTATGACTCAACCGGCCCCGCTCACACAGATGACATATTTCTGGCTAGACAGATATTTCAAACAAATATATAGACAAAAGGAATGGACGTGTGGACCACACTTGGGGCGCAGCGTAGTGGGATGTAGAGGGGGATTCGCATATTTTTGGCTTAGTGAAAGGAACTTTCTTACCTCTAGTAAAATTACGTCTGCATTAATAGTGTAGTGTAATAGAAAGTTGAACATCTTTAATTTATAGTACGATTAAAGGAGAAGTTCCTTTGAAATTGGAAAATGGGAGTAAAGCGGGGGGGGGGGGGGGGGGCAGGAAAATAATAATCAAAGTATTCTTACCCGTCCCCCTGTCCCATAGCAGCACTCCTGGGTCCCGTTGGCAGCTGCTGGCCACCTGCAGCTCTTCCAGTGGCAACATCACATACCCGGGTGATTGATTGATTGATTGCCTGCTCAGCCAATCGGTGACTGCAGCAGGACACCAGTCACTGACTGGCTCGCAGGCAATCGCTCATATCGTTGCCGCTGGAGGAGGCAGGTATTCTAGCTGAAAATGACATTCGGCAGCCAGCAGTGGGACCGGGAGCGGCTTGTTTACAATATTGATCAGGCCTTCATCCGCCCGTGTAGTAGTACCCATAGGGTTTGCTGAACTTTTAAGACAAATACCCCCGGTTTATTTTGGTATTGGGTTGCTCCACTGCATGTCATCCTGCCCCTCCGGACATTCACCTCTAACATCAGTGGTACGTGGTGCTCCATGGTTTCCATCTCACTGCCATTTGTCCTCTCACAATACCATTTCACCATGGCAGCACCTGGACATATCATAAACTTTCGGTATCACATATATTGCCACTTTTGGCCCGGGAACCAATAAGTATTTTGCCCCTGGTATTGTGATACTCTGTTCGGTTTGGTATTTTTATTAGAAGAAGATTATGCTGTTTTTTGCCTGTTTTCTCATAAAGTCTTTACCCCTTAGCATTTTTTACTATTTATTTTAGTAGCAAAAATCAACAATACTGCCATAGACGCCAAACCTCCCGCGAACGGGTCTGAGTCACCCAGTGCCAATGCCAGTACCAGCTCCACAGGACAAAAAGGTAGAACTCCAGAACTTTGACCACTGTTTTTTTTGTATTTTAAAAATAAACATTTACAAACTGATCCGATAAACCGACAGCACAAACGCATCGTAAATCTAGCTTCATTACAGATGGTATTGTCACAGCCGTGAAAGGCTTCGGAGCTGTCAGTCGCACTCCAAGCTGCTGACGATGTTAGATAGCTGTTAGGCCCAATAAACACATGGTACCATTCATATATCCAGCTGTGTTTCCAGAACATAGAACTAGAGAGGAGCGAATCGCTCATCTAAACGAAACGCTTTGTTTGATCAGCCCGTCGGCTTTCAGCGCCGCTCCACTCCCTGCCACTTGTCCAAGCATGCCGGGAAAAGCTGGATCCAATCCTGGGAAACTTCTCCCAGTTTTCCAGGATTGGATTAATCTTTTTCCTGGCTGCCGGGGTGGAGTGGCAGAGAGCTGAGCAACAATGAAAGTGCTTCCCTTCTTTTAGATGAGCAATTTGCTCATCTCTACATGACCATAGAAATTGTGGGCACATAGTCTATGTTTAATATGCAAAAGAACACTGCAGAGACACCATCACATGTCTCAACATCAGTGAACAACCAAGCCAAGGAATGTCTCCAATCAAGGAAACCACCTAAGCAAGGTATCCATCCACAGACAGCTGTTTTGGATATTTGCCCCTCATCAGTGTGGAGTAGGTTTCTGGCTAGTGGGAGCACTGACTAGTAAGTGCATGCAAAAGGACGCTGGTTGACCTCAGGGAGATCAACCAAAACACCGCAGAGACACCATCACGTGTCTCGATGTCAGTGTATTCTAGAACATTGCCCCCTGGGAAATCAAATATGCAAAAAAACACTGCAGAGACACCATCACGTGTCTCTGCTGTGTTTTGGTTGATGTCCCTAAGGTCAACAAGCGTCCTTTTGTATGGCTATGTGTAAACACTGTCAAAAAGACGTGCTCTTCTTATTGGCCGTTTTAAAAATGGACAGTTATTTGCTGTTAAAAACAGCTGTCATTTTGACGGTGTGTGAACCTAGCCTAAACGTAATAGGGCCCTTAGCTGGGCAGTCTTTATATGGGTCAAATTTGTCACAGTGGATCAGGATGATTGATCAGTCTGACATATCTAAAGTCTATGCTATTTAGGTATAAAGCAAAAGCTACCATAGGTAAAATCAATAGTAAGTAACAGTATCGGCAGTCTTTTTGCCAAACAAACCATAAAATACCACAATCTATAATGAATCAATAAAAAAAACAAACACCTTTTTTATTAGGATTTAAATGAGAATCCAGAGGATTATAAAATCTGGCAGGCGGCAGGGGAGGGGGGAATTGAGTATAAATACTAACTTACCTCTCCCCGTGCCCGCGGTGAGTGGCGGGAACGGCCTCGGGACCCTGCCGGAATGCATTTCCCCCCGAGTTTTGATTACAAGGTAAAAGGCCTATGTCGGCTGATGGACTGGCAGTGATTGCGTACCACCCTATATACTGGCGGAGCGGCCAGTCCATCACTTGGGTCATGACATGTTAGCTCCGGATATCCTGGAGCCTGGCGAGGGTCCGGTGGCCAGCCCTGCCACTTACCGCGGGCACGAGGAAAGTTGTTAGTACTTGTAATCAATTTCCCCTCTGCCCCTGCTGTTGGACTTCCCCTTTATTGCTCTTTATGTTGTGTAATACATAATACACGAAAAATGTTTAATTCCATAAAACCAAGGTTGCTGAGTGCTAAACTCTGTCATAATTGTGAGAAACCTACATGGCAAGTGCAGTGATCATGACCACAGACCTGACTCTTGTTTCAGCACAACCCACACAGGAAAACATGACTGAGTAGGTTATACAGCAGGTCGGAGCTCCTCCAGGTACCTGCAGCAAGCAGAGCTCTTTCCGCTCATATGTCTATGTTTAGGGCCATTAGTTATTTCATATGATCTGAGTGCCGGATGCTTCTATACGTCATCTAAAGGGCCAGTCTTCTCTCTACACTCCGCCATACACCTTTGCTCTTCCTTTTAGCTACTAAAATGGAGACATCTACCGTGGACCTCAAGACACCTGCAAACAGGTCGCAGTCGCCAGGTTCCAGCTCTTTGGGTCAAAAAGGTAGGACAAAATCTGGTGGGTGTATATGTAATATCCTTATGTATGATGCCACAGAGCTGAGATTCCAGCGGTAGCCGGGCCAGTAGAGATGGGAGGAGGATCGGTATGAATCATTCTAATTTGGACGTCTTACCGTATGATGCACATAGATTTTATTCACGCCCCCATTTGCCTCTGGGCATACCCTTACATTCATACATCTTCGAGCGAAGAGACTGAACCTTTCGGATTCAGCAACATTATCCAAACCCGAAGCCTCAACATTTGACTCCTGGTGGCTGGAGAAGTTGGCTGCAGCCCAAGGGAGTCCTGGAAAACATGGATATTGGCATCCAACTTCTCCAGCCGCCAGGAGTCAAATGCCGAAGGTTTGGGTTCAGAGGACGTTGCTAAACCTGAATAGTTTGGAAAGTCCACTCAACATTAGTCTTGGTTTATATATATGATAAGGCTGGGTTCACACTATGTTTTTGCAATCCGTTTTTTTTTCATCCTTTTTTGGAAAAAAAACGGATCCATGTATGCGCATTCATTTTGATCAGTTTTTCAATTGAATTCCATTATAAAAAAAAAGAGACGGATCAAAACGGATCCGTTTTTCTTAAACGTACACAAAAACGTAGTCGACCTCATTTTTGTGTCAGTTAAAAAAAAAGGATCCTTTTTTTATAGTGAAATTCAATGGAAAAACGTATCAAAAATGATGCATACACATGCATCCATTTTTATCAGTTTTTTTGCAAAAAAAAACGGATTGCAAAAATGTAGTGTGAACCCAGACTTACTGGGGGGGGGGGGGGGGGGGGGGGAGAAAGTTAAAAAAATATTAAAAAAAAAACAAAACGCTACAAAAAAAATTAAACCCAGTTGTTGCTGCACGTGGAAATGTTGTAACGTGTCGGCGTTCAACCCCACGAAGCGTGTCGTTTTTTATTGAATAAATTCCTCCTTATACCACGGCCTGACTGTTGGATGCATCACATATCCCGAATAAATATCAGAATGTACGTCTGTCTATATTATCATGATTGCGGGCGATATGCACTATGCATGGGTCTTTTCATGTGTACTAATATAAATCATATGGCTTAGGCTAGGTTCACACTGCGTTATTGCAATCCGTTTTTTTGCAAAAAAACGGATGAAAATGGATGAAAAAAAACGGATGCTTTTGTGTGCCTCCGTTTTGATCCGTTTTTCTATTGACTTCCAGTGTAAAAAAAAAAACGGATCAAAATCGATCTGTTTTTTTTTAATGGACACAAAAGTAGTGTCAGCTACGTTTTTGTGTCTGTCAAAAAAAAACGGATGTTTTGATCTGTTTTTTTTTTTACAATGGAAGTCAATGGAAAAACAGATCAAAATGCAGGCACACAAATGCATCCGTTTTTTTCATCTGTTTTTTGCAAAAGACGGATGAAAAAAAAAACGGTTGTTTACGGTGGAGTAAAACTGACATGTTATCTATATTCTTCAAGTCAGTACAATGACAGCGATACCTGATTTATATAACTTTTATTTTATGTTATTATTTAAAAAAGTCAATAAATAAATAATAGGGGAAATTTATCAAACATGGTGTAAAGTGAAACTGTCTCAGTTGCCCCTAACAACCAATCAGATTCCACCTTTCATTTTCCAAAGAGTCTGTGAGGAGTGAAAGGTGGAATCTGATTGGTTGCTAGGGGCAACTGAGCCAGTTTCACTTTACACCATGTTGGATAAATCTCCCCCTATGTGCTTAAAATTGCTCTAAGCTAAATCTGAGTTTGACTACTCAAAAGTATTAGATCTCTATAGTTCTATTATATCTGCTGTATGGAAATGATAAGTAATACATACTAGGAAGTTGCATCTCTGCCACTAGTTTATACTGCCTTTAGCAAGGGGACCAGAAAACTGGGGAAAGGTGCTATTTAAAGGGGTACTCCAGTTATTTTTTTTTTAATTTCAAATCAACAGGTGTCAGAAAGTTATATAGATTTGTAATTTACTTCTATTTAAAAATCTCCTGTCTTCCAGTACTTAGCAGCTGCGGTACGTCCTGCAGGAAGTGGTGTATTCTTTCCAGTCTGACACAGTGCTCTCTGCTGCCACCTCTATCCATGTCAGGAACTGTCCAGAGCAGCAGCAAATCCCCATAGAAAACCTCTCCTGCTCTGGACAGTTCCTGACATGGGCAGAGGTGGCAGCAGAGAGCACTGTGTCAGGCTGGAAAGAGTATACCACTTCCTGCAGGACGTACAGCAGATGATAAGTATGGGAAGACTGGAGATTTTTTAAATAGAAGTAAATAAAAAATTGAGGCAGGTGATGCAAGCCCCATCTCTGGTTGTGGTGTATAACCACATATTGGTGCAAAACTCATTGCTCCATCTAGCACAGAGAGACAGGAAATAAGTTTAGTAGAGGGTGGAGGTCATGTATATAGGCAACGTGACATTACACACAGGGTGCGGAAAGACTTTCTACCACAGATAAGTCATAAGATGGTGCATTCATGATAAATACAGAAACTACTTACAGAAATCAAAAAGATATAAACCCTAAGCCTGTAAGATGGTGACTAATGATTACAATAATATCCAGATGTGCAAGCCAAGCCGCGTGTATGAGGAAACCCCAAACGTGAATTATCATCAATATGATAGCAGTCACATGGCAGTAATTTCCACCAGTATTTGTAAGCCAAAACTAAGACCTCATTCACACCTCCGCAAAGTTTGTCTGAAATTTTTAACTAGTTCAACTTTATTAACAAGCACGTTACAAATTTTGCAGACCAGCAAAAAACGGACAATACGGATGTGCACTATGGATGTTTTTTGCGGAGGCAAAAAAAATCCGGACTCAAAATATAGTCCACAAAAACATACGGGTGTGAGAACGAGGCCTTAGAGTGGAAGCACCTCTTACAAATACTGATGCACAATATGATATAGATTGTAAGGGTTTGTTTGGTGGCCATAGAGGACATTGATGTTTTTCGACTATAAATAATAGGACACTATTTGTTTCAGAGCCAAAAGAAAACAAAGTAGACTCTGCTCCCAAGGTGGTCCATCAACCAGGGAAGAAAGCAGCCCCACCTCCACCGATACCAGTCAAGACCAAACCCAGCACCGGCCAAGCCAACAAGTGAGAGTTATAAGTCATTAAACACTTGGGTAATTGATGGGTAATTGATCGGTAATTACCGGCACACATGGAGATGGCTGATTGTTGATTTGGTAGACAAGCGTGTTATTACTTATTATCATTCACAGTTTTTTTCTGTGCTACAATAACATGCTATAGGTGCCTGCACATTTCTGAGGGCCCCCAGTCCTCCTCCAATAACGAACGATTGTCCAACCGTCAGTTATATCTCCCGCCCACCACCCATCCTCCCCATACACGCGAATATTCAACACGTCCCAACGTTCATGTGTTCTCTATCTGGAGGGAGGGGTAAGATGCAGCCAGAGGACACCCACTGCAGCTTCTCTCTCTCTGAATAAAGGGGTCAGCTGTGATTTTCCATCATGGCTGACCCCAATTACCACCGATATCATCTGTCAGCAGTTGTTCAAGGTGACCCAATACACCTTATACCGAGCTCGGCCAACATAAGTTTAAGATGTATGGGGACCTAAGCCTCACCACGCAGATGGGCGTACCAGCACGGTAATTTCAACCCCCCCATTCCCGGATGTGGACCGGTTTGTCCTCAGATAACCAGTATGGATGACTGGCACGGTCCGGTACGTCCTCAGATGACCAATATGGGTGACTGGTATGGTCCGGTACGTCCTCAGATGACCAATATGGGTGACTGGTATGGTCCGGTACGTCCTCAGATGACCAGTATGGATGACTGGTATGGTCCGGTACGTCCTCAGATGAAACAGGCACAGAAGCTACACTCAGATTCCGATAGATAACCCAATAGATGCTGCGGTCAGCATGAGCACAACATCTATAGGAAGAGCAGAGGGAGAATTCTCTCTCTGTTCACTATCGGGGCTCTGTGAAGCGTTTGCAGAGTCACAATGGTAGCTCTTAGCTCCTGAAAAACAAAAGGATTGGGCACTTTAAATCCAGCATGCCTCATTCTCCTCTTCCCTATCATTACCTGTTGAAGGAAAGTTGGGTTTAAATTAATATACAACCTATACTTGCCTCTCCCGATTCCTCACAGCTGCAGTGTTGACAATCTCAGTCCTCAGCTGGACTTTCTTCTGGATGACATGTTGTTGTGTTCCACAAGTGATTGGTGATCAGGAAGATGGAAGCAGCAATGAGGACCTACAGCCTTGGTGCAGCACCCAACCACCAGCCATATATACTTTTTTTTTTTTTTACCTTCCAGACAACCCCTTCAACTTAACCCCCTGTGGGCCAGACTGTTGTCCAGGGGGTGACAGTCTGGTCCCCAGGGGGTTAGATTGTGCTCCATTATGGGGTTGGTGAACTTACCCTCTGGTCTTCTCCCCATCTTCTTGCAATCAGTGGCTGAGCAGGGACAGTGCTTCAGCCACTGATTGGCTGAAATTACACTTGGGGGTTCTCATCTCAGCCAATCAGCGACTGTAGCCGCTAGTTCGCTGTCTTCAGATTTGAAGAGTCAGAGCCTGGCACACGTGTAGCTTCATTTAACGCCCTGGGGACCAGACTGCAGTGTTTTGCCCCTTCCCCCTCCAGCAAAATGGCAGACACGGATGCCATGCCTGCCATCTTCCCTCAGCAAGATAGGGGTTAAGTAACCCCTTCCTTTCTGGAGCGGGTGCATTCGGGTTACAATTTTGACCCAAACACAAACTTCAGCAGTGAAGTCCACGTTCGGGTAAAAACGCTGCCCCAAAAAACACCCAAACTACCAAAAAGACATATAAAAAAAAGTCAAAAACGCCAGAAAAAAAAAAACAGCATGGAAAAAAAATGCCATGCGCCACATTGTTGTTTTTGTAGCATTGTTTGGGCTTATAAAAAATCTCTGTGTAAGGACACCCTAATGGGGTGTACCATTTGACCAAAGACCTTTAATTCCATCATTTTCGAAATCATGGCAGTCAGTATGTACAGTCCTATTGTAAGACCCCATTCAGATATGACGCCATTCAGATTGTATAGTACAAAATATATCATGGACATAGACACCAATGGCAGCTGCTAACAGGACTTCTGTTCTTCTTCTTAGACCCACAACTGAGTCCCAGACAAAACCGGCAGAAGAGAAGAAGGAGAAGAATAAAGAGACAAGTAAGTACGGCCTGTGGGATCCAAATATGAACAAATATGAAATTATTTTACTGATCCAGGAAATGAAAGAACGATGTAGAATTACACTGAACGATTAACTATGATTTTGATGTCAGCACCAAAGGAACGATGAACGATTTTTCGTTGTCCGTCTGATCGTTGCCTGCATTTACACGTTTAAATCGTTTAAATCTAAATGATATAACGATAATTTGCACGATTGATTTCAATGGAGCCGCGTCACAGAGGGGAGGGCAAAACGTCACACTGGGGGCGGGTTCAGCCCCCCCTCCAGTGCCTTATACCGGGCCGGTGACCGTTCATAGATGTGGGAACGAGGCCATGGTTCACAAAAAGAACCGCACCACCGTCATCCCTGTGCTGGAGCCAGTATAGTCATGTAAAAAACTTAAAGCAATGTACCTGCTGGTAGACATTTACTTTAAATATTCATGCTACTGTATGGACCCAGTGTGTCAAAATATTTAAACAGTTTCAGAGCTCCCAGCATCATCGTTCATGATGATGCCGGGAGCTCTGAATCTGTTTAAATACTCATTTTTGTATATTTCGTTTACACATCCTAAAATATACCAAATAAATGCAAAATGCTATAAATTACTGCAAGACACATTAGAGCTCTGGCGGTATGCAGTCAATGCCGCCATACTGCTGGACATCTAATGTATCTTGCAGTAACGTATTGCATTTTTATTTTTTTATTTTTTTTTGTACATTTCATTCTCTTAATAGATGTGGAAGCGAAATATGCAAAAATTAGAATGAAAAAATGCATTAGGTTTTTGCAAGACATATTAGAACTCTGGTGGTATGCTGTCAATTGCCACCATGCTGCTAGACTTCAAATGTATTTGAAATGTATTGCATTTTTTCATTTTTTATTTTTGTACATGTTCAAGCAAAATATACAAAAATTAGAACGAAAAGATGCAATAGGTTGCTAGCATTGAGAAAAGCTCGACCCGAGTAATGAGCTCTCGAGCATTTTAGTGCTTGCTCAACACTAGAGATAAATTTTATTCATTGGAAGATTTTTTTTCTACTAACCATTTTTATGCACTGAAAACGGCTCTATGGTACACATCCACATGATTCCTTATATATAGCAATCTGTCTGAAGATTAGTTTCAGGCGACATTTTGTTTTCTTATATACTGCAGATACTTCAACTCTCGATGGACTCAAAGTTTCATCAGTAAAGTTGGCGCATCCTACAGCAGACAGACCGAAGATGCAAGGGAAACGTCTACCAAAGAATAAGGCTGCCTCCTCGGGGGTGAGCATTAGATCATCTGCAGAGGAAAATGCTGACTACTGTTTTTTTTATCTGTTAGTGAAGCTCAGTATCAGCCTCAGGAGCTGCATTCACAATTCTGTCAGGTGCTATTTAACAATGAACAAATGTGAGAGTGCTAGGTATATTAGGGTGCCCTCACACATCCTTTTTTGTGGCCATGTGTGTAAGGCGGATCATATACCTCCATTCACTTCCAGCTGACAACTGCCCACTGGCGTTTTTTTAGGCGTTTTTCCAAGATTTTAAGGCAGCTTGAAGCCAGACTAAGGGCCCTATTCCACGGGACGATTATCGTTCAGATTATCGTTAAATCGTTCGGTTGAAATGCAGTTAACGATTAACGACCGAACGAGAAATCGTTGATCGTTTAATAAGACCTGGACCTATTTTTATCGTTGCTCGTTCGCAAATCGTTCGCATTGAATAAGACATCGTTCGGTCGTTCTCAATAGATACGAACGCAATAGCGAATAAATAGCGAAGAGAAACGCAATTACGATCATAAGTAACGATTATCGTTCCATGGAAATGAGTGAACGTTTTCAGGTCTTTCGCAATAGCGGTCGTTTGAGATCGTTAATCGTTAACGATTATCCAAACGATAATCGTCCCGTGGAATAGGGCCCTAAAGGGAACTGCCCCGAGCAAGAACTGTCCAAAGCAGTAGAAAATCCCCATAGAAAACCCTCTCCTGCTCTGGACAGTTCCTGTTTCGGCCAGAGATGGCAGCAGAGAGCACTGTGTCAGACTGAAAATAAAACATTTCCTGCAGGACATACAGCAGCTTATAAGTACGGGAAGACTTGAGATTTTTAAATAGAAGTAAATTACAAATCTATATAATTTTCCAAAACCAGTTGATTTGAAAGAAAAAGATTTTCGCTGGACAAGATCCTTACACTGTATTTTTAAACAACCTCCCTATGTGATTTCTATCATTTCTGTTAATCACTTCATTTACCAAAACCGACTTCCTAGCCTAAAAAAAAAAAAAACATTTCTAAAGTCTTGGCCACTAGAGGTCTCACTTCTCGGCAACCATCTGTTCACTGCCTGTTGAGAGAATTCTGTCTTTAGTAACAGACACAGCAAGACAAAACACAAAAATTGGGGCTTAGCATGTGCTCTGTGCAGGTGAGAGGGAGAGACAGAAAGACTGTGTACCTGTAAACTGAGATGATACAGTTGTGGACTATATTACCAGTATGACCAAGAGTAAGTAAAAAAGAGCATTCTGAAAATGAAGAACAACTCTGTCAAAATGTAAAAATCCAGAGAAGGGGAAGGGGGTGGTGGGAACAAAATAAAAAAGTAATACTTACCCGTCCCCATGCACCCACAGTACAGAGTCACCACACATGGACCGCCCACTGGCCTCCTGTAGCTCCTAGTCAACCTTGCTCAGAGATGCCTGCTCAGCCCGTCAGTGAGGAGGGATACCTCTGCAGTAACTTACTGGCTGAGCAGGTAGCTCCTGTGGGCACTGCACCTGCAGGGGCACCTAGACAGGTAAGTATCACTTCTTTATTATGTTGCCAAGAACTGAACAATTGATTTGTCCATTTTCAGCTGTCATTGTGTACATAGTCCCCTTTACTAAGTTTGCCTCTATCTATCTCAGAATGAATCTCTTAGCAATAAAGATGAAGATCAAGTGAATTCCCACATAAAAAGTCCACTCAGTAAGGTATGTAATACTATCTGCTCTCATCTGTATCATGTGAAGCACATTCATGCGGGTGATATAACCCCAAGCTATAGAGCACATTACACCTGTCAGGTTCACTTGCTGAAGGGAAAGTCAGGTCTCGTTCTCACGATAAGAACAAGGATGTTACCTGCAGATTTAAAGGGAATTTCCCACCCTTTATTATGGCATCTCAACTGTGGATTCCTGCTGATCTATGAATGAGGGGGCCCTGGTGGTCGCCTCTGACAGTGGTCACACAGGCCTAGTAAATCCAGATAGCTGTGTATGCTTATCGTTTTACATGTCTTTGATTTCAATGGGGGTATCACTTGCACTTGGGCACTGTTGTCAGGGGTAGCACAAAGGCTCCTTGGTCAAGTAAGGAAACACCAATATCTGATGCTTGGCCAGGTGCCCTCTGCAGACGATCGGGACCCCCACCAATCATACTTTTATAGTGTCTACTTAAGTGAATAATACTTAAAGGTGTTTTCCTGGAGCTCTCCACAGAGATTAGGCCATCAGTCACTGATTTTGGTGGTACTGTCAATAAGCTGTTCAGTGCCATTCACTGTGTAGTGGCCGGACCTGGTAACTGCAGCACAGCTGACGCTCACTTGAAGTTACACATCGCCATGGAACAAACTACTTCCGGCCCCATTCACTGTGTAGTTCTGACACTGAACAGCTGATGGGCGGGGGTGCCAAGTGTCAATTAGTGACTTGAGCAAAGAAAATCCCTTTAAAAAGGACCTTTGGTTAGTATAAGAATAAATTATATTTTAGATTATTTTTTAGCCTCTGGTGCCTACACAGTTTCTACCCCACTTAGGGCCCTATTCCACCGGACGATTATCGTTCAGATTATAGTTAAATCGTTCGAATCTAAACGATAATCGTTCAGTTGAAATGCAGTTAACGATTAACGACCGAACGAGAAATCGTTGATCGCTTTAGAAGACCTGGACCTATTTTTATCGTTGCTCGTTCGCAAATCGTTCGCATTGAATAAGATGTCGTTCGGTCATTCGCAATAGATACGAACGCAATAGCGAAGAAAAAACGATCGCAAATACGATCATAAGTAAGGATTATCGTTCCATGGAAATGAGTAAACGTTTTCAGGTCTTTCGCAATAGCGGTCGTTTGAGATCGTTAATCGTTAACGATTATGCAACTGATAATCGTCCGGTGGAATAGGGCCCTTAGTCTTAGTCCCCTTAGAGGATTTGTGTCATACCGGTATACTGGTACGCTGGTCTCGATATTCCAACGAGGGTGAGGAATAGGGGAGTAGAGTGATGGAAAAATCAGGAGGTGAAGACATCTTGTTGGTAAACTCTGCAGATATGAGACGTGACTGGAAGAATAGGCCATCAGTCACTGATCGCCAGTCACTGTGAATCAACTGTTCAGTGCCTGCACTACATACAGTAGTTGGCGCCATTCACTGTGTAGTGGCCAGACCTGGTAACTGCATCGAGACGAAAAAGGAAAGTGAAGGACTCCCAACAGAATCTGTTAGTAACTGGACTGTGTTGACTGTGTTGGCGGTGTAGAACAGCATCTACCACTATACGGCCACTGTTTAGTCTTTGTATGGCGATTGTATTCAGCAATAGCTTAGCGGTATAATTTAGAGTGTGTGAGTGTATAGGTGTATTATTTATTGGCTTTGCTGTGCAGAGGATGCAGATATTTTCTCTGTTGACCAAAGTCTGGTGTACCGTAGAGCAGATGTTCTTAACCTAAACCTTCATGAAATCCTGCCCCCCCTATATATATGTATTCACTCTTCCATGTCTTTTGTTGCTTTTCTAGAATACTCCACGGTTTTCTAATTCACCTGCTCAAACAAATACTCCAGCTGCAAAGATCAGCACAAATACCACTCCGGCTTTCGTAACAACCAAAAAGAGTCCTGAGCCCGAGGCGGTACAGAATATTCAGGTGGAGGAACTTATGGAAGAAGTCAAATCACTTAAACTTATGATGGAGATACTTAAAACTAAGCACCTGTAAGTCAATAGGCCAATCTCTTTCTTTTTTTTTTATGTGAACATGTAGTATCTCTTCCTATGTTTCTTGTTCGGTTAGTTACAAAACAGAACTTTTTGCAAAATTTGTAACAAGTTCGTAAAGAAAGTGGCTACACAATTTAATACACATAAAAAAGGGTATGCTCACCTGTCTGCACTCCCTTCTGGTTTCCGTCTACCGGTCTCTAGTGTGCCCCTCTGATCGTGCCCGCCTCCAGCCAAATCAGCCAGTCACTGACTGAGACAGGACAACGTTGTCACTCTTGTTTCAGTCAGGAAGTGGAGGTGGCTGGGACAGGGGACATCTGGGGAGCACAGACAGGTAAGTATTGATGAGCAAACTTGCTGAATTGCACTAAAACAGCTAAACACCTGCAATCGTTTAGCTGCTTTAGTGCGGTTTGTTTAAGGATCGGTTCGGACAAACCCAAACTTTTCTTCAAGGTTCAGCCTGCTGAACCAAACTTTTAAGAAGTTCGCTCATCTCTAGTATTTGTTTGTAAAATTTAAAAATATATTTTTTTCACATTATAGTTTCATTACATTATCTGTTGTGATAATGTTTAAGGCTATGTTCACACAGCGTTTCTTGATGTGAAAATACAGCCATATTTTGATCATTATGACTGTAAAAAAAATAACAGGTGAAACAACAGCTGTTTCTTTACAATGACCGTGATCAGGTTAATTATTAAAAAATGTCAGTTTTTTCACCTAAAAAGACCTTGTTGTGGGAACTTAGCCTAAGGCTTCGTTCCCACTGAGCAAAAGGAGCGGATTACGCAAGGAAATATTTCCGCCTGAAATCAACTGACGCTGAATTCCGAGCAGAATATAAGCAGAATGTAAGCAGAATCCCTGCGTATTCTGCTAGGAAAGTGTTCAGCTCCTAATCAGCTCTTGACAAATTCAGCGCGGAATACTCGAGGAATCCGCGCTGAATCCGCATGCATTCAGCGCTGAAATTCAGCGAGTATTTGGTGAGTAAACTAGACTATACCAGAATATATACTAGAATCCTCCTCCCCCCCCTTTTCCCCATTTCCGCGCTGATTCAGCGAGTAATTTCCGCTTGTATTACGCTTGTATTCCGCGCTGAATCCGCGCTGAAACAGAAAATCAGAGCCCCATTGATTTGTATAGGCGTCCGCTAGCGGAAGAATGAACATGTTCATTCTTCTGGCGGAAAGCGGATTAGTTCAGTGCGGAAATTCCACTGTGTGAACTGCAGAGCAGAATTTCCATTCAACACAATGGAAATTAGCTCTGCACCTATTTTAACGGCTGAAATTTCAGCGCTGATTCAGCGCAGAAATTCAGCTGCTTTTGCTCAGTGGGAACGAGCCCTTAAAGTGTAACTGTCGTTTCAGTGTCATTTTTCAGTAAACAATAAATATCAACAGTACAAGCGATTTTAAGAAACTCTGTAATAGGGTTTTATTTGGCAAAAGTGTTTCCTTCTGTACTGAAAAAGCTGTTTTCCTAACTCCCCCCTGACTTCAGAAGAAGCTAAATTTCTGTGTCCATTATGCCCTACGGAGAGGGGAGGGGTTAAGAGGGGAGGGGTTAAGAGGAGTGAGTGAGCACAGGGAGGAGAAATATCAGTTCTGCACAGCACAACACCCTGCAATCTTCTCTCACCAAGTTCCTAGATTAGCACTGACCTTTCTGACCTCTGAATCCAGCGTTTTAGGTGCCCAGAAAATCTCCAAACAGCTGACCTTTTTGTCGCTTCTTCCTGCTCACTCATCTCCCTCGGCCCCTCCCCCCTCCATAGGATATAATGCACATAGTAGAACCCGTCCTCTCTGGCTTCTCTGTAATGAAGACAGATTTGCCTGATAATGCACAGATAAAAAGTGAGGGGGGGAGGCTGGGAAATTGCTTTTTAAGTACAGAAAGATGCTTTTTTGCCCAATAAAACTAATTAAAGAGTTTATTATAATCGCTTGTACAAAAAAAAAATCAGTTACACTTTAAGGTGATTGTCAGACATACTGTCCTACACATTTTAATATTGGCCTATAGCTGTATCCATGTTTCCCAGGCAGCCTTAGGGCTGCATCCAACTTCTTTAGCCACCGGTAATCAAATGCCGCATGCTTGGGCATGATCGAGGTTCGCTCATCTCTAATTATTATATATATTAACCCCTTACTACAAAATGATATCCTAGGACGTCATGAAAAGCAGTTAATTCGCACATCATGTTGTCCTGCGAGCTCAGGAGTCCTCACTCATTGTTGATAACGGGCCGCAGTGATAGTGGTGTGAAAGCGTTAGTGACAGCAGCTAAGCGCCTGCCACTGTCTGTTTGGGATACCCGTAGTATGACTGTGAGGGTCCCGATCATTTTCCCTGACTGCTGGAGGTAAAATACTTACCTCCTTGCGGTCTGATCAGCAATATTCTAATAGAGTCTGCCTCAGCAGGCAGACTCGCTGAGAAGATCGCAGATTACACTAATCAAAGCTATGCCATAGCATAGCATTGATCAGTATATGTAATCTAAAGACTATGTAATAGACTTAAGAAAAAGTAGAAAAGGTAAAAAAAAAAATGAGATAACCCCTCCCCCAATAAAAGATGAAATCATCCCCTCTTTACCATTTAAAAATAAAAGACATAAATATAAATACACATATATCATATATATATATATATATATATATATATATATATATATATATATATATATAGTGTGTGTAACTGTCTGATCTAGTAAAATATAACAATATTATTTCCGTATGGTGAACGGCTTAAAGGAAAAGGGGAAAAAAACACCAGGATTTCAGATTTTTTGTAAGTTTATCTATCAGAAAAAAAATAATGAAAAGTGATAAAAAGTTCCCATCCACACAAATATGGCACTAATAAAAACTAGAGATTGTGGCACAAAAACTGGCGCCCCGACCAGCCCTATAGGTGAAGGAGGGGGGAGTGCTGCAGGGAGGATTTAAAAATAAAAATGCAAAAATGCAAATCAACTATATTTTCTTTCGAATCAACAGGTGCCAGAAAGTGCCAAAGATTTGTAATTTACTTCTATGAAAAAATCTCATGTCTTCCAGTACTTATCAGCTGCTGTATGTCCTGTAGGAAGTAGTAGAGCACTGTGTGAAACTGGAAAAAATACACTACTTTCTGCAGGACGTACAGCAGCTGATAAGTACTGGAAGACTGGAGATCTTTTTAATAGAAGTAAATTACAAATCTCTGGCACTTTCTGGCACCAGTTGATTATCCCTTTAAGGCCAAAATAGGCTGCAGAGGCAAAGGGTTAAGAGTAGATGTTGTGTACTAGGGGGTCTTTATATATTTATATATACAATGGTGTAACAGTGTTATTTTTATTATTTCTGCAGGACAGATATACAAGAAATTAGATCAGAAATCAGTCAGGAGAGAGTGAAGCGCTTAGCACTGCAGGTAAGTGAGAGCAGCAGGATAAGACAAGGTGATGGGTGACCGGTTACAGTGCAGACATGTACAGAGACCCTATGTGGCAGCACGGCGGGGATCACGGTTGCATATTTTGGATACATATCCACTCATAAGGATTTAAGGGGAGAAATGCATCGCGGATCATCTGCCAGTCTATTTCAAGCACAGAACAGGTGTCCTTAATCTTTTGTGCTCGCAGTATATGAGATCGTGAAATCACCCACGTCATGGCTTGTTGTGCTTGGTTTCTATTAAGGCTTATATGTTTTTTACAGTAAAGCCTTATTCACACACAGGTATACAGTACTTAGGATAGAGGACTTGGAGGATCCTGAATGTAGAGCTAATGTTAGTCAATTAACATGGCTCTATCTTCCCCATAGTAGTTTATGGAGCCTGGAAGTACAGAGTCCAAATCTGTATTATGTCTATATTTCATCTAGAATAGGGGTATTAAACTACAGCCCACCAGCTGTTGCAAAACTGCATTTCCTATCATGTCTGGGCAGCCAAATCTTTAGCTCTTCAGGCATGATGGGAGTTGTAGTTTTGTAACAGCTGCTAGGCCGCAATTTGAGGCTCCTCTAGAAAATCCCAAGTGTCTGCATGTACCATTGTGGGATATGTAACAGCTTACTATATACTGTAATACATTTAAGCTTAAAGTGTCACTGTTGTTTAATTTTTTTTTTTTTTTTTGCAGAAATCAATAGTCCAGGCGATTTTTAAGAAACTTTGTAATTGGGTTTATTAGCCAAAAAATGCATTTTTATCATGAAAAAGTAGTTTGAAGCTCTCCCCCTGTCTTCATTGTTCTCTATGGAGAGGGGAGGGGTGGAGGGAGATGAGGCACCAAAACAGGACAACAAAGAGTTAATTTACAGCTACATCACCAGGCTATCTCCTCTAAGGTCAGCACTGACCTCTCTGACCTCTGAGTACTGGCTTTCATACAGCTCCCACTGTGTAATCCTTTGATCTCTGCTGGTGGCTAATCTCCCTTCTCCCCCCTCCCCTCTCCATAGATTACACAGGGGCCGACTGATGTAAAAGGTTGGAGATTTCCTGATAATGAGCAGCGAATGAGAGAGAGGAGGGGGGGGGGGGACCTGGGAAAGGCTTTTTGAATGCAGATAATGGCATACTTTCCTAATAAACCCAATTACAAAGTTTCTTAAAATCACCCGTACTATTGGTTTCTGCAAAATAAATAAAACGACAATGACGCTTTAAAGCGACTTTCTATCCACCAACCCATCCCACCAAACTGCTAGTACCATCCGTTTGATGAGACTTAATCCTTTAAAAAGCCTCTGCCGTGGCCCAGGTTGCTGGAACTGGTCAAGGTGGCCAGCAGCGGTAACACCCACCCCCGGACACACGACAACCGAACCTTGAAATAGGAAAGTGTGGAGGCAGGTGCGATGGCACCGAGTCCCACTTTAAACAATATTCAACTTTACTAGAACTTCCCTTCAGTACAATACAAATAGTAGCAGTGCTTAGGTACTTAGGTGCAAAAATTAGGAATAAACAGAAGTAGCTTCAGGTAGTGAAGAAATAAGCAGAAAAGTTGTAACAGGAGATAGGGGCCGGATAGGAGGACACTTACCCAATTTAGTAAGTACTCTGCCGAGATGTGGGTGAAGTGTGAATTATCTTGAAAACTCCTCGCACTCACATATAGATAAGTCCCAGTTATCTGACCGCCTTCTGCCTCTCAGAGTCGGGTTTCCGTCCTGATTGGTAGTACAAGTCCCAGGCCTCTGTCTCTGGGGGTAGCTAGCTAGTAGTTTCCTTCCTACTTAGTCGTGCGAAGTTCAGTAGAGAGCGGCTAACTTGCACTGTGCTCTACTGGGGATCAGTCTTTCTTTCCTCTCCTTCTTTAGGGGGTTTATTGTCCTGACAAACGAATCCACGGCATAGGCAAGGGGGGTGCTCCTTTATCTTCCGTTACCCTGTGGTTAGGTCTAGCAGTGTATAGCTGCTGTTGTCAGTCACACTAGAAACAAGTCTGGTCTCCTCCTCAGCTAACCCATGACTCACAACCTCTCTGGCCAAGAGCCAGGCTCCAACTCCCTAACTACAGGAAGTCCTGAGTGTGAGTAAGTGTTTGTGACAGGCTCAACCTTCCTCTTAGACTGCAGCTGCGCCTTGGGGGAGTGTGACACCTAGTGGTTGGAGTAGTGCACAGCAGTGGACTGTGCTAACGGTGATGCCTGACAGGAACACTTTTATAAGGTGTTTAAAGAGCAAAGAAAAACCTGTAAGTAGGACACTCCTTTCTTCCTCCCCACCCTCCCCATCAGTATTAACACCCCCTGGCCGGATTTTTCCTATTCATCACTGCACTTGGGCTGTAGCAACACAGATGCAGTTTAGACAAGTGGTAAATAGGAGAAATCCTGCCTGGAGGTGTTCCTAATCATGGGCAGGGTGTGGAGGAATGAAGGCGAGGCATCACGGACCTGGGGCACAGACAATCTAGGTGTCAGGACTGGCAAGTACAGACAGGACAGAGACAGTGGGCCCTGGCTCTGAACCCACCCACTGACCCTACCTACTTGCCTCGGTCGACCCTAAACGGTCGCGGACAACCACAAAGGCGTTCCCTGCACTGCGTAGGTGAAACACGGAACAAGACAGACAGACAAACACAACAAGAATAGTAGAACAATCCAGGTTAAACCACACGGGCAACGCAGTACAGAATCAGTAACACCAGGGGTAGTCAAAGGTCAGGCGGAGGTCAGAACACCGGTACGTCAGGCAGAAAAGGAATTAGGACGGGGTTCGCAAGAATAGGACAAGGGGAGCTGGGATCAGAATTAACCTAATAGCCAGCGATTACCAACTGGCTTTAACTTTACTTTATACTGGATCAGGAGGCCGGACCAGATACTGATTGGTCCGGTCTCCTGATTCCAGCAACACTACAGCTGCGGTGCTGCAGGCCAAGTGGCAGAGCGATCTGTCACTCAGCCTGCACGGGAGCCGCATCAGCTGTGCCGGCCGCCCGGCTGACTGTCACGTGAGACTGCGGCGCCCCGCGCTCTCGAGCCGGCCGCCGGAGCCGAGCCACAAGGATGGTGGATACAGAGTTAGAATTGCTTGAAAGTGAATTTAGCAGCAGGACACAGGAATCTAACTGGAGGTGGTTTGGATTGGTAGATATAGCCAGGTAAAATGCACATCACCATGCTTCGCTCCCTGCTGGCACAAAATCTTGCTGGGAGCTTATAGGGCACAAAAGTGTTGAAATACTGGATGAAATTAACTAATTTACCCTTGAAAAGAAAATATTTATCTTTTTGTGCATTGTTTAGATGGAAATCGACAACCTCAAGAAACTCGCATCATCCTAAATAGCACTGGAAACGTGGGCTGGTCCCATGAGCACATAACAAGAAGCAGAATCAATCACCACACATCAAAACTACAAAAGAAAATAAGTCTTGAAGACTTCACTGGGGATGGACACTAGAAGACGTATTCTGAGAAAAAAATCATTTCACTGCCACTGCTCTTGTTTCTTTTATTTTTTGGTCTTTCACTGTGTTATATTTCTTATTCTTTTATAACGTCTGCAATGTAGTCAGCAAAAATAGTATTTATTGATAAAACTGTGTTATTCAGACCATGCACTCCAATTCTACATTCAACTTTTTTTTTCCCATAATCACCTTCATACATAGATCAAGTATTGCACTATTGGTGTAGGATTATAAAGGCACCTATTACAAAGTATCATAATAAGAGAAAAGGCTTCAGTCCACAATAGAAAATTTCTTTAGGATAAATTCAAGCACAAGCATCAGTGGTTCAAAAGGGAGCACCTTTGCCAAAGGTGGTGCACGGGTGTTCCTTTTATACCCTTGACTTAATTCCAATATGATCCAGATAGTAAAACCTCACCATACAGAGAACACGTTTAATCAGTGTTGTTTATATGTACCATCTGTGCGATAAAGAAAACAAAACTTTTTGCCCTATTTTTCAATACATACAGTGTTTTAGATAACTATGTAAAGAGGTATCCCACCACGGTTTTGGCTGGTGAGCATAGTATGCGATCAACAAGTTTATGTCTCCATGTGGCGGCTGGCCAAGGGACTGTCAGTGGTACTCTGCCAGAGTGGTAAACATGCCAATAAGAGTGAAGAAAAGATTAGCGGCATTCACCATATCCAATTCAGTCTTTTATAGAACCTTTCAAGCAGTTTCACGAGATTGTGCTTCATCTGGCCTTCAAGTACCACGAGGCTGGAAGAAGCACAATCGCGTGAAACAGCCCTCGCCTTTGTGAAACGCACCCGCTATCTGTTATTCCCCGCATATTGTGGCAAGGCAAGAAAGTTCTATAAAAAACTGAATTGAATATGGTGAGTGCCACAAATCTTTTCTTCAGTCATTGTCATACAGTATATTAGCCAATCTATGACTCCAATGTTTGCAATGTGTCTAGCAGAGAAACTATGGGTCTCATATAAAACTAATTAAGCAAAGACCAGCTTTAACATTTCAATTACAAGTTTGGCTCTGTTCAGATCATGGTTGGACTTTATGTGGTAAGGCTTCAGGTACAGTAAGAACGCGTTTCGGCCAAGCATGGCCTTCATCAGCATAAGGAGTACATCTTAAGCTGATGAAGGCCATGCTTGGCCAAAACGCCTCCTTGCTGTACCTGATCCCTATTGCACTACAGTAAATTAGCAAGAATTATTTGTCGAGTGCCGGGTCTTCTCTACCATTTGTTCTGGATACCTACTACCTTGAGCACCACTGCTACAGAAGTGCCGTCCTCTTCATATTGTTCCAGACTTTATGTGGTGACCAGTGTTAATGGTTGTATACTATGCACCTTCATACATAGAACACGGTGCAGCGTGAGGCCAGCCTCAGTGTTATGCTTAGTTGCTATGGATGACTGCTCCTTGTTTTGTCTTCATTAGTTTTCATTCACATTGTATTTCCTTGGATAAGTACGTAATCTGAGGTGCCTGACTACTCAGAGTCTTTATTCTATCTTTACCAATAATGCTGAAGTTATCAGTTGAACCAGACCAGTTATGTTCCTGGCTATATCTAGCACTTGCTAGTTAACCCTTTCAGGACCAAGCTGATTTTGGCCTTAAATAAGAAGTACGATAATTAAAAAAAAAAAAAAATTCAGCTGGCAAAGGTGGTGTTGGTGGGGAGAATAGTAAACACCCTCTATTTACCTCTCTCTGTGCCCACACACAGGCTCAAGGCATTTTCCCCCCGAGTTCCAATGTCGTCATGACTCGGGGGGAAATACCCAACCCAGCTGATGGATTGCATGCTTAGCCAATCAGTGGCTGGGGCAGTGTCCCGCTCCAGTCACTGATTGGCTGAGCAGACAGTCTATTAGCTGGGCCGACACGTTCCAGCAGCAGGAGTCCTGGATCAGCAATCCAGCTCTGCAAAGGCACAGGGAGAGGTAAGTAGTGATTGTTATTTATGTTGCCCCTGCCGGCTAAGAAATTTTCTTACGATGCCTGGTCTTTTCCTTTAAGTTCCAGAATCTGACCGCTCTCTCACTTTATGAGGTTATAGCTCTGCGATGCTTTAACTTATCTGAGATTGTTGTTTTTCGTGACATATTGTATTTTAGGTTATTGGTAAATTTTTGGTCAATATCCGTCCAATTTCCTTGTAAAAAATGCCCACATTTCATGAAAAAAAATTGCAAAACCGTGCAGGTTACGGTGAATGTACCATCAGGTACATCGCTTTAAGTTTTTCACCTAAATATACCAGCGCCGGCCCGGACAGAAGAAGAACTGGAAGCAGGCCTGACGGCTCCCAGGGTGACAGAACCCCCCTCTCCTCTGTGACTCAGCTCTATTAGAATCAATGGAGACGCATTGCAGAGGGGTGGGATGTTTGTCACACTGGCGGCAGTCAGGCCTGCCGCCGGTGCCTGGGAATAAACTGGCGCCATGCACAGGCAATGGGCAGCAGTTTAAAAAAAGGACCACGGTACCAGCATCCCAACACTGGCGGCAGTCTATTCAGGTAAAAACCTACACCGATGTACCCGATGGTACATTCGCTTTAAATCATGTGATAATTTTATTGCCAGCAATACCAGATATGCTTACATTATTTTTCTACATTTATCACTTGCTTTGGGGGATTTGTGGATTATGTGTGTATTTCGCTTTATTTATATTTTTTTATTTTTACTTTTACTGTCCCACCATAGGGACTTTACTATCTCCTTGCCTGATATTACATAGGCATACAGTGCTGATCTGCCCTGCATTGTATTATAGCTGTCATAGTCATAGCTGATCATATTCAGCCTTACACCCCTGGTCCTAAAGAGGTTAAAAGCTGTTGAACACAAAGTGAACTCTATGGGGGATATTTATGAAGACTGGGGTACTGTTACGCCGGTTCTAAATTAGACCCCGCCGGATTTACCGCACACGCCTCCTAGTGAATCCGGCCTGAACTGCGCCTGCCGTATGGCGGGTGCAGAAATCTACACCTCCTCCTTTCTGTATTAATTTATGTCTTCGAGCGGGCGTAAATCATAGTAAATCAGATGCGGCCACACCTCCTCGGCTCCTCCTCGCCTTTCTGTACCCCCCTTCCCCCTCGAGTGGGGGATACAGCAGGCAAACGCCAGGGAGAAGGGGAAAATCTGAGTCTTCTCACTAGCATATGCCAGGGGCGCAACAATAGTATCTGTCCCCCTACATGTGGTAACCTATAGGAACTATGGGCCTGATGTTTTAAAAACCAATTTAAAAAAAAGTTCTATCAATACCATGTTCTAGCAAAGTTATTGCCGAGGAACATCAGCCTGTAAGCCGTAAACCTTTGCTGGCCAAGTAACAGTTATCACAACCTTAGAAAATCACATCACTTTTTTTTTCAACGTTTCTCAGAGAAAAATGGCCGATAAAAATGGTTCATGTTTATTTTGTCTACTGTACAATAAAAGCTGGATTCTGATTGGTTGCTGTGGGCAATAGACAATTATAATGACCCCTATAGTGTTTATATAGTATATAGTCTTCCACTGTAAAATGTGCAATATTGTCAATAAAGATGGAGATATATTTATTCAAACTAGCTGTAAGAATGTTTACGTGTATACAGATATATATTTAGATATAGATATACTGTATATTTACAATGTGTATATATCACCTACATGTACTAAGGGCTAAAAAGAATTGCCCTGGGGAGCAGAGAAGGGGAGTACTAGTGTTACGTGAACTTGCAGAGCGTTCGGGTTTGGCCCCACCTGAGTGCTCGGCATTTGACTTCCAGTGTCTGGAGAAGTTGGATGTATTGCTGTATCCATGTTTTTCAGGACTTCCAGGGCGGCATCTAACTCCTCCAGCCGCTAGGAGTCAAACGTCGAGCATTCAGGTGGGGCCAAACCCGAACGCTCTGCAAGTTAACGTAACACTAGTGAATACAGGTTTCTTTTTTAAAGAGGACCTGTCACCCCCCGCGCCGGGGTGACAGGCTCTCGACCCCCAGCTAGATCCCCTTATACTTACCTCATGTCGCTGAGTCCCGCTGCCGGAGCCGGTCCGGAGATATCCCGGTGAGAAGCCGGCTCCATTCATTCTCTATGGACGCCGGACCCATCTCCACAGCGCGCGCCGGCTTCTCACCGGGATATCTCCATCCCGGGACCGGCTCCGGCAGCAGGACTCAGCGACATGAGGTAAGTATAAGGGGATCTATCTGGGGGTCGGGAGCCTGTCACCCCGGCGCGGGGGGTGACAGGTCTCCTTTAAGCATTGTCTGAGCATAGAGACTTAAAGGGGTACTCCACTCAAACATAACTTTTCATATGTTGCTGCCATGGTGAGACTAATACTTGTATATCATCTATTCAGTCTCCTTCCCCCAGTTCTGAGCTGCTGTTTGTTGCTGAAGACACAAAAATCTCCCCTTACTCCCCCCTCCCTTTCTGAGACGGCTGATGTAAACAAGCCTCTGGCGGGCTTTATCTGCAACATTGTAGCTTCTTTGTAATGCTGGGAGAGTTAATCTGATGAACTCATTGTGATTAATCCTTCCGTCATTACAAAGTTGCAGGAACTTGCTTACATCAACCATCTTGGAACGGAGGGGGGAAGAGAGAAGAGCTCACACACAGATTTTTGTGTCTTCAGCAGAAAGCAGCAGCTCAGAACTGAACGAAGGAGACTAAACAGATAACAACAACTATGGAAGGAATTGTTAGTCTCTCCATGAGCAGCAACATATGAAAAGTTATGTTGGAGCAGAATGCAGAATACCCCTTTAAATAGTGCTCAAGCAACCACCTTAAACCCAGATATTGATGTTCTTATGGATTTACCTTTTCACACGCCCAGTGCATCCTCTGTGAAGGGCGGCAACTCACAGGAACAGTGCAGGCTCTCTCTGGGGATAGAAAGGCCTTGATGGCCTTCCGTGAGGGCTGTCTCTTCACCACCATACCTTGAGGACAGAGGGCCAAGTAGGGATCGTCATATAACTGTTGTAGGGACCCCCTCAAGATTGAGCATTTTCTCCCCAATGAAACTGAGATGACCTCTGGTGACAGGGTTCCACTGGCCCTCTGTATGATGAACCTAAATGGTCGGCATTTGCAGAGTTCCAGTTGGTAGCTTTACGTCAGGAACAAAGATCAGTAGAGAAATATTGTGTGGAGTTCTGCAAATTGCTCAGTTCTCCTGGTTGGAAGGATCCGGCCTATTGTTGTCAGTTTAGACTTGGTCTTTTTTATGCCAATAAGGATTACTTGGTGACCTATCCTCCTCCTGAGACTCTTGACAATGCCATGATACTGGTGCTCAGAGTGGACAAGGGATGCGGACCATCTGTTCTGCCCAACTGCAGGCTGTTGATCACGTGACCGTGCCAGTGCCCTGTAACCATGGTTCCTCCAATGGCTGACTAGCTCTGGCCAGGAGCAACCATGTGACCTCCCACTTCCTCCTAACGAGTGAGTCTTCCCCCTGCTTCCAAGCAAGGAGGGTGTGAGTCGTCTCTCTCCTACCTCAGAGGAGTTGGACGTGTTGCAGGTCCCACTTCACCTCTAGAAGTGTGGATCACCCCTTACCCCACACCATACCCCCCATACACACACACAAAAATGGAACCATTCATGTGACAGACAAAACTAATGTTATCAAGAGATTGTAAAACAAGGGGTCTCAAGCACATATAGCAGTGTAATAGGTCAATATACATGTGGAGTAGCAGGAATCCTCATGCACATAAGGGATGTAAAAAATCACCATCTATTACGCGTTTCCATCTGTGCCAAAATTTCTTTACAATCTCCTCCTCTTCTTCCAATGTGGACTCTGTCAATGCCTCTTATCCTCAGGAGGCTCGCATTCCCATCATGTGCCATCTTACAGTGTCTGGCAATTGGTTTCAGCTGGTATAGATCTTCCATTTCCATCTCTCGCCAGATGTCTAGGACATGTTCTCAGACCCTTGTTTTCAATTTCCGCGAGGTGAGTCCTACATAAATGAGATTACACGGACAGGTAGTATAATAAATGACACCTTCCATGTTGCATGTAATATGCTGTGTGATCTTGAAAGTTTTATTACCATCGCTGGATACAAAATCCACTGCTGTGTGGCTTGCCCCAATGTGGTAAGGGACGTGGATTTTGTATCCAGCGATGGTAATAAAACTTTCAAGATCACACAGCATATTACATGCACCATGCAGGTGTATCTAAGCCTATCATGTGTGATACTGTCTACTGAGCTCGTGTATCTAAGCCTATCATATGTGATACTGTCCATTGAGCTCGTGTATCCAAGCCTATCATATGTGATACTGTCTACTGAGCTACAAACCAAGTAAAAATATGAAACAAATAAAAGTGTCAGTGTACATATATACAGAATAGGAGCAGATACGGAGGATTACACCCAGCATATAATACACTGAAACATTCTGTACAAGAAATTATGACAAACTGACAACCTATGATAACCTCTGCCCTACAAAGCAGATCTCTATAGACTCACATTCAGCGTCTTCTGTCACTTTTCTCTCTGTACACTTGGTGAGAAGCTGGACAGTTTTTTAGGTCCAAATATCAGGCAGTAATGTCCTAGATAAAAATGAAAAAACAAACAAACAAATAAAAATATTTAACAGACGTCAGTGTCCTTATATACAGAATAAGAGCAGCTACTGAGGATTACACCCAGTATACAGGGCAGGAGAAGTGGTACTGTGCACTGTATATATATATACTGAGGATTACACCCAGTATACAGGGCAGGAGAAGTGGTACTGTGCACTGTATATATATATACTGAGGATTACACCCAGCATACAGGACAGGAGAAGTGGTACTGTGCACTGTATATATATATACTGAGGATTACACCCAGCATACAGGGCAGGAGAAGTGGTACTGTGCACTGTATATATATATACTGAGGATTACACCCAGCATACAGGGCAGGAGAAGTGGTACTGTGCACTGTATATATATATATATATATATATATATACTGAGGATTACACCCAGCACACAGGACAGGAGAAGTGGTACTGTGCACTGTATATATATATATACTGAGGATTACACCCAGCATACAGGGCAGGAGAAGTGGTACTGTGCACTGTATATATATATACTGAGGATTACACCCAGCACACAGGGCAGGAGAAGTGGTACTGTGCACTGTATATATATATATACTGAGGATTACACCCAGCACACAGGACAGGAGAAGTGGTACTGTGCACTGTATATATATATACTGAGGATTACACCCAGCATACAGGGCAGGAGAAGTGGTACTGTGCACTGTATATATATATACTGAGGATTACACCCAGCATACAGGACAGGAGAAGTGGTACTGTGCACTGTATATATATACTGAGGATTACACCCAGCATACAGGACAGGAGAAGTGGCACTGTGCACTGTATATATATACTGAGGATTACACCCAGCATACAGGACAGGAGAAGTGGTACTGTGCACTGTATATATATATACTGAGGATTACACCCAGCATACAGGGCAGGAGAAGTGGTACTGTGCACTGTATATATATATACTGAGGATTACACCCAGCACACAGGGCAGGAGAAGTGGTACTGTGCACTGTATATATATATATATATATATATATATACTGAGGATTACACCCAGCACACAGGACAGGAGAAGTGGTACTGTGCACTGTATATATATATACTGAGGATTACACCCAGCATACAGGGCAGGAGAAGTGGTACTGTGCACTGTATATATATATACTGAGGATTACACCCAGCATACAGGACAGGAGAAGTGGTACTGTGCACTGTATATATATACTGAGGATTACACCCAGCATACAGGGCAGGAGAAGTGGTACTGTGCACTGTGTGTATATATACTGAGGATTACACCCAGCATACAGGGCAGGAGAAGTGGTACTGTGCACTGTATATATATACTAAGGATTACACCCAGCATACAGGGCAGGAGAAGTGGTACTGTGCACTGTATATATATATACTGAGGATTACACCCAGCATACAGGACAGGAGAAGTGGTACTGTGCACTGTATATATATATATACTGAGGATTACACCCAGCATACAGGGCAGGAGAAGTGGCACTGTGCACTGTATATATATACTGAGGATTACACCCAGCATACAGGACAGGAGAAGTGGTACTGTGCACTGTATATATATATATACTGAGGATTACACCCAGCATACAGGGCAGGAGAAGTGGTACTGTGCACTGTATATATATATATATATATATATATATATATACTGAGGATTACACCCAGCATACAGGACAGGAGAAGTGGTACTGTGCACTGTATATATATATATATATATATATATATACTGAGGATTACACCCAGCATACAGGACAGGAGAAGTGGTACTGTGCACTGTATATATATATATACTGAGGATTACACCCAGCATACAGGGCAGGAGAAGTGGTACTGTGCACTGTATATATATATATACTGAGGATTACACCCAGCATACAGGACAGGAGAAGTGGTACTGTGCACTGTATATATATATATATATATATATATACTGAGGATTACACCCAGCATACAGGACAGGAGAAGTGGTACTGTGCACTGTATATATATATATACTGAGGATTACACCCAGCATACAGGGCAGGAGAAGTGGTACTGTGCACTGTATATATATATACTGAGGATTACACCCAGCACACAGGGCAGGAGAAGTGGTACTGTGCACTGTATATATATATATATACTGAGGATTACACCCAGCACACAGGACAGGAGAAGTGGTACTGTGCACTGTATATATATACTGAGGATTACACCCAGCATACAGGACAGGAGAAGTGGTACTGTGCACTGTATATATATACTAAGGATTACACCCAGCATACAGGGCAGGAGAAGTGGTACTGTGCACTGTGTGTATATATACTGAGGATTACACCCAGCATACAGGACAGGAGAAGTGGTACTGTGCACTGTATATATATATATATATATATATATACTGAGGATTACACCCAGCATACAGGACAGGAGAAGTGGTACTGGGCACTGTATATATATATATACTGAGGATTACACCCAGCATACAGGGCAGGAGAAGTGGTACTGTGCACTGTATATATATATACTGAGGATTACACCCAGCACACAGGGCAGGAGAAGTGGTACTGTGCACTGTATATATATATATATATACTGAGGATTACACCCAGCACACAGGACAGGAGAAGTGGTACTGTGCACTGTATATATATACTGAGGATTACACCCAGCATACAGGACAGGAGAAGTGGTACTGTGCACTGTATATATATACTGAGGATTACACCCAGCATACAGGGCAGGAGAAGTGGTACTGTGCACTGTGTGTATATATACTGAGGATTACACCCAGCATACAGGACAGGAGAAGTGGTACTGTGCACTGTATATATATATATACTGAGGATTACACCCAGCATACAGGGCAGGAGAAGTGGTACTGTGCACTGTATATATATACTAAGGATTACACCCAGCATACAGGGCAGGAGAAGTGGTACTGTGCACTGTATATATATATACTGAGGATTACACCCAGCATACAGGGCAGGAGAAGTGGTACTGTGCACTGTATATATATATATATACTGAGGATTACACCCAGCATACAGGACAGGAGAAGTGGTACTGTGCACTGTATATATATATATACTGAGGATTACACCCAGCATACAGGGCAGGAGAAGTGGTACTGTGCACTGTATATATATACTAAGGATTACACCCAGCATACAGGGCAGGAGAAGTGGTACTGTGCACTGTATATATATATATTTATATATATATATATATATATATATATATATATATATATATATATATATACACTGAGGATTACACCCAGCATACAGGACAGGAGAAGTGGTACTGTGCACTGTATATATATACTGAGGATTACACCCAGCATACAGGGCAGGAGAAGTGGTACTGTGCACTGTATATATGTATACTGAGGATTACACCCAGCATACAGGGCAGGAGAAGTGGTACTGTGCACTGTATATATACTGAGGATTACACCCAGCATACAGGGCAGGAGAAGTGGTACTGTGCACTGTATATATATATACTGAGGATTACACCCAGCACACAGGACAGGAGAAGTGGTACTGTGCACTGTATACATATATATATATATATATATATATATATATATATATATATATATACTGAGGATTACACCCAGCATACAGGACAGGAGAAGTGGTACTGTGCACTGTATATATATATACTGAGGATTACACCCAGCATACAGGACAGGAGAAGTGGTACTGTGCACTGTGTGTATATATACTGAGGATTACACCCAGCATACAGGGCAGGAGAAGTGGTACTGTGCACTGTATATATATATACTGAGGATTACACCCAGCATACAGGGCAGGAGAAGTGGTACTGTGCACTGTATATATATATACTGAGGATTACACCCAGCATACAGGGCAGGATAAGTGGTACTGTGCACTGTATATATATATATATATATATATATATATATATATATATATATATATATACTGAGGATTACACCCAGCATACAGGGCAGGAGAAGTGGTACTGTGCACTGTATATATGCAGTGGCGGATTAAATGTACTCTGGGCCCCGGGCTGTCCACCCAACCTGGGCCCCCCCCCAGTCAATTCGCCCACATTATAATCTGCTACTGCGTCCCCCCCCCCCCCACACTGTCCCCAATAAACACTGCCTGCCTCCCCTCCCTGCTGGCCCCAATAAACATAATGTTTGGTCCCTAGCTGCTACCCCCACTAAGCATTGCCCACCCCACCTCCACTGCCCCCAATAAACATATCGCCACCTCACCTGGTCCCCTGATGTTGCCCCCCCCCAAGGTCACAGCAGCACAGAGGATGTCAGGAGAGGAGGGTGCTGATCTTATAGGAGAGGACCGAGCAGCACAGAGGATGTCAGGAGAGGAGGGTGTTGATCTATAGGGGAGGTCCCAGCAGCACAGAGGATGTCAGGAGAGGAGGGTGCTAATCCTATAGGAGATAGTCCCCCTTTATAGATGGTCTCCCTCTTTCCCCCTCTATAGATGGTCCCCCTCTCCCCCCCCTCCTTATAGATGGTCTCCCTCTCCCCCCTCCCTTTATAGATGGTCCCCCTCTTTCCCCCCTTATAGATGGTCCCCCTCTTTCCCCCCTTATAGATGGTCCCCCTCTCCCCCCTCCCTTTATAGATGGTCCCCCTCTCCCCCCCTCCCTTTATAGATGGTCCCCCTCTCCCCCCTCCCTTTATAGATGGTCCCCCTCTCCCCCCCTCCCTTTATAGATGGTCCCCCTCTCCCCCCTCCCTTTATAGATGGTCCCCCCTCTCCCCCCCTCCCTTTATAGATGGTCCCCCTCTCCCCCCTCCCTTTATAGATGGTCCCCCTCTCCCCCCTCCCTTTATAGATGGTCCCCCTCTCCCCCCCTCCCTTTATAGATGGTCCCCCTCTCCCCCCTCCCTTTATAGATGGTCCCCCTCTCCCCCCTCCCTTTATAGATGGTCCCCCTCTCCCCCCCTCCCTTTATAGATGGTCCCCCTCTCCCCCCTCCCTTTATAGATGGTCCCCCTCTCCCCCCCTCCCTTTATAGATGGTCCCCCTCTCCCCCCCTCCCTTTATAGATGGTCCCCCTCTCCCCCCCTCCCTTTATAGATGGTCCCCCTCTTTCCCCTTTATAGATGGTCCCCCTCTCCCCCCCTCCCTTTATAGATAGTCCCCCTCTCCCCCCTCCCTTATAGATAGTCCCCCTCTCCCCCCTCCCTTTATAGATGGTCCCCCTCTCCCCCCTCCCTTTATAGATGGTCCCCCTCTCCCCCCCTCCCTTTATAGATGGTCCCCCTCTCCCCCCTCCCTTTATAGATGGTCCCCCTCTCCCCCCTCCCTTTATAGATGGTCCCCCTCTCCCCCCCTCCCTTTATAGATGGTCCCCCTCTCCCCCCCTCCCTTTATAGATGGTCCCCCTCTCCCCCCCTCCCTTTATAGATGGTCCCCCTCTCCCCCCTCCCTTTATAGATGGTCCCCCTCTCCCCCCTCCCTTTATAGATGGTCCCCCTCTCCCCCCCTCCCTTTATAGATGGTCCCCCTCTCCCCCCTCCCTTTATAGATGGTCCCCCTCTCCCCCCCTCCCTTTATAGATGGTCCCCCTCTCCCCCCTCCCTTATAGATGGTCTCCCTCTTTCCCCCCCTCCCCTTATAGATGCCCCCCAGTGAGTAAATAACACAAAATAACAAAATATAACTCACCTACCCTGCGTTCCTCGTCGATCATCTCTCCAGCTGCCTCCGTCTGATGCGCAGCTGCCAGGGGTGTCCGGTCCTCTCCCCGGCAGCGCGCGCATCACACAGCTCCTAGTGCCGCCTGGGCCCTGACTTCCGGTACGTGCGCTCCAGTACCGGAAGTCAGGCCCCAGGCGGCACTAGGAGCTGTGTGATGCGTGCGCTGCCGGGGAGAGGACCGGACACCCCCGGCAGCCGCGCATCAGACGGAGGCAGCCGGAGACTCTTGTGACCGCAAGCGAAACAATGCTTGCGGTCACAAGAGTGCAGTGGCGAGGGGGCCTCCCGGGCGGCATTATAATGTGGGCGGCAAGGCATGGGCCCCCCCGGAGCCTACATTATAATCCGCCATTGTATATATATATATATATATATATATATATATATATATATATACTGAGGATTACACCCAGCATACAGGACAGGAGAAGTGGCACTGTGCACTGTGTATATATATATATATATATATATATATATATATATATATATATACTGAGGATTACACCCAGCACACAGGGCAGGAGAAGTGGTACTGTGCACTGTGTATATATATATATATATATATATATATATATATATATATATATATATATACTGAGGATTACACCCAGCACACAGGGAAGGAGAAGTGGTACTGTGCACTGTATGTATATATATATATATATACTGAGGATTACACCCAGCACACAGGGCAGGAGAAGTGGTACTGTGCACTGTGTATATATATATATATATATATATATATATATATATATATATACATATATATATATACTGAGGATTACACCCAGCACACAGGGAAGGAGAAGTGGTACTGTGCACTGTGTGTATATATACTGAGGATTACACCCAGCACACAGGACAGGAGAAGTGGTACTGTGCACTCAATGACGGATTATAATGTGGGCGGTTTGGGCGGCCGCCCGGGGCCCGAGGCTCCGGGGGGGCCCATGCCGCGCCGCCCACATTACAGAGCAGCAGCACATCACTTTCGGGGCCCAGTGGGCCCCTGAGTGATGTTCTGCAGTAGCGCTCTGTCCCTCGAGTCCCGGCCCACAACGCTCGCCACCCCCGTCTGATGTGCGGCTGCCGGGGGTGTCACGTCCTATCCCCGGCAGCGCGCGCATCATAGAGCTCCCTGTGGCCGTGACTTCCGGTACAGAGAGCGTCCCTGTGCCGGAAGTACCATCCCCGGCGTACAGGGAGCTCTATGATTCGCGCGCTGCCGGGGATAGGACGTGACACCCCCGGCAGCCGCACATCAGACGGGGACAGACGGAGGCTGGAGGAGAAGAGACGATCGGCGGGGGAGCGGGTTGTTAGGTAAGTTTTTTAATTTATTTTTTATCTGCCTTGCACGGGGGAGGATAAGAGAGAGGGGACAATCTATAAAGGGGGGGGGGAGAGGGGACTATCTATAAGGGAGGGGGATAAGAGAGAGGGGACCATCAATAAAGGGGGGGCCATCTATAAAGGGGGGGAGAGAGGGGACTATCTATAAGGAGGGGGGGAGAGGGGACTATCTATAAGGGAGAGGGATAAGAGAGGGGACCATCTATAAAGGAGGGGAGAGAGGGGGCCATCTATAAGGGAGGGGGATAAGAGAGAGGGGGCATCTATAAGAGAGAGGGGGCCATCTATAAGGGAGGGGGATAAGGTAGAGGGGCCATCTATAAGGGGGAGAGAAGAGAGAAGGGGCCATCTATAAGGGAGGGGGGTTAAGAGAGAGGTGGCCATCTATAAGGGAGGGGGATAAGGTAGAGGGGCCATCTATAAGGGGGGGGAGAAGAGAGAAGGGGCCATCTATAAGGGAGGGGGGTTAAGAGAGAGGGGGGCCATCTATAAGGGGGGGAGAGAAGAGAGGGGGCCATCTATAGGGGGGAAGAGAAGGGGCCATCTATAAGGGGGGGGAGAAGAGAGAAGGGGCCATCTATAGGGGGGGAGAGGAGAGAAGGGGACATCTATAAGGGGGGGATAAGCGAGAGGGGGCCATCTATAAGGGAGGGTGGGAGAGAGAGGACCATCTATAAGGGGGGGGGAGGGGGCCATCTATAAGGGGCGGAGAAGGGGCCATCTATAAGGAAGGGGGCGAGAGAAGGCGCCATCTATAAGGGAGGGGGGGAGGAGCAGGGGCCATCTATAAGGGGGGGAGAGAAGGGGCCATCTATAAGGGGGCTACATAGAGGGATGCATATACTATAAGGGAGTCACATAGAGTCAGCCTACCTACTAAACGAGGGTGTAAAGGGGCCAATACAGATGTGCAGTTTGTATAGAGATGAGGATGGTGTCAGTGTGAGGAGCCTAATATGTCTGTCTGGCAGATTCTGTGGATTCGTGGCTCGGAGAAATTCTCATGATGGTCCAGAGCAGATGAAGACGAAGATGAAAAGGGAAGAACTCTGATCAGAGAAGACGTCCCCAGTGAGTCACCTGATATAACAGCACTGTAATGTATATGGTGTACAGAACCTGTGTAGAGCTGGGTACCTCTATATGACTGGATGAGGTGATAGTGATCTGTGTACAATGGATGTTATTCAGTAGCAGCAGCGGTATTAGTCACTATTAGTGGTGACATTAGTCAGTATGTGGTGGCATTAGTCAGTATGCAGTGGTATTAGTCAGTATGCGGTGACATTAGTCAGTATGCAGTGACATTAGTCAGTATGTGGTGGTATTAGTCAGTATGCAATGGTGTTAGTCAGTATGCGGTGGTGTTAGTATGCGGGGGTATTAGTCAGTATGCAGTGACATTAGTCAGTATGCAGTGACATTAGTCAGTATGCAGTGACATTAGTCAGTATGCGGTGGTATTAGTCAGTATGTAGTGACATTAGTCAGTATGTGGTGGTATTAGTCAGTATGTGGTGGTATTAGTCAGTATGTGGTGGTATTAGTCAGTATGCGGTGGTATTAGTCAGTATGCAGTGACATTAGTCAGTATGCGGTGGTGTTAGTCAGTAGGGGGTGGAATTAGTCAGTATGCGGTGGTATTAGTCAGTATGTGGTGGTGGTGTTAATCTCAGCACGGTGACCGGGCCCAGAAGCTTCTCTCTCTGTACACTGTGTAGTGGTAACAACCTGTAACTGCAGCACTGCAACATAGTACAGAGACAGAAGCTTCTGACCCCATTTACTGTGTTATTATCTGTAATTCCAGTCATGACCATGATGATACAACATGTAGCCGTGCTGCACTCACAACATCCTCTCATAACTTATCACCGCGCGTTGAGTGGGCATGTGTGCTCTGAAATGCCAGGGATGATTTTCAGTCCCAGTCCGGCCCTGCTAACATGTAAGCAGTGTGTGTTCGCACTGGGGGTGCTAGGACCGGAACATGGACCTTTGGGGGCTGGGGGGAGGCTGCCTGGCAGTGGGACCGGACGATGGTTATTGGGGCAGGCTGCATAGGGGGGCCAGATGGCCATATGTTAAGGGCAACAACAGAAAACCAGGTGACAAGATGTTTATTGGGGGGGGGCAGAGCAAAGGACCAGATGAGGTGGCAAGATGTTTATGGGGGGGGGGGGGGGGCGGGTTGGGTGGACAGCCCCGGGCCCAGGGTAGATTTAATCTGCCACTGTGTGCACTGTATATATATATATACTGAGGATAACACCCAGCATACAGGGCAGGAGAAGTGGTACTGTGCACTGTAGATATATATATACTGAGGATTACACCCAGCATACAGGGCAGGAGAAGTGGTACTGTGCACTGTAGATATATATATACTGAGGATTACACCCAGCATACAGGGCAGGAGAAGTGGTACTGTGCACTGTATATATATACTGAGGATTACACCCAGCATACAGGACAGGAGAAGTGGTACTGTGCACTGTATATATACTGAGGATTACACCCAGCATACAGGGCAGGAGAAGTGGTACTGTGCACTATATATATACTGAGGATTACACCCAGCATACAGGACAGGAGAAGTGGTACTGTGCACTGTATATATGTATACTGAGGATTACACCCAGCATACAGGACAGGAGAAGTGGTACTGTGCACTGTATATATGTATACTGAGGATTACACCCAGCATACAGGACAGGAGAAGTGGTACTGTGCACTGTATATATATATATATATATATATATATATATATATATATATATACTGAGGATTACACCCAGCATACAGGACAGGAGAAGTGGTACTGTGCACTGTATAGATATAAACTGAGGATTACACCCAGCACACAGGACAGGAGAAGTGGTACTGTGCACTGTATATATATACTGAGGATTACACCCAGCATACAGAACAAGAGAAGTGGTACTGTGCACTGTATATAGATATATATATACACACTGAGGATTACACCCAGCACACAGGACAGGAGAAGTGGTACTGTGCACTGTGTATGCGATGCCCTGGCCCCTGGGGGCCACTTCCGCAGTGCTGGTGTTATGAGCGGGCAATGACCGGGGCAGCTGCAGGGTGTATACTTGTCACGGTATAGGCCTGAGGGCAGCACAGCTGCAGGGCCGGTCTGTGGAATCTGCGGGTGATGATAGGCATGCGATTCTTCGCTGCACCTAGTCAGGGCACCAGTTAGTGGACACCAATGCCAGGGTTCAGTAACAGCGGTTTTATTATAGATAAGGTAACTAGTAGCAACAGTTCTGTCCGGATGCAACCGGGTATATAGCAGGCTTTGACAAATAAGGCAGGAGTGGTGCTGCATAGGTTGTGAGAATACGTGCCGGATGATGGGAGTAGGAGTATGAGAGGAATAGCGTTGCTGGGTGGATTAGCTTGAGAATAATACTTGCTGTGAATCCTTGCAGCGATGAGGAGAGATAACGGAATGACACCCAGATGAGAGAGAAGAATCCGGTCACTTGAGCAGGCAGATACAGCCGAAGACTTGAATATAGCAGAGCACCTAATCCACACTTCTAGTGGTGAAGTGGGAGCTGCAGAGAAGAAGCCCAACTCCTCTGAGGCAGGAGAGGGAAGACACACATCCTCCTTGCTTGGAAGCAGGGGGAAGACTCACTTGTTAGGAGGAAGTGGGAGGTCACATGGTTGCTCCTGGCCAGAGCTAGTCGGCCATTGGAGGAACCATGGTTACAGGTCACGTGATCAACAGCCTTGCATACCACTGTACACTGTAATAATACACAGGAATACATGAGAATGCACATGAAAATGCACAATACCAGAGAATACTAGGGGAAAACCAGCAGCAGTTGCAGTGCAAACACTCACCAGAACAGGCACCGGCACAGCAACAGAAATGGCCATAATAGGAGTAGTAGTCTGCATGTTCTGGGACACTGCATACCTCCCTAGCAAATTTGAGCCGACCTCGGCGAATCTAGAAGGCAGCAAACATGAATAGACTGGACAATCAAACAACAGGATTGAATGATGAGAGTGAGTGTGATGAGGTGTGTGTTTCCCACGCCCAAGGCACAGGTGAGAAGAGAGAGAGAATGAGAAACCCTAGTGGCAGGACTTCACCTAGGGGTGCCTAACGTACTCTGGCGACCAGGTAGCTAGTGCGTGAACCATCTGACGTGTAAGCCAGGACAACTTAACTGCTGGCGGGTGACCCTCCATATTCCAGCCAGTTAGACAGTAGGTTTTCTGTTAAATGTGTTACCCTACTGGAGGAGAACTGTGAAGACCTGTGTACTACCTTGGCGTGTCTGAGTAGTGTCTTGGATACCTGGAAGAGAAAGAACAAAATAATAAAAGCAAACATACATGGGGGCCCCTTACATACCGGTCAATCATACAACACAATTACTCAATAGGCCAAACACACGAAAGGGTATCCAAGGTGCAATATGTATGAACCAGTGTGAATGTTAGGTAAGACTATGTGTGATAACTACTGCGTTGGGACAAGACAGAGGTGAACAAATACTGGAAACAAAAGGAAGGGAAACACAAGGGACAACAAATACTGCGAGGTCTTGAGGAGAACTGGCTCACATGAATCTGAATGAAACCGGAGAGAAATCTGAATGAAAATCTGAGAAAAATCTGCATACAAACTGGCTCAACTAAATCTTTCCAGCTATATATATGATAATAATACACAATAATGAGACTGGATGAGACAATACACTCCTACATAAACTGGACTTTCTCTGAGGTATATATATACTGACTTCTCTTACTCAGAGGAGGAGCTATCTGACTTAGACACTGGAAAATATACTGTTTTACAAAAGGCAATCTATGTAACCTTGTGCTTACTCAGAGGAGGAAATACAAAGACTATGATAACACTGGAATGCAATGGTAGAAAAAAGTGCAATAATGAAATAAGTGCAATAATACCCTGTGTGGAACACACAATCACAGGAAAGTGCACTAGGAAGGAATGGGTGAAGTGTCTCTGTTAGGTAGAGTCTCTTTTAGGCAATTAGAACATCGTCCATGTAAAAGGCTCTGGGACAGGCACTAGAGAACCTTTTGTTACTGTAAGTGTCCATCAGCTCATGGCTGGTTAGTACAGGGAACTTGGTCAGGAGGACCAGGCACGAACCTTGAACGTTGCAGGAACTAAATGGTGAAACAGCACACAAAAAAAAACACAGTCATAGAACTCAGCTTTTGAAGAGAACACCTAATAGAGGTGTCCTGGAAGACCCCAAGTGGCACCCCTCTTCTTCTCCCAGGGGTAATACCGGGAGGAAGCCGGAGCAGGAGCCTCATCTGGTGCGGTGGTGACCACGAGGCTAGGGGTCACGGTGGTCACAGGAGAGACAGTAGGAGCCACATGGTAGGTAGTGGTGGTGGTCGCAGCTTTAGCCACGGCAGTGGTAGGGGGAGTCACCGTAGTAGCCATGGTGAGGGGGGCTTTAGCCACCGGAGGTAGCAAGGTTAGGGCCTGCTTGATCTCATCCGCCAACTTCTTGATAACCGGGTCGTCCCCAAACACCCACTGAGGCAGGGATGGTGTCCCGGGCCCGGGGAGCCTCCAGGGACTGGCGTAGCAGGTGGCCTTAAAGTTATCCCCCTGGCTAGAGACAGGAAGAGGGGCGCCCGGAACCCCGGTACTCACGGATCCATAGTTTTCTGGCGAGGTCGATCCTCCTGTGGAGAAGGCAACCTCGGGAGTGCTGGAGCAACGAGATCCCGGTGAGACGCTGGCGATGGAGACAGGCTCTTCCTCCGGACCGTTGGAGACTGGTGTAGAGCCCCAACTGATATCGCTGTCGGAGGGTAGCGGCATTAGCAGGCACGCAGGATTGAGCAGAGGCAGACTCTCAGGCAGTGTAGGCATCACAAGCGCTGGGGCTGCAGGCAGGTGCTCTTCATAGGCCGCCATCTTGCGTTCCACTGGCCGGAACTTGTAGCAGGAAGGGGAGGAGCGCCAGGCTGGAGGATCAGGCTCCAAAGTCTGCCCAGCAACAATGACGTCAGTGGAAGCGGCCGGCCAATCAGGAGAGACACAGTCATTATCAATGGCGCCAAGCAATTCCCGCTTCTCGGCCGCATGGCGGTTAACCCCCTCGTCACTGGGGGATGACGCAGGTAGAAATAACAGCAAGAAGCGGCCATTTTGTGTACAGTCCCAGCCGTGCAGCGACTCAGTTATCAGAACTCCCATGGCAATTTTAGCACAGTCTCTGGAGACGATATTAAACTGTAGATCTGGTACACCGCGTGGCGGGTAGATCCTGTTCGTGACGCCAAAAATGCGATGCCCTGGCCCCTGGGGGCCACTTCCGCAGTGCTGGTGTTATGAGCGGGCAATGACCGGGGCAGCTGCAGGGTGTATACTTGTCACGGTATAGGCCTGAGGGCAGCACAGCTGCAGGGCCGGTCTGTGGAATCTGCGGGTGATGATAGGCATGCGATTCTTCGCTGCACCTAGTCAGGGCACCAGTTAGTGGACACCAATGCCAGGGTTCAGTAACAGCGGTTTTATTATAGATAAGGTAACTAGTAGCAACAGTTCTGTCCGGATGCAACCGGGTATATAGCAGGCTTTGACAAATAAGGCAGGAGTGGTGCTGCATAGGTTGTGAGAATACGTGCCGGATGATGGGAGTAGGAGTATGAGAGGAATAGCGTTGCTGGGTGGATTAGCTTGAGAATAATACTTGCTGTGAATCCTTGCAGCGATGAGGAGAGATAACGGAATGACACCCAGATGAGAGAGAAGAATCCGGTCACTTGAGCAGGCAGATACAGCCGAAGACTTGAATATAGCAGAGCACCTAATCCACACTTCTAGTGGTGAAGTGGGAGCTGCAGAGAAGAAGCCCAACTCCTCTGAGGCAGGAGAGGGAAGACACACATCCTCCTTGCTTGGAAGCAGGGGGAAGACTCACTTGTTAGGAGGAAGTGGGAGGTCACATGGTTGCTCCTGGCCAGAGCTAGTCGGCCATTGGAGGAACCATGGTTACAGGTCACGTGATCAACAGCCTTGCATACCACTGTACACTGTAATAATACACAGGAATACATGAGAATGCACATGAAAATGCACAATACCAGAGAATACTAGGGGAAAACCAGCAGCAGTTGCAGTGCAAACACTCACCAGAACAGGCACCGGCACAGCAACAGAAATGGCCATAATAGGAGTAGTAGTCTGCATGTTCTGGGACACTGCATGTATATATATATATACTGAGGATTACACCCAGCATACAGGACAGGAGAAGTGGTACTGTGCACTGTGTATATATATATATATATACTGAGGATTACACCCAGCATATAGGTCAGGAGAAGTGGTAGTGTGCAGTATATATAAATATATATATATATATATATATATATATATATACACTGATGTTACACTGTAACATCAGTATGTTTGCCCTGGGCAGTGGAGGGGCTCATAGTCTAAGCCTAGCGGGCCGCTGTGTTGCCCGGGCCCCTGTGCAGCCATAGCGGCTGCACAAGTGATATGTCCGCCATTGTGTATGAGGGAAGCCAGGCGGCCTCTGGTGTGATACACTCAGATGAGATGCTGTATCTAACTCTCCTATGTAACACACAGCACTACACTATTGTATATTAGTGTGTGGTGTCAGGTTTGGGCACAGTTATTTGGTGTGAGACAATACCAGCAGCCCAGGGGGTTAGTATATGTGATGTTGGGTATTGTGCACAGATGAGGTTAGGAGGGTTATTAGTGTGGTTGTGGTTTGCACATGTGGCTGTTATTACACTGATGTGTATGGGGAAACACACAGAAACACACAGCACAGCCCCCCATCATTCTGTATATATGAAGAGGGGGTCAGTAAGAAGAACAGTCTCAGTAAAATGGGATAAATTGGCAGAAAAAAAAATCTTTATATACCTTAAAGGAGAAGTCCGGCCAAAACTATTTTTTAATATGTTATTACTAATGGAAAGTTAGACAAATTTCTAATGTACATTAATTATGGGAAATATAATAAATCCTATAAAGACTAATATGCTGTATCATGGATACCTGTATACCACAGAAAAATCCTACACAAAAGGCACCACCATAAATCTTCAAATCACAAAACCTTTATTAAAAATATTTGAAAATGACATGATTAATAACATATATAATATATAAGCAGAAATGCAGAAATGCAGAAATGGTATGGCTCCACACAGATCTTCACCTGAACACAATGATTTATACGGGAAGCATGTAGATATCAACAGGGGAACATAAGAATAAGTATAAAGTGCAAGTGCTGCAAACGAATCACCTCTGAACTCCCTGACATAAAAGTATCCCCCCTGGGTCTGTCCCAGCGGGGCAATCAGCTTCTAAACAACCAGGAGTAAAGTGCAAGTGCAATTAGATATACCTCAGTGTTCGATGGTCTGTGGGGACCTCTCTCTCCCCAACGCACGTTTCGCGTCCCAGAGCTTGATCACAGGGCTGTCAATTAATTAATTATGGGAAATGCACATATAGGGCTATATTCCTTAATTTAGTAGATCAGGGAGACTTCAGATTCTCTAAAAAAACGTGACGTCACGAACCGGGGGTGTAATTACAAAGGAGTGTCCAGCAGGGGCAATGAGTACTATTGACTTCTATATATAGTGCGCCCCTGCTGGACACTCCATTGAAATTACAATGGAAGTGTATGTAAGTGTATCATACAGTATGTTTTTACAGTACATGTTTATACAGTAAAGTATTTATGGAATACTTTGGGGAGCAAGTGTCCTTGCTTCCCAAAGTAATCCATAAATGTAATCAGTCAGTACATTAGGAGGGCACCGAGCAGGGAGGGAGAGAAGTGCATCTACCTCCCCCCCCCCCCCCCCCCCCTGCTCGGTGCTGCTGCTGCTTCCACATATACACAGTACTACTCCCCCATTATCTCCTCATATTATGAGCAGATAATGGGGAAGTAGTTCCTGTGCTATCACAATAACGAACACCGCCGCCGCACCGCTGCTTGTCACAAGGGCTTCAGGATGCCCCCTCCGCCGCTCTTCCTCCTCCTCCTCCTACCAGCTAACAAGTTCTAGCTATCCCGCCGCTTACCGCCGCTGCTCTTTGCGCCCAGATACCGCTTCCCGGTCCGCACTGCATGCCGTCCGGGAACAGGAAGCACCCCCACCCCGCAGGGAGCACGGCGCTCCAGGTGCTTCCTGTTCCCGGCCGGCATGCAGTGCGGACCGGGAAGTGGTATCTGGGGGCAGAGAGCAGCGGCGGTAAGCGGCGGTATGCAGCGGGATAGCTAGAACTTGTTAGCTGGGAGGAGGAGGAGGAGGAAGAGCGGCGGAGGGGGCATCCTGAAGCCCTTGTGACAAGCAGCGGTGCGGCGGCGGCGTTCGTTATTGTGATAATATGAGCAGATAATAGGGAAGTAGTACTGTGTATATGTGGAAGCAGCAGCAGCACCGAGCAGGGGGGGGAGGTAGATGCACTTCTCTCCCTCCCTGCTCGGTGCCCTCCTAATGTACTGACTGATTACATTTATGGATTATTTTGGGGAGCAAGGACACTTGCTCCCCAAAGTATTCCATAAATACTTTACTGTAGACATGTACTGTAAAAACATACTGTACGATACACTTACTTACACTTCCATTGTAATTTCAATGGAGTGTCCAGCAGGGGCGCACTATATATAGAAGTCTATAGTACTCATTGACTTCTATATATAGTTAGCCCCTGCTGGACACTCCATTGTAATTACACCCCCAGTTCGTGACGTCACGGTTTTTTAGAGAATCTGAAGTCTCCCTGATCTACTAAATTAAGGAATATAGCCCTATATGTGCATTTCCCATAATTATTAATGTACATTAGAAATTTGTCTGACTTTCCATTAGTAATAACATATTAAAAAATAGTTTTGGCTGTAGTTGTCCTTTAATATAAAACTTCTAACAAAAATGCATGATTATAATATTTTTAATAACTTTACAAAAAACATGAGAACAGCGGGTGACCAAACTCTATTGGCCTATTTCTGCTTCGGCCATTTATACAGTAAAATACACAGATATTGTAACATGATACAGAGACAGAACCTCTTTATTTTTTTGTAAAACAAATAAAAAAATTTTCATTTCCAATAGTAGAATATATATATATATATATATATATATATATATATATATATATATACATACATAGTATCTATACAGATTATCCACATATATGTTGGTGCATTTCTTTCCTCACTCACAAGACTATTGAACTCTGTTGATCTTTGACATCACAAAGGAAAGCTGATGACATCACAAAGGAAAGGCTATGACATCACACAGACATTGTACACTTAGCTGCACAGGTAACATTCCATCAGTTGCTAACTGCCACTCAGCAGAGATACATGGGAGGGATCGCTCTCACTTACTGATATCAGCACTTGGATTGGATAATCGATAGAGATTTGACCACAACTTAAAATGAAGGCAAAAAACAAGAGGAATCATCTAGAAGGAGACACAGAAGAGAAGGAGAAGAATAATGGAGAGGACGAGAGGAGAGACAGGGACAGAGGAGATGATGATGATGACCAGGAGCAGCCAACTACAACCAAGAAGTCAAGAAAGAACCGTGTCTTAGCCTGCCTGCAAAGTGCCTGGGCCCGGATGACATGTAAGAAGAGGAAATCTTCCAGCCACCTCTCCGGCCACAGCAGCATCATCCCTCTGATGGACGCCACAGGTAGGACCAACAACTGGAATTGTACATGCATCCTTAGGACTCCATAGAACACACACAGTGGGGCTGATTCATGGGAATAGCGCCCCCACACAGTAGTTACCCCTTCCAGTAGTGGCTGTAAGCTGCATGGTGTCCTGTGAACCACTCACCTTTGTTGTCCCCACCCCATTAGGTCATGTTAGTATTTGGGGCCTTGTTGATCAGTTTTACTCGTCTTCCTAGGGAGGCGTGAGGCAGGCGGCCATCTTTTATATCCCAGGAATATAAACTGAAGCTGCTGTCCATGGGAGTTTATCATCCTTTTTCACTTTTATTGTGGGATGTGTGGATGTTTTTCATGCCCCACGTTCACCATACAGGATAAAGAGCATTGGGGGAGATTTATCAAACATGGTGGGAAGTGAAACGGTCTCAGTTGCCCCTAGCAACCAATCAGATTCCACTTTCCATTCCCAACAGACTCAGCTAGTACAATATACTGCAATACTATAATAATATATGTCTAGTAAAAGTAATGTATTGCAGTGTACATTCATTGTGGTCACAAAAGGGCATTAAAGCGGCAGTACATGGCATATGGCCAGAAACTAGGGACTGAATTTCGCACCCATTTGCAATGTTTTCCGCTTGCCCTCTCTGTAGCATCACTAACCCCATCACCCACTTGTAGACGTAGGAACCTCTGGACCAACTGTGTAGTGTTTGGACCCTCTGTGACTTCTGTAGTATTAGGACTCCCTGTGCTCCATCTACAGTATTAGGACCCTATGTGCCCCCCCTGTGATATAAGGAGCCGTTGTGCCTCCTCTGTAATATAAGAACTTTCTGTAACACTATCCCACTAATATATATCTCTGGGAGGTATAATAACCCCTCTGTGCCCCCTTTATAGCACTGGGACCTGTTTTGCCCCCTCTGTGGTATTAGGATGTACCTGTACTATAACACTGCCTCTGTGTCCCCTCTTTAGTACTAGGGCCCCTCTTAGACATTTGGACCCACTATACCTTCTGTGTAGTAGTAAAGCTGTCTCTGCCCCCTCTGTAATAATAGGATGCTTCGGAGCCCCCTCTGTACTACACAATCTCCTCTGTGCCCCCTTTGTAGTATTATGACATGCTGTGTCCCCTCAGTGGAATTAGGACCCCTCTTTGCCCCCTCTGTAGTATTATTACCTCTCTGTGTCCACTCTGTAATAATAAGCCTCCTATATGCCCTATATGATCTTTTTCTATTAATTCACACATCTATCCTTTTCCTTTGTAACAGATAGCCGTATACAGGAAGCCATACTGCAGGAGCACCAACTACTGTGTGACCAGTACCACAACCTGGATGACCTGAGTGCCCTATACTACGCTGAACAAGAAGCCACGTTAGACGACTACCAACGATGGTGTGACCAAACCTACAACATGGATGACATATGTGCCTTGCACTATGTGGGCCAAATAGCCATGGAAGAAGAATATCAGGAATTGTGTGACCGGATTCATAGCATGGAGGTCCTGTATGCCCAGCACTATATGGCACGATATGAAGAGAAGCATCAACAGGAGACCGAGGAGGAAGGACCGAAGAAGGACCACGACGGACCGAAGAAGGACCACGACGGACCGACGAAGGACCACGACGGACCGAAGAAGGACGAAGCCAATAAAAGTGCCAAGATCCCTTTCGTAGCCCGACTGCAAAAATGTTGGGAATGGATCACTAATTCAAAATGGAGAGGAACATCTAAACTCAATGAAGAACGTTCCTGTGAAATGCCAGGACCCAGTAACATCAGGAATCCGTCATCCAAAGAAGACCCTGAGAACTCTAAAGAGACCTCACCTGTTACAGTCCCCCTAACATTGGACTGCTTCACCTTCTACCATTCATTGGGAGAAGGAACCTTCGGTAAAGTCCTCTTGGCAAAAGACACCATCCGCTGTGAATGTGTTGCCATTAAAGTGACAGAGAAGAGGCACGTCAGCTTCAAAGAACGCCATATCCTGCAACTAACTCATGAAAGTCCATACTTGATGCATGGCTTGGCCGCCTTTCACACACCGAACTTTGCCTGTTATGTGATGGAACTGGCCACCGGAGGGGACCTGTTTGAATTTGTCAAAAAGCACTGGCCTCTTGATACCGCCACAGTAAAGATCATCACAGCCGAAGTGATATGTGGCACAGAGTTCCTGCACAGAAGAAATATTATCCATCGGGACCTGAAGCCAGAAAATATACTTCTCACCAGAGAAGGCCACATAAAAATAACAGATTTCGGCTTTGCTGTGACAAATGCGTATAACCTGACCCGAACTGTGTGCGGAGGTACACCAGGATATGCAGCCCCAGAGATGATAAAACGCCAGCTACATGGGAGAGGAGTCGACTATTTTGCCATTGGCGTCATCCTCTACAATCTCTTGATCTTCAAGCGTCCATTTTATGGAAGAAACCAGCACGAAACAGAAGTCTCTGTCCTCTTCCATACTCCAGACTACCCAAAGTCCCTTACTGACGACGCAGTTAACATCTTAAAAAGCCTGCTGCGTAAAGACCAGTTCGAGCGGCTGGGAGTCAAAGAGGACATCAGGAGCCATCCATTCTTCTCGGATGTCAATTGGGAGGACGTGGAAGCCGGGAGAATTGTTCCACCAGCAATCGTGATGACATCCTCTGTTGAACTCAATGCTGAAGAACCTATGAAATTTGCTGAACCACCAAACGTCATCAAACCTGAAGATCAGCAAATCTTCAATAAGTTCAGCTTTGTGTGCCCGGAGTGGTCAAATCAATATCATCCTGTCATTACTGACAAAGAAGATGCTGATAATGATGATGACGATATCTACGAGCATCACCTCTACTGATCTCTGCTCCAATCTAAATTTAAACTTAACTTAATCTTAACTTAACTTAAGTATCGGACTTAAATCTTAATTAGACCATACTTAAACCAACTAAACCAACTAGACCTAAAACTTAACTAAAACCACCAGATTCTGGTGTAGCACAAGCTATGTAAGACTTTGTAGAGCTTGTGGGAGGGTGGGAGGGCTCCCTCTTTGTGCCTTCACCTTGACGTGGTGAGGGAGCTTGCGTGCCTTAGTGATCCATTGAGCTAAGCTGGCTGGAGTTAATGCTCCTGGTGGGGTCTCCCGTGCCAGAAAGGTCAAAGGGGAGAGGCCAGACTAAGTAAGGCACCCAGTAGAAAGGGCTTGAAATCTACTTCTTTTCTCTCTTATAAAAACGCAATAGATAGATATCAGAATAACCAGACAAGTGCCGTGCTTGAAAGTGAGCGACTCAGGTCAGAAGGCGACTAAAGTGTTATCCAGGCTTAGAAAAATATGGCCGCTTTCTTCCCGAAACAGCACCTCTCCTGTCCTCAGTTTGGCTCAGGTTTAGCAGCTCGGTTTTATTGAAGTGAATGGAGCTGAATTGTAGTACCACACACAACCTGAGGACAGGGCTGGTGCTGTTTTTGCAAGAAAGTAGCTGTGTTTATTCTTATCCTGGATAACCCCTAAGTTAGAGTAGGTATGGAACCTAGTGTACTGGGAACAGGGCTGGACTGGGACTAAATAGCAGGCGCGGCAGTGATATCCCAGCAGCCAATATTCAATATAATCCCTGCCATATGACAGAAAATACACAATGTCACACAACACCTAGGATGGAGCCAACTATCACTACTCACATTCATTTGTAAATTACACTATGAACAATACTAGAAAAATAAAATAGCTAGGATTTACCTGATGACATGATCATGTGTGTACTACTACTATACAAGCACATATATGACCAATAATACCGCCATACAGTGGTCAGATACCAGCTATAGGATCTGTATACTACCACTATACAAGCACTCATATAACCAATAATACCGCCATACAGTGGTCAGATACCAGCTATAGGACCACTATACAAGCACTCATATAATCAATAATACCGCCATACAGTGGTCAGATACAAGGTCTACACAGGATCTGTACACTAACATTATAATAGCACTCATATAGTCAATAATAGTGTATGATACCAATGTGGTGATATATCTAAGCTCAACTAGGTAAAATTCTCCAGAGAAAATGTTTTCTTCAAAATTAAGTAATGTCAGAAAGTTATATAGATTTGTAATTTACTTCTATTTAAATATTTCCAGTCTTCCAATACTTATCAGCTCCTGTATGTCCAGCAGGATGTGGTATATTGTTTCAAGTCTGTTCTTGGTTGCTGGGATTCTCTTTATATCAGGAATATCTTATGTGTGGGTTAATCTATTCTAACTATTGTATGCGAGGAACAATCTAGACTCTGGTTTACTGAATACGACATATTTGAAGAACTTTTCCTAGCCCACTTGAATTGTCTTTCCCAAGTGTATATATGAACTGTGTGAATTATTCTCTGTGATTCTAGTGTGTACTAAGTTTGGAGACACGGGCATATTGTGTAGATAATTGTTTGCATTAGGATGCCCTCCAAAAAGAAACCAGAAGAGCCCCAACCTAGGAGGTCAGGGGGTCCCGCTAGTGTTAGCCTAATAGGGACTAAGGGGACAATCCAAAACATGGACAAATACCTACAATCTCCCCTCAGTGTTGAATCTGCTAGCCCCTCGCCTGCTGCACAGCCTGCCCCCTCCCCAGTAGGAGAAATAGAACAGGAGAAAGATAGGGTGGGAGAAGGAGATGATATAACAGTCAGTCCCGCTACAATTATGGGTCAAGATTCAGGAATATTGGGGAAGATGTTTGATATGATACAAAAATTAGACAATTCATTATCAGAGGTATTGGTTCAATTGGGCTCCATAAAGACAGAAGTATCCTTTTCCTTTTTTCCCTCTGTTCTGTTCGTTTCTTTGTCCTTCCCTTTGCTCTTCTCGTTGCCTCTCTCTCATGTCCCTTCCTACATGGTTATTCCCCTCTTGTCTTGTTATACGATGTTCTATGAATGGGGGTAGATAGTGTAAGAATTGTATCTTGGAATATACGCGGCTTATCCGATAGAGTAAAGAGAGCAGCTGTATTTAAAGCAATTAGCTATTACCTACCAGCAATTATAATTTGGCAGGAAACGCATCTTATTCCAGAGGCAACAGAGAGGCTAAAAAAAGGTTGGATAGGTGAGGGCTATCACTCTACCTTTTCGGCCTATTCAAGAGGAGTGAGTATCCTGATTCATAGATCCCTTAAAACTGAACTGATTGAATCCTATAGAGACAAGTTGGGGAGATTTGAGATCCTCCACCTGCGATGTGAAAATATAGAGATGGTACTAGCAGCCGGTTACTTTCCACCCCCTTTTTCTGCCAAGTTGCTGATTGAAATAGATAGTGTAATGCATAAAATGCTGAATAGCCCCAAATTTATTATAGGAGATTTCAATGAGGTGTTTGACGATACCCTAGATAGATTTAGATTAGATGGCCGAGGGGGGACGGGGGGTTGGTCGCAGTTAGATAAGGTGGTGGGGGAACTAGGGTGGAGAGACCTATGGAGAGTGTTAAACGGGGAGCGTCAGGAATACTCTTGTGTTAATAAATCCCACAAGGTAATGTCTGGCATTGACCATGCGTTGGGTACAGATGGAAGTGTGCCATGTGTGAAGAGGATGCAGTTTGGTAAGAGAAGGCTTTCAGACCATTCCCCATTTGTTCTAGAGCTCTATAGGAATGAATGTCCCTTGCCTAAACCTATTAGAATCAGTCCTTTTTGGCTGAGTTTGATTCAGATAGACTTAGAGGGGGAGGCAAAGGGATTTTGTGAAATAAATAAAGGAACTGCAAATATAAGGACTACTTGGGACGCTTTCAAGGCTACCTTGAGAGGGATACTTCACGATAAAATCTCTTGGTGTAGAAAAGAGGCAAAGAAAAAGGAGGAAAAACTGTATGGGAGTGTAAATAGCTGTGAAACAAGTTATAGAAATGCAGCGTCAGAGGAGAAGGGGAATTTATGGATGCAAGAAAGAGAAAAGCTAGAGGAAAGGCTGGCTATAAAAGCAGAGATTAGAGAACAATTCCTGAAGGCTGGAGGGGGAATAGGGGGAGAGGGATCGGGAAAATATCTATCTCGGTTAATTACCCACAGAATAGAAATGGCATAGTGGCTATTAAAAAAGGGAATAAGATAATTACATCTATAAAGGGAATATTAGAAGTCTTCCATGATTATTATAGGGGGTTGTATACGTCGGAATTGTGCCTTGGGCACCATAGTATAGTTGAATGTTTCTACTCCTAGACTTACAGATGCCCGGGCACAATACTTAGAGGAGCCCATCTCTCTATCTGCCTTAGTGAGGATGCGGGAGGCCAAGGCTGCAGGCTCTGATGGATTACCGGTAGAGATATATAAAAAAATGGGGGAGCTCTTTTATATTGAGTTTCTGGATCTACTAAACTCCTCTCATTCTGAGAAAATATTGCCTGACCTCATGAACAAGGTGGTAATAGTCGTAATACCTAGCTGCTCAGATGGTATATATAGTTAGGTGGATACAGTATGATTTTCAGGCAGATGGATGAATTATTGTAATCAATACCATCCTGATATGTCTTCTATGCTTGAGGCCAATATGTTGGTTAGTAAAAAGACTCCCATAGATTATATGTTAAAAAAGGTATGGGTCAAGACAAAAAAATATTACACATTGAGGGTTCAAATCAATTTACTCCCCTTTGGGATAATCCACGAATTATTGAGTTCACTAAAATAGATGATCCAAGATTTTGGGTGAGCAAAGGGATATATAGAGTTGAGCACTTTGTTGAGGTGGGGGGAATTATCAAAACTTTTGATCTATTGATACAGGAGTTCGGATTGAGTATTAGGGAGCACTTTCATTATATGCAAATTTGTCACGGCTTTGGGGCGACACAGGATAAAAAAATATTTGGGGTACAGGCAGTGTCGGACTGGAGTGCCTTGGCCCACCAGGGGAAATCATTCTTGGGGCCCACCCTTCTGCCACCACACTTATCTATGGTAACATTAATAAAGGTACATTAACACGGCGTGATATGGGGCAGTGTAGGGCTGCAAATGATTGCTAATCAGCAGGGCAGGAATATATAGAGATGTGCAGCCGACAGCAATGATCTTAGCCGCACAAAAGATCAAATCAGCCGACTATGGGGCATTTGCTTGCATGTCAGCCAATCTCTGGCACTTTTACATGGGCCGATCATCGGCTGAATAGACTTCCTAGGAGCACTTGTTACCGATTATTGTCCGGTGTAATCGCGCTATAAGACAATTTTCTTTGCATGATAACACTGTATGCTACCAATAACACCAGTATATAAAGAGCAAATATCCCCACACATATTACCGCTATACAGTAACTGACCAAATCCTGTATATCAAGACCGATATTACCAATAAACCAGTATACAGGAGGGAAATAGTATCACCATACATATTACCGCTATACTGTTACTGACCAAATCCTGTATACTGAGACCAAAATTACCAGTACACAAAGGGGAAATATTACCGCCACACCACAACCATCACCACCATATTGTTACTGACCAAATCTGGTATACTAAGACCAATGAACACCGCACCAGATTACAAGTAACAAATACCCCCACATACTGACTAACACCGCCATTTACTGACTAACACCCCAGCTGCTACTGAATAAAATCCTCTGAACAAAGATCAATATCCCCTCATACAGTCATACAGAGGTAGCCTCAGCTCTACACTATATACGTTACAGTGCACATAGATTTAGTGACTCACAGGGGACGTCTTCTCTGATCGGAGTTCTTCCCTTTTCATCTACTTCTCCATCTGCCCTGGGCCGTTATGAGAACTTCTCCGAGCCACGAATCCACAGAATCTGCCAGAGAAATATATTAGGCTCCACACTCTGTCACCATCCTCATCTCTCTACAAACTGCACATCTGTATTGGCCTCTTTACACCTTCTCTCAGTGATTAGCCCTGACTATTGTGTGTGTGTGTTCATATATATATATATATATATATATATATATATATATATATATATACATATACATATATATATATTGTGCACACACCTTGTAGATGGCCCCTTGTTCAGTCCTCCATATAGATGGCCCTGTGTCCCTGTGTGCCTCTACTATAGTAGAGATCCCCCTCTGTGTAATCCCTTTATAGTAGATGACAACCTCTGTGCATTCCCTATTATCAGGGGTAGGGAACCTTGGCTCTCCAGCTGTTGCAAAACTACAACTCCCTTCATGCCTGCAACAACTGCAACAGCTGGAGATCCAAGGTTCCCTATTCCTGCCCTATAGTATATGGCCCCCTCTGTGTAGTCCCCTTATAGATGACCCCTCTGTGTAGTCCACTAAAGTAGATGCCCCCTATAGCCTATTGTATACACACCGCACCCAGTATAGTTAACCTTATAGATGCCCCCCATTGTTGTCCCCCTCTGTGTAGTGCCCTTTATAGATGCCTCCTCAGTGTTGTCCTCCTTATAAATTGCCCCCATCCAGTGTCCCTTATAGATGTCTCCCTGTGTTATCCCCCTTATAACTGGCCCGCTTGTGTTATCCATCCCCCCATATAGATAGCCCCCTTATGTTGGCCATCCCTACCCCCCATATAGCCCCTTATGTTGTCTATTCCCCCGTATAGCCCCCTTATGTTGTCCTTGCCCCATATAGCCCCCTTAAGTTTTCCTTCCCTGTATACAGCCCCTTATGTTGTCCTCCCCTGTATACAGCCCCTTATGTTGTCCTCCCCCTGTATACAGCCCCCCTTATGTTGTCCTCCCCCTGTTTATAGCCCCTTATGTTGTCCTCCCCCTGTATACAGCCCCTTATGTTGTCCTTCCCTGTATATACCCCCCTTATGTTGTCCTTCCCTGTATACAGCCCCCCTTGTGTTGTCCTTCCCCTGTATACAGCCCCCCTTATGTTGTCCTCCCCCTGTATACAGCCCCCCTTATGTTGTCCTGCCCCTGTATATACCCCCTTATGTTGTCCTCCCCCCGTATACAGCCCCCCTTATGTTGTTCTCCCCCTGTATACAGCCCCCCTTATGTTGTCCTGCCCCTGTATATAGCCCCTTATGTTGTCCTCCCCCTGTATATAGCCCCCCTTATGTTGTCCTTCCCTGTATACAGCCCCTTATGTTGTTCTCCCCCTGTATACAGCCCCTTATGTTGTTCTCCCCCTGTATACAGCCCCTTATGTTGTCCTGCCCCTGTATATAACCCCTTATGTTGTCCCCCCCTGTATACAGACCCCTTTATGTTGTCCTCCCCCTGTATACAGCCCCTTATGTTGTCCTTCCCTGTATACAGCCCCCCTTATGTTGTCCTTCCCTGTATACAGCCCCCCTTATGTTGTCCTTCCCTGTATACAGCCCCCCTTATGTTGTCCTCCCCCTGTATATAGCCCCCCTCATGTTGTCCTCCCCCTGTATACATACCCCCTTATGTTGTCCTCCCCCTGTATACATACCCCCTTATGTTGTCCTGCCCCTGTATATACCCCCTTATGTTGTCCTCCCCCTGTATATAGCCCCCCTTATGTTGTCCTCCCTCTGTATATAGCCCCCCTTATGTTGTCCTCCCCCTGTATACAGCCCCCTTATGTTGTCCTCCCCCTGTATACAGCCCCCCATATGTTGTCCTCCCCTGTATATAGCCCCCCTTATGTTGTCCTCCCCCTGTATACAGCCCCCCATATGTTGTCCTCCCCCTGTATACAGCCCCCCTTATGTTGTCCTCCCCCTGTATACATACCCCCTTATGTTGTCCTCCCCCTGTATACATACCCCCTTATGTTGTCCTCCCCCTGTATATAGCCCCCCTTATGTTGTTCTCCCCCTGTATACAGCCCCCCTTATGTTGTCCTGCCCCTGTTTATAGCCCCTTATGTTGTCCTTACCTGTATACAGCCCCCCTTATGTTGTCCTGCCCCTGTTTATAGCCCCTTATGTTGTCCTTACCTGTATATAGCCCCCCTTATGTTGTCCTCCCCTGTATATAGCCCCCCCTTAAGTTGTCCTCCCCCTGTATACAGCCCCCCTTATGTTGTCCTCCCCCTGTATATATCCCCCCTTATGTTGTCCTCCCCCTGTATATAGCCCCCCTCATGTTGTCCTCCCCCTGTATACAGACCCCCTTCTTGTCCTCCCCTGTATACAGACCCCCTTCTGTTGTCCCCCCCCTGTATACAGCCCCCCTTCTGTTGCCCTCCCCCTGTATACAGCCCCTTATGTTGTCCTCCCCTGTATACAGCCTCCTTATGTTGTCCTCCCCCTGTATACAGCCCCCCTTATGTTGTCCTCCCCCTGTATATAGCCCCCCTTATGTTGTCCTCCCCATGTATACAGCCCCCCTTATGTTGTCCTCCCCCTGTATACAGCCCCCCTTATGTTGTTCTCCCCCTGTATACAGCCCCCCTTATGTTGTTCTCCCCCCTGTATACAGACCCCCTTCTGTTGTCCTTCCCCTGTATACAGCCCCCCTTATGTTGTCCTCCCCCTGTATATAGCCCCCCTTATGTTGTCCTCCCCTGTATACAGCCCCCTTATGTTGTCCTCCCCCTGTATACAGCCCCCCCTTATGTTGTCCTCCCCTGTATACAGACCCCTTATGTTGTCCTCCCCCTGTATACAGCCCCCCTTATGTTGTTCTCCCCCTGTATACAGCCCCCCTTATGTTGTCCTCCCCCTGTATACAGCCCCCCTTATGTTGTTCTCCCCCTGTATACAGCCCCCCTATGTTGTCCTCCCCTGTATACAGCCCCCCTTATGTTGTCCTCCCCCTGTATACAGCCCCCCTTATGTTGTTCTCCCCCTGTATACAGCCCCCCTTATGTTGTCCTCCCCCTGTATACAGACCCCCTTATGTTGTTCTCCCCCTGTATACAGCCCCCCTATGTTGTCCTCCCCTGTATACAGCCCCCCTTATGTTGTCCTCCCCCTGTATACAGCCCCCCTTATGTTGTTCTCCCCCTGTATACAGCCCCCCTATGTTGTCCTCCCCCTGTATACAGCCCCCCTTATGTTGTTCTCCCCCTGTATACAGCCCCCCTATGTTGTCCTCCCCCTGTATACAGCCCCCCTATGTTGTCCTCCCCTGTATACAGCCCCCCTATGTTGTCCTCCCCCTGTATACAGCCCCCCTATGTTGTCCTCCCCTGTATACAGCCCCCCTTATGTTGTCCTCCCCCTGTATACAGCCCCCCTTCTGTTGTCCTCCCCCCTGTATACAGCCCCCCTTCTGTTGTCCTCCCCCCTGTATACAGCCCCCCTTATATTGTCCTCCCCCTGTATACAGCCCCCCTATGTTGTCCTCCCCCTGTATACAGCCCCCCTTATCTTGCCCCCTCTGATAAAAAATAAAAAAAAACCACAAGACAACTCACCTAACCACACGCTCCCCCGTCGGTCGCCGGTGTCCTCTTCTCTGACAGCAGCTCCGATGTGAAGTCCCGCCGGCGCCATCACTGACCTCAGTGTGCGCCGCGGTGGCTGGGACTTCCGGTATGCGCTGCATGAACCGGAAGTCCTAGCCGCCGCGGCGCACACTGAGGTCAGTGATGGCGCCGCCGGGACTTCGCAACGGAGCTTGCGTAACTCTTGTGATCGCAAGCAAATCTCTGCTTGCGGTCACAAGAGTGATTGACAGGGCGGGAAGCCGTAGGCTTCCCGCCCTGTCAATCACAACACTGCTTACATTTAACTGGAAGCGATTGTTGCGATCGCTTCCAGTTAAAAAGGGAGGTGCGGCCCCCGGCCCCCCTAGGAGCAGGGGGCCCACTCCAGCTCGGGGCCCACCGGGGGTTTCCCCGGCCCCCCGGTGGCCCAGTCCGAGCCTGGGTACAGGAGCACATACTTTTTCAGTCACAAATAGCTAATGCTAAACGAGGTTTCATAGGGAAAATATATAAATTACTGTCACTGAAAGTTAAACATATAGAAAAAGCACACTATAAAAAAAAGTGGGAAGATGATCTTGGGATGGATAACATAGATTGGATACAATACATCCTAATCCATTACTCTTTATACTGTGTGGGTTGCTATATGGGGCATTGGCTACTATGTGGGGCACTATATGGGGCATTGGATACTATGTGGGGCACTATATGGGGGCATTGGATACTATGTGGGGCACTATATGGGGCATTGGATACTATGTGGGGCACTATATGGGGGCATTGGATACTATGTGGGGCACTATATGGGGGATTGGATACTATGTGTGGCACTATAATGGGGGATTGGATACTATATAGGGCATTTTGGGGGGGATTGGATACTGTATAGGGCACTATTCAGTCAGCAGCATGTGGTGACTGTAGGGGCGTGGCTATGGAGGCTCGCTAAGGGGGCGTGGCTATGGAGGGTCGCTATGGGGGCGTGGCTATGGGGACCGCGGCACACATGTCCCTCTTTGCTCTTTCCAAAAGTTGGGAGGTATGCCATTAAGGCTTAGTACCTCATAGTTGCCAGCAGTCCTGGGTATGACCCGGTAAGCCCCACCCCCATAGCGATGTGAGCGCAAGGGGCTTACCACGATGGGGGCGGGGCTTACCGGGTCTGTTGGCAACTATGCGTACCTGTAGTTGCCTGGATACTAGTGAATCCTAGTACCTGTGGTTGCCTGGATTCCATTGATGTCTAGCACCTGTGGTTGCCTGGATACCATTGATGTCTAGCACCTGTGGTTGCCTAGATACCAATGAAGCCTTGTATCTGTGCCTGTGGTTGTCTGGGTATCAATGAAGCCTAGTAGTTGTGGTTGCCTAGATACCACTGATGCCTACTGCCTGTGGCTGCCTATATACCAGTAATGCCTACTACCTGTGGTTGCCTATATACCAGTGAAGCCTAGTACCTGGGGTTCCATGGATACCAGTGAAACCTGCTACTTGTGTTTGCCTGGATACCAATGAAGCTTAGTACCTGTGGTTGCCTGGATACCAATGAAGCCTAGTACTTGTGGTTGCCTGGATACCAATGAAGCCTAGTACTTGTGGTTGCCTGGATACCAGTGAAGCCTAGTACTTGTGGTTGCCTGGATACCAATGAAGCCTAGTACTTGTGGTTGCCTGGATACCAATGAAGCCTAGTACTTGTGGTTGCCTGGATACCAGTGAAGCCTAGTAATTGTGGTTGCCTGGATACCAGTGAAGCCTAGTACTTGTGGTTGCCTGGATACCAGTGAAGCCTAGTACCTGTGGCTGGCTATATACCAGTGAAGCCTAGTACTTGTAGTTGTCTTATGGTCCATTGTGCTAAGGGTCCATTTTTTAGACAGATCCATACAATTGCATTGTTTTCAATTTTTTTATTTCCCCCCAAATCACAAGAAAATATAATTTTTGGAAGGAGCAAAGAATAAAATTGTGTCCATTTCTTTCACAAGGCCCCATTCCAGAGCCGTCTCTTCCATTGGGCAGGATAGGCGGCTGCCCGGGGCCCATGGGTCATAGTAGTCCCCCCCACACACACTCCTCTATTTCTGTCCTGGCAAGCCACACCGCCTGTAACGGCCCCCAAGGTAAAAGCAAACGTGCCAGTTTTGGCTGCTTCCTCCCCACTTTACAGAATCTGGCAGGGACATTGCTCCTTCATCTGGCTAGAAGAGCCTGAAGGAACAGAAGATGGCCGTGTGCTGCAGGGAGCCAGGTATCGAGGTGCTGATAATGCTAAAGGAGGAATAAGCTATACATACAGATGTGAGAGGCTAGTATACAGGAATAGGAGACTGGTAACCAGAGCTGTCAACATTGATGTGAGACTGATGGTATAAGCAGTATGTAGGGATGGTCCGAACTCGCTGAGGTTCGGGTTCGGATGAACCCGAACGCTCGGCATCGGATTCCCGCTGTCTGCTCGCTCCGTGCAGCGGGCGGATACAGCAGGAGGACCGCCTGGTAAACTGGGATACAGCCTATGGATATGGCTGTATCCCAGTGGGCAGACAGTGGGAATCATTACCGAGGGTACGGGTTTATACGAACCTGAACCGAACTCGGTTCGGACCATCCCTAGCAGTATGATGATAGAGGGGCAGGATGAAAAAGGGGGTAGCATTATGATGATGGAGGGGTAGTCGTATGATGATGGAGGGGCAGCAGGATGATGAAGGGGGCAGTAGCTTGATGACGGAAGGGAAAAATTATCACAAAGGGCCCCTTCATGATAATTTTTCCCCTCCATCACTAAACTATTACCCACCTGCCCCTCCATCATGATACTACTACTCCTTCTTCATCCTGCTCCTGTATCATCATACTACTACCGCCTTCGGAAGAGGGTAGTAATATAATGACGAAGGGGCAGGATGAAAAAGGGGGAAGGAGGATGATGATGGAGGGGCAGGAAGATGATAAAGGGGATAGTAGCATGATGATGAAGGGGTAGTAACAGGATGATGAAGGGGTAGTAGTATGATGATGGAGGGGCAGGAGCCAGAGATATTATGTCTGCTGTTAAACCCTGTCTGTACAGCAGCATGTAAGTGTTACAGAGCTTATTTATGCTGGAGCATGTAAAGAAGAGATGAGTGAATAGTGAAATATTCGAAAGTTCGAAATTCGATTCGAATAGACTGGGATGTTAGACTATTCGATCGAATGTCGAACCCCATGAAGGTCTATAGGAGAAAAATGCTCGACACTTAGAACTCAAAATTCGACGAATTGGAGGTCACCAAGTCCATAAAGACATCTTTAGAAAGGGATGCAAACACCTCTGGAATACATCTGGGAAAGCAGGGAAGCAGTATTACTCCACTATCACAGGGAACAGTATTACCGGCATTAGCAATCCCCGGCAATAATACAACTCCCTGTAATAGTTAATATTTAATTAATAAAGCTAATTTTCGTTCTAAGAAAGCTATTTTTCTTTTACAATAGCACAATTAAAACGAATAAATGCTTTTTCAATTAAATATACTGTTAATAAAATAATAAATATATAAATAAATGTATATATATATATATATATATTTGTTTATTTACAGTATATTTAATTGAAAAAGCATTTATTCATTTTAGTTGTGCTATTGTAAAAGAAAAATAGCTTTCTTAGAACGAAAACTTGCTTTATTAGTTAAATATTAAGTATTACATGGAGCTTTATTAATGCCGGGGATTGCTAATGCCAGTAATACAGCTCAATGTAATACTTTAGCTTTAATTAAAACAGCAAGTGTTTCTTCTAATTATTCTATTTTTTGATCACAATAGCAACACTAGAAGAAACATTTTGTTTTATATGTCCGCCCAGCGGATTGGCTGGGCGGACATATAAGGAGTCGGAGCCGGCATACTGAACTCATTGTGCTGGGCTCCAGCGAAGAGAGAAGACCTGGAGGGTGAGTAGAAAGCACTCTGACATCAGTCTGGCCCCCAAGGGGTTAAGTGAGGACCCTTACTTAACCTCCTGGGGGCCAGATTGTTCAGTATGGCACCCAAAGGGTTAAGGGGAACGCAATGCATCGTCCTTAAACCCCTTGGGGGCCACACTGTAAGCAGCGATCTGTAAAGATGCTGCATACTGTAAGGTGCAGAACACCACTCACAATGATGGGTGTTGTGCTCCTGTTTGTGTGTTTCTCCCTCTTTGTTTTTCAGATATCAGTGTCCTGTGGATTTTAGTGGATTCGGTGGACTACATCGATGACCAGCAGTTGTTGGGATTTTTTTTTTATAAAATGATCAATAAGGGGTGTGGGGGTGTTTTTATTTGAATAAAAATTCACTTGTGTCTTGTCTTTATTTCTTTACTATATAGACTTAGCAGTGGAAGCCGTCTAATAGATGCAATCCATTACTAAGTCAGGTCTTAAATGGCTAACACTAACCCCCCATTATTACCCCAGTACCCAATGCCACCAGGGGTACTGGGAAGAGCGGGGTGCCAGTGGTCCCAGAGCGTCAAATTGGGGCTTCTGGACTGGGCGGCAGCAGGCTGGTATTATTAGGCTGGAAAGGGCCAAGATAAATGTCCCTTCCCACCCTGGTTCTACTAGGCTGCTGTTGTTTGGTTTTTTACCCGGTTGGTTATGAAAATAGGGGAAACCCTGCGAGTTTTTTTTTAAATAAATGAATAATAAAAAAAAACATAGGGTCCCCCCTATTTTCATATCCAGATGTGTTAAAAGCCTGCAGATGATCTTTCCGGCCGCAGTGTTCTGATGCGGACGCATCAGCGCGCGCCTGCATCAGAACTCCTCACAGCACACAATGAAGCAAGCGGCTGGAGCCGTTTGCTTCATTGTCTGAACTGACAGAGCTTTCTGCGGCCGCAATTCACTGAATTGCGGCCGCAGAAAACAGACAGGTCAGTTGTTTGCGGCGCCATGTGAGATCCCGGCCGGAGCGTATACGATGTGTATATGCTCCGGACGGGATCCCAAAGCAGAATAGGCAGCGTTCCTAGGTGTACAAAGTGCGGCCGTTGTTGCCATCGGCAACAACGGCCGTGCTTTTATGCTATGTGAACATAGTCTTACAGGGAGTGGTATTATTGCGGGGGATTGCTAATGCCGGTAATACCGTTCCCTGTGATAGTGCAGTAATACTGCTTCCCTGCTTTCCCAGGGAGCGTAAACTTTATTAAAATAGCTAAACAATTGTTTAGCTGTTTTAGTAAAATTAATTTAGATTCGCATATTTGATCAGAAATTCGGTCGAACTCGAATCTTTCAAACAGTGCAGTATTCGAATAGCTATTCGATTGTATACTGTTCGCTCATCTCTAATGTAAAGCGTTAACAGCCGAAAATTACAGTTATCATCGCGTGCACGCTGCAGAGATGGGTCCGATGCCCATAGAGAATGAATGGATTCATTCAGACGGGGATATCTCCGGCCCGGGACCGGCTCCAGGCGCGGGACTTGGAGAGAAGAAGTAAATATAAGGGTCTCTAGCAGGGGGTTGGGTTGCCTTCACCCCGACACGGGGGTGACAGGTCTCCTTTAAGGGACTGCCATTCCGTGCCTCTCCTCCCCAGGTGCTGGGAAAAGCTGGATCCAGTCCTGGGAAAAGTTAAATGGAAGCGGGCTGATAATGAGATTTCAAAGATAAAGAAGCACTTCACTTCTTTATTACTGTCAATATGCTCATCGCTACTGCTAAGGACTCGCCTCTGTTAAAGAGTTAAATGGGTCTTGTTTCCACTGTTAATACAGATATAGTTCCAGATTGCGGGAAAATACTATGTAAATTGCATGTGCCAAACAATCTATCCCGCATATCAATTAACCCAAATGTAACTGGAAAAACTCAAGATTACCATAATTTACCAAAAAACACCATTTGAGCATACTTTCCTTTACTCAAAAAAATTCCTTTATTAATAAAATCATATAAAGTAGAAATATCATACATAAAAAATGAGGGAAAGAAGATAACAGTACATTGGTCCAGGGGACAGAAACAAATATGGGACATAAGACTTAGACTTAGAGAAGTATATTGCATACATGAGTGTGTTATAACACTAGAAGGGCACAGGCTAACAAACAGCTCAAAAAACTAAATCCCAGTAGGTCTGTATCTATAAGGGCATAAGTGCATATACTAACAAATCACTAGAAACAAATGGGAACTGTAAACATAACACATAGGATTGCCACCAGCCCAAAGAAGTCATGTATCATGAACAATAGCATAAGTTATCACATCTTACCCATATTGTTGTTCCCCTGGTACACCCCGACGCGCGTTTCGCAGATGACCACTTTATCAAGGGGCATATTCTATTGCATGTGCCTGCTATATTTATAGTCCCATCCCTAATGCAAACATCCACAGGCTTCCGGAACGCCGACGCTTGCTTCCGGTCATCGGCCGGCATCATCACATCCGCCCCGGCACTCAATGGCTGCGCGCATGGGCGGACACGGAAATCTCCGCGCATGCGCACAACCAATACTGAGACCGCGCCAATGTCACCTCCACCCAGCCTGCCCAAAGCAAGCGTACTCCGTGAGCCGAAATGTAAGGGGGAGGGGGGAAAAGAAGAGGAGAGGTAGATATATTACCAGAAAGGATTCCGAATGCAAAATAACACTATAAAGATAAAAATCTTCACGAGAAAAGTACCCATAAATAAGTGCATAATAAATGTATATACAATGCTATCACTAGAATAAATAAGACTGCCAACTAAGCAGATAGTGTGTGTACCTGAAAGTACTAGAGTGTGAGAGAAACCCTCGTAAAATATCAGTGACAAAATTGCAAAGTGCTAAGTGCAAAGTACAAAAACAATTCATAAATATGAGTACTAAAGTGCTATAGTGAAAATATGACAAGAGTGATGATAAGTGCAAATCAGCTAATTATATATACAAAAAACGCATTAAAAACGCACTAAAAAAACAAAAACTTTTTTTTTTTCAATATCCCCATTCTTCTGTTCCTTTCTTCATCTTGGATCTTTTATTTTTTATGTCTCCATATAACCCCCTCAAAATTCCTCCTCCACGGACTCCCATGGATGCATCCAGTCAGATCAGATCATATTACATTAAAACTACATAAAAGAAACAAAGGGACAAACATAATAAAAAAGCAGAACAAAGTAACAGGTTCATAAGAATGGCGCAAAACTACATTGCTCATTTAAGCCACCTGGTGTCATTGTACCTAGAATTGTTATCCAACGGCATTCCTTTTGTGCCAGAATTCGTCTCGGATTGCCCCCTCTGATGCCGACTTGAACCTTCTCAATCCCCCTTACTTTAAATGACTTAGGGTCACTCTGATGATATAATTTAAAGTTAGGGGAATTGTTTTCAATTGGTCCACTTCCTGTATTTTCTTGGCCGCTATGATTCCTCTGACATGTTCCCTCACTCTGACTCGCAATTCCCTTGAGGTGGGGCCAACAAAAATGTTACCACACCCACATGTGGCGTAGTATACCACCAATGTACTGCTACATGAGATATAATCCCTGATGGCGTATTCTCTAGAACCGTCAGCTGTTGTAAATGTCTGTGCCCTCTCCATGTTGGCACATGCCATACATCCACCACATGGAAAACACCCCCTCCTAGGTGTTCCCATGCCAAAGAGACTTCTCACCTTCGCCACGTAGTGGCTTTTCACAAGCAAGTCTTTAAGATTCTTGCCTCTACGTGCTGTCAGAGCTGGAGTTTTAGTGGCCAACATGGGATCTGTAAACAGTATAGACCAATGTTTCTGTAGGGCTTTGCGCATTACCTCCCACCTACAATTGTAAGTGGAGATGAAGCGTATTGTACCGGTTTCACCTTTTGATCTCATCCCCGTTTGCAACAGTTCATCCCTAGGTGTATTATTAGCCCGTCTGAATCCCCTTTCAACTATTCTCCTACTGTACCCCCTTTTCCTGAAAGCGGAGTCTGAGATGATCCGATTGTTTTTCGAAATGTTCGTCTGTTGAGCAGATTCGTCTCATTGGCAAAAATTACCCAGTTGGAATTGCTCTAATTGTTGAAGGGACATGAGCAGATGTAGCATGTAAAAGGGCATTAACCGACGTTGACTTACGGTACACGTCGGTCTGTATTAAGCCACTCTCATCTTTCTCTATCATGACGTCCAAAAATTCAATCCTTTTATCACTACTCTTGTATGTTAGTCTGATGTTGAATTCGTTCTGGTTGAGTATGGACATCATCTCATTTAACTGAGACTCGGACCCCTGCCATAAAAAAATCAATATATCTCACCCAGCATTGCACATGGGAGACGGCCTGCACCCCTCCACCCAAAAGCACCCCCCTCTCCCAGTACCCTAGGAAGAGGTTTGCATATGAAGGGGCACAGGCCGCCCCCATCGCAGTGCCGCACTGTTGGAGGTAAATAACATCCTTAAAAACAAAAAAATTGTGGGTCAAAACATACAGTGAGTCCAAGAAGTTTTTGATCCCTTGCTGATTTTGTTTGTTTGCGCACTAATAAAGACACTATCCTTCAGCACTTTTAATGGTAGATATATTCTAACATGGAGAGACAGAATATCAAGAAAAAAATCCAGAATATAATTTTAAAGAATATATTTTAATTAATTTGTATTTCAATGAGTAAAATAAGTATTGGATCCCTCTTGCCAAACACACTCCATACTTAGTGGCAAAGCCTTTGTTTGCAAGCACAGCGGTGAGACGTTTGTTGTAGTTAACCACAAGTTTAGCGCACACACCAGGGGGAATTTTGGCCCACTCTTCTTTGCAGATTCTCTCTAAATCATGAAGGTTGGTGGGCTGTCGCTTGGCAACTCTGACCTTCAGCTCCCTCCATAGATTTTCGATCGGATTGAGGTCTGGCGACTGGCTGGGCCACTCCATGACCTTAATGTGATTTTTCTTGAGCCAATCCTTTGTTGCCTTTGCTGTATGTTTAGGGTCGTTATCATGTTGGAAGACCCAACCACGGCCCATTTTCAGAACCCTGGCAGAGGGGAGGAGGTTGTCCCTCAGGATTGTGCGGTACATGGCTCCATCCATCTTCCCAGTGATGCGGTGAAGTAGCCCTGTACCCTTGGCAGAAAAACACCACCAAAACATTATGCTTCCACCTCCATGCTTGACGGTGGGCACAGTGTTCTTGGGGTCATAGGCAGCATTTTTCTTCCTCCACACATGGCGGGTGGAGTTGAGGCCAAAAAGTTACATTAGGTCTCATCTGACCACAAAACCTTCTCCCAATAACTTGGTTCATCTTTCAAATGATCATTGGCATACTTGAGGCGCGCCTCCACATGTGCTCTCTTCAGCAGGGGTACCTTTCGGGCACTGCAGGATGTGAATCCATTGTTGCGCAAAGTGTTGCCAATTGTTTCCTTGCAAACTGTGGTCCCAGCTGCCTTCAGGTCATTTGCTAACTCCTGCCGAGTGGTTGCAGGACGATTTCTGACTGTTCTCAGCATCATTGCCATACCACGAGGCGAAATCTTCTTTGGAGCACCGGGCCGAGGTCTGTTGATTGTCATGTTATACTCTTTAAACTTTCTGATAATTGCACCAATAGTTGTTACTTTCACATCCAACACCTTACTAATCTTTTTGTAACCCATTCCAGCTTTGTGAAGGTCAACAATTCTGACTCTGAGGTCCTGTGACAGCTCTTTGGTTTTACCCATGTTGGAGACTTGAAATCTGTGTGATCTATCTGATTCTGTGGACAGTTGTTTTTCACACAAGTGATTAGTGAGAACAGGCGGCTTCAGGTCAGGTAACAAGTTGATTGGGAGTGTCTAACTGGTCTGTAAAAGCCAGAACTGCTAATGAATACTAAGGGATCAAATACTTATTTCACTCCATGAAATACAAATCAATTAATATATATTCCTTAGATTTATTTTCTGGATAGAATGATCATGTCTTTATTAGTGGGCAAACAAAGAAAATCAGCAAGGGATCAAATACTTCTTGGACTCACTGTACTTCAATAACTCCAAAACAAGACGGCAGGTGTCCGAGTCCCAGCTACTAGTTCTAAGAAAAAAATTCCACGGCCTCTAAACCCTGCTCATGGCGGATACAGGTATAAAGAGATTCAACATCTGCTGTAACGAAAATCATATTTTTTATTTTTATAAAAAAAAAAAACAACGAGTAGGGTTCCCCCTATTTTCATAACCAGCCGAGTTAAAAACCAAGCAGCCTGGTAACACCAGGGTGGGAAGAGCCATTGGTTTAGGCCCTCCCCAGCCTAAATATTACCAGCCTGCTGCCACCCCAGTCCGGGGGCGCCAATTTTGACGCTCCGGGACCACTGGCACCCGGCTCTTCCCAGTACCCCTGGTGGCATTGGGTACTGGGGTAATAATAGGGGGTTAGTGTTAGCCATTTTATACCGGCTAACACTAGGCCCCGACTTAGTAATGGATTCCGTCTATTAGACGGCTTTCACTACTAAGTCTATAAAGTAAAGAAATAAAGACACAACACTAGTGAAAAAATATTTTTATTCCAATAAAAACACCCCCACACCCCTCATTGAACATTTTATTTAAAAAAAAAATCCAAAAAAACGCTGGTCATCGACGTAGTCCATCGAATCCAATGTAATCAACTGGATACCGATATCTGAAAAACAAAAAGGGAGAAAAACACAAAAAACACAAACAGGAGCACAACACCCATCATTGTGAGCGGTGTTGTGCTCCTTACAGTATGCAGCATCTTTACAGATCGCTGCTTACAGTCTGGCCCCAAGGGGTTAAGGGAGGATGCTTTGCATCCTCCTTAACCCCTTGGGGGCCAGACTGATGTCAGACTGCACCCATCCCAGCAAGGAAGGGGTTAAGTGACCCCCCCTTCCTTGCTGGGATGGGTGCAGTGCTGGGGAGGGGGTGGGGAGAGCTGTATACTCACCCCCATGTGTCCTCTTCGCTGGTCCGCAGCACAATGAAGTCACTGTGCTGCGGACCCGCTAATTATATGTGCGCTCAGCCGATCAGCTGAGCGCACATATGATTCAAAATGTTTCTTCTAATAATGCTATTGTGATAACATAATTAGAAGAAACATTTGATGTTTTAATTTAAGTATTAATTATGACAGAAAGCTCTTTAATTAATAAAACACATTTTCGTTGTAATAAAATTAATTTCGTTGTTCAATAATTTAATTTAAACCAATCCATACTTGTGCAATTAAATATACTGTAAAAAAATAAATATATATATATAAATATACATTTATTTATATATTTATTTTAACAGTTTATTTAACCCCTTAAGGACAGAGCCTGAAATGGCCTTAATGACAGAGACAAATTTTATGAATATGACCTGTGTCACTTTAGTCATTAATAACTTCGGGATGCTTTTACCTATCCGGCTGATTCTGAGATTGTTTTCTCGTGACATATTGTACTTTACATTTCTGGTAAATTGGAGTCGATATTTATAACGAATATTTATGAAAAAAACCCAAATAACGTGAAAAATTGTGAAAAAATGCATTTTTCCAACTTTGAGATTTTTTTGCTTATACAGAAAGTGGTTATACCACATAAATTATATATTAAATAGCATTAGCATTATGTCTACTTTATGTTGGCAGCATTTATTAAACGATCTTTCATTTTTTTTAGACAATAGAAAGCTTAAAACATAAGCAGCAAATTTCCAAATTTTCAGTAAAATTTCAAAATCAGATATTTTTAGGGACCTGTTCAGGTTTAGGCTGGGTTCACACTATGTATATTTCAGGCTGTATTTGGTCCTCATGTCAGGTCCTCATAGCAACCAAAACCAGGAGTGGATTGAAAACCCAGAAAGGATCTGTTCACACAATGTTGAAATTGAGTGGATGGCCGCCATATAACGGTAAATAACTTCCATTATTTCAATATAACAGCCGTTGTTTTAAAATAACAGCAAATATTTGCCATTAAATGACGGCCATCCACTCAATTACAACATTATGTGAACATAGCCTTTCTGTGTTTTCAATCCACTCCTTGTTTTGGTTGCTATACAGCCTCAAACATACAGCCTCAAATATACGTAGTGTGAACCCAGCCTTAAAGTGTATTTGAGGGGCCTGTATGTTAGGAAGCCCCAGAAAGCACCCCATTTCAGAAACTGAACCCCCCACGATCTGCAAAAGAATATCCAGAAAGTGTTTTAACCCTTTAGGAGAGTCACAGAAATAAAAGCTAAGTGTGTAAGAAATTTAAAAATTTTAATTTTCTGTGCAGAGATTTTATTGCAATCCAATATTTTTCATATTTATAAACTTATTACCAGAGAAATGCACCTCAATATTGATTGCCCCGTTTCTGCAGTTTATAGAAATACCCCATATGTGGCCCTAATGCATTGTTTGACGCAACCACAAACCTCAGATACAAAGGAGCCCCTAGTGAATTTCAATGGCTCCGTTATATTTGGTCATTTCTGACTGTACCACTTCAGGTTGGCAGAGGCTCTGGGGTGCCAAAACATAAAAAAACTACCCTAAAGGGACACAATTTAGAAAACTACACCCCTCAAGGAATGTAACAAGGGGTGCGGTGAGCATTTGGACCCCACAGGTGCTTCACAGATTTTCCTAACAATATGGCGTGAAAAAAGAAAAATGTATTTTTTACCCTAAAACATTGTTCTAGCCTTCAATTTTTCATTTTCACAAAGGGATAAAAGGAAAAAAAAAACACAAAACGTGTAGTGCAGTTTCTCCCGAGTACGGAAATACCCAACATGTGGACATAAAGCGCAATTTGGGTGCAGGACGAGCCTCCAAAGGGAAGGAGCGCCAATTGGCTTTTGGAAGCTGGATTTCACTGGAATGGATTTCAAGGGCCATGTCGCATTTACAGAGCCCTCGTGCTGCCAAGACACTGGAAACCGACCAAAAGTGACCCCATTCTGGAAACTACACCCCTCAAGGAATCTAACAAGGGGTGCAGTGAGGATATGGACCCCACTGGTGACGGGCACAAATGTGGAACAATGTGACGTGAAAGTGAAAAATTCACGGCACAAATGTGCCCGTCATCAAGGGGTCAATATCCTCACTGCACCTCTTGTTAGATTCCTTGAGGGATGTAGTTTCCAGAATGGGGTCACTTTTGGGGGGTTTCCACTGTCTTGGCAACACAGAGCCTTTGTAAATGCGACATGGCATTCACCATCCATTGTAGCCAAATGGCGCTCCCTCCCGTAGGAGGCTTACCCTGCACCCGCATGGCGCTTTATGTCCACATGTGGGGTATTTACGTACTTGGGGGAAATTGCTCTACACATTTTGTGTTTATTTTATCTTTTAACCCTTTGTGAAAATGAAAAAATAAAGACTAGATCAATGATTTAGTGTAAAAATTATAAATATGAAGCAATCCAGTATGCAGAGGCCGGGGTGATCAGGACAGGTGTCACACTGGTGAATGGTGTCCTTCCTGATCCCCCTTTTGTGGCACACTCTGCACTTCTTTTGGGATCTCCCCTTTTTTCCAGTGTGGGGGACGTCACCTGGAAAATGTTGTCCCTGTACGATACGGGGTCCTTCATATCCAGAAGCGCTGGGGCCCGCTCCGTGGCTGCCGAATATCAGGGCTTTGATTACTGCTTCCTGGAAATCAAGGAATTTCCCCGGGTGGCCGGCACATCGGTACAACACAAAAGCGTTGTACATCGCTGTTTGTACCAGATGTACGGCCACCTTTTTGTACCACGTTCTTGTTTTTCACGTGGCGTTATATGGTTTGAGGACTTGATCTGAGAGATCAACTCCTCCCATATACTGATTGATGTCTAGAATACAATCAGGTTTGTTCACCACGTTTGTGGTACCACGTACAGTGACAGGGGTGACGCTATTCCTGTGAATTGTGGTCAGAATAAGGACATCGCGCTTGTCCTTATATCTGACCAACAACATGTTTTCACAGGCATAGGCCTTGCACGCACCCCTTCTCATCGTTTCTCTAACAGGGTGACTTGGGAGGCCTCTTTGATTTTTTTCGGATCGTGCCGCAAGCTACAGTAGCTCGGGCAGCGAGGGACCGAAACAGGGGGATGCTGGTATAAAAGTTATCAACATACAGGTGATAACCTTTATCCAGCAGTGGGAAGATCAGTTCCCAAACGATCTTCCCACTAACTCCGAGGATGGGGGGGCATTCTGGGGGCTGGATTTGGGTGTCCCTACCCTCATATACTCTAAATCTGTAAGTGTACCCTGAGGTACTCTCACAGAGTTTGTAGAATTTCACGCCATACCGCGATCTCTTACTGGGAAGGTACTGGCGGAAATGGAGTCTTCCTTTGAAGCTCAGGAGGGACTCATCTACTGAGATGTATTTCTCTGGGATATACATCTCAGTAAATTTGGCTGAGAAGTGCTCTATGACCGGCCGTACTTTGTACAGTCGGTCATATGAGGGATCATCTCGCGGGGGGCAACTTGCATTATCATTATAATGCAAGAATTTTAGGAGGGTTTCGAATCGTACCCGTCCCATGGCCATTCTGTAAAGTGGGGTATTATATATAATATCCCCACTCCAGTATTGCCGCATTGTGTTTTTTTTTTTTACTAGGCCCATGTGCAGCAGGAGCCCCCAAAATGTTGTCATTTTGGCTGCATCCACAGGGGTCCACGCCATGGGCCTAGCAAAAGAAGAGGAGGGCTTCTGGGCCAGGAATTGGTGCGCGTACAGATTTGTTTGCGCCACCATCAAATTTACAAGATCATCAGAGAAATAGAGCTTGAAAAAGTCTATTTCTCTGAGACCTGTGGGGTTAACCTGGATTCCCGCCATTGCCATAAAGCCAGGAATCCATGTAAATGTAATGTGGTGTAGTGTAAAACTTTATTAGATGTATTGTAATGTAATGTGGGGTAGTGTAGTGTTTTCTGTTTTACGTGTTTTTCACAGTAAGGGGGGGGGGGGGGGGAAACCTACGTAAAAAAAGAGTTGCTGATAAATGCCGCACTTATGTGCGGTACTTATCAGCAAACAGTGGCGGTAGGATATAGAAGAAAAAGGGGGAAAAAAAAACCCTACGACAAAAAAGCAGAGTTGCTGATCAGCAGCGCACTTACGTAGACAATATATATTTTTTTTTTCCTCAATTTTTTTTATTTTTTTTTTGCGCCCTTTCGCCGCTGAGTGATCAGCACTCAGCGGCGAAAGGGCGCAAAAAAAAATAAAAAAAATTGAGGAAAAAAAAAAACTATTTCTTTAACCCAAAGCCACTGATTAGTGTATGATATACACTAACCAGCCGCTAGGGGGCAGTACTACGTACCTGACGGAAATAGCCGAAGATACGAACGTTCCCGAATACCCGAAGAGTCACGAAAGTGACTTTATTACAACGAAAATGTGTTTTATTAATTAAATATATTAACCATTAGACATCGGCATTACTGCAGAGGATCGCTAACCCGTAATGCCGATTCCTCTAATACTGTTTCTCTGCTTTCCCAGATGCATCTAGAGGTGTTTGCATCACTTTTTAAAGATGTCTTTGATTTTATTTATTATTGTTATTTTAACCAGATTTGTTCTGAACTTTCTCAAAGTTCGGTTCGGTGACGAACCGAACTTTTTGCAAAGTTCGTAACGAATCTGGTTCGTTACGGTTCGGTTCGCTCATCCCTAATATATACCGAGGATTACACCCAGCATACAGGGCAGGAGAAGTGGTACTGTGCACTGTATATATACTGAGGATTACACCCAGCATACAGGGCAGGAGAAGTGGTACTGTGCACTGTATATATATATACTGAGGATTACACCCAGCATACAGGACAGGAGAAGTGGTACTGTGCACTGTATATATATATACTGAGGATTACACCCAGCATACAGGGCAGGAGAAGTGGTACTGTGCACTGTATATATATATACTGAGGATTACACCCAGCATACAGGACAGGAGAAGTGGTACTGTGCACTGTATATATATATACTGAGGATTACACCCAGCATACAGGGCAGGAGAAGTGGTACTGTGCACTGTATATATATATACTGAGGATTACACCCAGCATACAGGACAGGAGAAGTGGTACTGTGCAGTATATATATATTACACTGATGTTACACTGTAACATCAGTATGTATGCCCTGGGCAGTGGAGGGGCTCATAGTCTAAGCCTGGCGGGCCCCTGTGTTGCCCGGGGCCCCTGTGCAGCCGTAGCGGCTGCCAGGGCCGTATTTACCACTAGGCACCCGTGGCCCTAGGGGAGCAGCACTAGGGAGCAGGGGGACAGAAAAAACTAATTTTTTTGTTTTTATTTTTTTAGTTTCCCTCCTCCTCCTGTTCAGACTTGCCAGTAAATCTGGTGTCTTTTCCCGGGGGGTGGGGGGTATGGTGGTATTGGTCAGGTCTGGTATCACCAATAGGTGCGTGAAGATGGGGCGTCTTCAGGTTTAGTGCCTAGGACAGCAGCAACTGTTAATACAGCCCTGGCGGCTGCACAAGTGATATGTCCGCCATTGTGTATGAGGGAAGCCAGGCGGCCTCTGGTGTGATACACTCAGATGAGATGCTGTATCTAACTCTCCTATGTAACACACAGCACTACACTATTGTATATTAGTGTGTGGTGTCAGGTTTGGGCACAGTTATTTGGTGTGAGACAATACCAGCAGCCCAGGGGGTTATGCTGCGTTTACACGTAGAGATAAATCGTCCAATCGATTGTGTCACGATCGTGAGTTAGCGATTTCTTTGATTGAAAAGACTAGTGTTTACACGGTACGAGGTGTCGTCCGAAACGATCGTTGTTGCGATCGTTCAGAAGATTGTTCAACCAGTCGTGCGGCTGTTCAAATGGATCAATCGGGTGAGTAGTAGGCTGCCGGGTTGATAATTACCATAAAGAGGCTGGTCATAGGGAGGGGTAAAGACACCTGGGAGGTGTGTTTAGCAGTACTGCACATGCACATTTTTTAAGTCGCAGCAGCTGTTTTCAGCTGTACATTAGATAAGATGACTCTGAACCAGAGAAGGGGTCTTGCATGGCTGATGATTTTAGAAGCAATGGAAGACAGTGAGGAGGCTGCACCCAAAAAGCGTCTGTGGGTAAAATCTTGGCTGCAACAGAAAGACAGCTTGTCACATATGGCGCTTGTGAAGGAGCTTCGTACCAATCACCCTGATGATTTACACAACTATCTCCGCATGTCGGAGGCGTCTTTTTTACGCCTGTTGAGAATGGTTGAAACCCGGATTGTGAAGGAAGACACTGTAATGCGGAGGGCTATAACAGTGGAGGAGCGTTTGTTAGCCACATTACGTTACCTGGCCACAGGACGTTCAATTCAAGACATGAAGTTTTCCACTGGAATATCTGCAGCAGCACTATGTTACATCATTCCTGAGACTTGTGAGGCTATTGTAGACGCCTTAAAAGGAGAGTATTTAAAAGTAAGTATATAATAGTCAAGAATGCTTTATATGTGCAAAATAGGGAATATGTAAGGTATGGTTATGTGTTATTTGCTTAAAAGTGTGTGAAGGGTGTTGTTAGAGCACAAAGAAAATTACTACTAAAATGGAATTACTAATCAACCTGAGGCAAATTTGTGGCCAGATACATAATGCCATAATGTTGCTGTTACAATGCCATCTGCTAGGCACCACATAAATAATTATAGTTACTTAGCATTGCCGTCCCATTAAAGATATCTATAATAGAGTATTATACACAAGGGTATAGTGTTCTAAAAGCTGCCATGTGAAGCATAAGTAATTTTAAGATTAGTAGAGATTTTTAATTGGAGAAAAATTATGACTGTTGCTAATTGCACACAGCCACATATCTGAGTACAGCATTCAGTTTTTATGCAATGGATGCTGAGTAGTGTTTGATTGTCTACAAAAATTATCTCCATTCCAAATGTTACAGCCTTTGTCAAATCACCACATATGTGTCAAACTATCGAACACAATATTAATATATGTAGTTGATAAATAAATTATTAGCCTGGAACTTAATGAATAGTTAAAAATAAATAAATAATAATCACATTGTATCTTTACATAAACTACACTTCGTCATATATATGCTGATATGAGGACACTACCAATCTGTTGTGTAAATAAAAACAGGTTTGTGTAGTTTAAAAAAATAGTATTAAATTGTTGTTTACATAATGTGTGCAATAGTATTATAGTAGTACTACTAAATTATAGTATAATTGTAATGTAGGGAAAATTTTACAGAGAAATGTTTTTGGACATTAAATGATTTGGGTGTATAGCCACAATGTGTGTGTAAATATTTAATAGTAGTTATTTAAATTTTACTCCATTATAAATGTTGTTTTTCTAGTGTCCAGAAACGACTGAAGAATGGCTACAAGTTTCAGAAGAATTTGATAAAAAATGGCAGTTTCCTAATTGCGGTGGGGCCATGGACGGCAAACACGTGCGCATTATGCAGCCTGCAAAGTCTGGATCTTTTTATTTTAATTATAAATTTTTTTTTAGCATTATCTTATTTGCTCTAGTAAATGCTAATTATGAATTTTTACTTGTCGATGTTGGCCGTAATGGCCGCCTATCAGATGGTGGTGTCTTTGACCGTTCACGATTAGCATATCTTCTACGCTCTAATGCTCTAGCTATTCCCTCTAATGATCAGACAAAAGCCAACATGAATTTTGTATTCCTAGCAGATGATGCCTTTCCTTTAGGTCCGCATGTAATGAAGCCATATCCGCAACGTCTCCTGACTGACGAGAGAAGAATATATAACTATCGTCTGTCCCGCGGCCGCAGAGTCGTAGAAAATGCTTTTGGCATTATGGGAAACAGATTTCGCATATTACATTCCCCTATAAACTTACAGCCCTGGAAAATAGACTCTGTAATATTAGCATGCTGTGTTTTACATAATTTTTTAAGAAAAAATGACACTGTCTCTTACACGCCACCCACAATTTTTGATGTAGAGAATCCTGAAACACTTCAGGTCACTCTAGGGGACTGGCGTGTTCATGGTGACACATTGGTTCCTTTGCAGCGTTCAAATCATTTAGGGCGCCCTAGCTCTGACGCTGTGCTATGTAGGCAACAGTATTGCAGATTCTTTAATGGCCCAGGATCTGTTCCTTGGCAAAATAGAGTGCTATCTTAAAATAACGCAACTTGTAACACTATCAGGAAAAATATTATTTAAACAAAAGTTAAATATATTACTATAACTGTTCATATAGTTCTTTTCATATATGTTAAAAATTTCTGTACTAAAAACATTAAATAAGTGTGTTTTTTACATTGTAATAAATATTGATTTTATTTGTGCAAATGAATAAAAATTAATTAAAATGTGTCGTTTCTTGTTTTGGAGAATTAGAATTTTTTTTTTTTTATATTATCATGTATTTCAGTTAAACGGTCCTGTGACAGGTTTATCATGCGTTTTCAAATTTTTGCTTATGAATCACTTTTTAATTGACACGGGTAGCCCCTATGGCCATGCTACCATTAGAACATTTTTGTGCCTAATAGGTTTAGAATTTAACATATCCTACGTTAAATACTACGTTGTGGTGTGTGGAGAAGGTCACAGTCATTGTATATAACATGCATATTGTATTCAATGGCCTTAACCTTGCTGCATTAGCGTAACATTACTCCGCCCACAACGGCATAAGTTACAATGGCTCAGGTGACGGACAATGGTCGGCTACCATAAAGGTGTCGGGTATAGACCTCTCAGGCAGCGTCTTCTAATGGGCGCAAAGGGACAACAGCCAACGTTGACGTTAAGGTTTGGAAAAATTAATGCTAATGGCATGAGTAGACGGCCAATTACTACTATTTGGAGCTAATTTAAGATCATTTTTTAATATACCATAAAACATGTTGTCTGATCAGAAGTAAGCTATGAAAAACCTCCAATTTTACCATTAGACTGCAGTAGAGATTTCTGAAGGCCATAAGTGCACTACAGTTTTTATTAAAATTTGCTATAGCAAAATGTTATGCTCTAATACATAAGTCTGTAGACAGCATCAAACGAACTTTTTTATTATAATAATATTCAAGATACATTTTACTATAAGTAATAAACATTACTAAACGGCAATATGAGTATACAGTGTGCAGGGAATAAGTTTGTTTTATAATATGTTACCATCTTCAATTCTTACTTTCCACTTCTTTTTCAACGCACTTCACCATGTGGTTAATAATGTATGTTGGCTAATCGCATCAATATCACATATCAGGTATTCTGTGATACATTTTTTTATTTAAATTAGAGAATGTATATTTAGTCACCTTTTATTATTTGCATGACAAAATATTTACCACACTTTGTTTTTTCAATGCAAAAACTACACTTACAGTGAGGCATAACTTGGCTCCCCATAGTCGTGACTAACTTGTGGAGCATTTAGTGAGCCTAATCTAAACCGGTTAGGTTGACTGTCTTGCATTTGGGTGGGAATAGTGTGAAAAGGATTTTGTGTGGATGTTCGGTATGGATGTTGGATGTATTGGGCTGTTTGTAAGTGTGATTGTTGGGGATTTTTTTGAGGTTCACTTAATAATGTATGCTCTGTTAGTTGACCAAGGATGCCTTTAGCTAGGGCATCACCTATAATACGCTCACAATATAGTCTTTGATTTTCCACCATGCGACGTAGTTTGCCAGCCACATTATATCCAAACCCCTCAAATTCGTCAACCGGATTACCCAACATTTTTTCAGAAAGAGCAATCATTTTAGCTCGCTGTTGCTGGACTTTAGTTCTCTTCAAACCAACATTGCCCTCACTTCGTGTAGCTTGGCCCCTAGTTGATACACTGTGTTGTGGCTGTGTACTGCTGTTTTCACTATTGGGTACATCCTGGTCCTCTATGTTCTAAAAGAAAAGAAAAAACACACATTCTCTTTTAGGCTATGTATACGCAACGTATATTAAATAATGTTTTATAGCGCAAGTACAGCCACCAAAACAAGTAGCGGATTTAAAACACAAAGGGTCTGTTCACATAATGTTGTCATTGAGCGGAGGGCCTACTATTAAAAAAAACACATACATACCTGGGAGACCTCAGAATTTACAACATCTGCATTTGAAGAACCTGCCTCCTCATCCATATCACCGGAATTGCCGATAGTTCGGGAGTCTCTACAGGCCTCTTGATCGTGTGTGAATGACATAAGATGATAGTACCATAACCGTGGCTGGTACACTTCATTGGCCCCAGCTCCAGAGCGTTTAGACGCTTCTACCTTGTTCATTTCTTTCTTATATACTGTACGTAGATTTTGTATTTTCTGTTTAACATAACGTATATCTGCCGTGGGTACATATTTCCTACTTAACTCTAAAAGCTTGTTATAACTGTCCATCTTTAGCTGACGGTTGGAATATTCTTTGCTTTTGATTCTCCATAAAGAAGGCAAAGCCTGATAGCATTCAATGAATTCGCGTGTGAATTCATTTGGAGTCTCCATGAAATCTTGTTGGCAAAAAGAAGTCGATCTGTTGTGTAATAAAATTGGAAACATATTGGTTAATTCATGTTTTACACGAAATGTGGCTTATGTATTATGAGCGCTTAAGCTATTAATTACAGCCGTTCCTTACGAAGTTCATGCGCTATTTGTGCACATGTTTAAAATAAATGATAACATACATACTAAAACCACACATACATTAAAAGTACACATAAAACAAACTGTTACAAAGCGCCATTATAAACGTCCCGTTAAAAAACATTTTACTGTAAAATAATCAAATTTCTCTAGTACTCACCACAGTCAGTCACCTCAGAGCCTGAGCAGGTTTAACTTTCTGTCACGCCCATCGCAGTATGCAAATTGCCGCCTCCTGTCATATCCAATGCCTACGCGCCAAAAGCGACCTTCATTATATATATGCAAATCAACTTCTTCAACGCACGACACAGGTGCTATCGAGCGACGAGCGTTTACACGCACAGATTAACACTTCCTTAACGAACGTCAAACGACGATTTGCTAGCCTGCTGTAAGATCACGATCACCAATTCCTCGTTCGTCGTTTGATCGCTCTTTGCGTTCACACGTACGATTATCGGGCCAATTCGATCGTTATCCCGCAAATTGGCTCGATAATCGCTACGTGTAAACGCAGCATTAGTATATGTGATGTTGGGTATTGTGCACAGATGAGGTTAGGAGGGTTATTAGTGTGGTTGTGGTTTGCACATGTGGCTGTTATTACACTGATGTGTATGGGGAAACACACAGAAACACACAGCACAGCCCCCCATCATTGTGTATATATGAAGAGGGGGTCAGTAAGAAGAACAGTCTCAGTAAAATGGGATAAATTGGCAGAAAAAAAATCTTTATATACCTTAATATAAAACTTCTAACAAAAATGCCTGATTTTAATATTTTTAATAACTTTACAAAAAACATGAGAACAACAGGTAACCAAACTCTATTGGCCTATTTCTGCTTCGGCCATTTATACAGTAAAATACACAGATTTTGTAACATGATACCGAGACAGAACCTCTTTATTTCTTTGTAAAACAAATAAAACATTTTTCTTTTCCAATAGTAGAATATATGTATATATATATATATATATATATATATATATATATATATATACATAGTATCTATACAGATTATCCACATACATGTTGGTGCATTTCTTTCCTCACTCACAAGACTATGGAACTCTGTTCATCTTTGACATCACAAAGGAAAGGCTATGACATCACAAAGGAAAGCTGATGACATCACAAAGGAAAGGCTATGACATCACACAGACAATGTACACTTAGCTGCACAGGTAACATTCCATCAGTTGCTAACTGCCACTCAGCAGAGATACATGGGAGGGATCGCTCTCACTTACTGATATCAGCACTTGGATTGGATAATCGATAGAGATTTGACCACAACTTAAAATGAAGGCAAAAAACAAGAGGAATCATCTAGAAGGAGACACAGAAGAGAAGGAGAAGAATAATGGAGAGGACGAGAGGAGAGACAAGGACAGAGGAGATGATGATGATGATGACCAGGAGCAGCCAACTACAACCAAGAAGCCAAGAAAGAACCGTGTCTTAGCCTGCCTGCAAAGTGCCTGGGCCCGGATGACATGTAAGAAGAGGAAATCTTCCAGCCACCTCTCCGGCCACAGCAGCATCATCCCTCTGATGGACGCCACAGGTAGGACCAACAACTGGAATTGTACATGCATCCTTAGGACTCCATAGAACACACACAGTGGGGCTGATTCATGGGAATAGCGCCCCCACACAGTAGTTACCCCTTCCAGTAGTGGCTGTAAGCTGCATGGTGTCCTGTGAACCACTCACCTTTGTTGCCCCCACCCCATTAGGTCATGTTAGTATTTGGGGCCTTGTTGATCAGTTTTACTCGTCTTCCTAGGGAAGCGTGAGGCAGGCAGCCATCTTTTATATCCCAGGAATATAAACTGAAGCTGCTGTCCATGGGAGTTTATCATCCTTTTTCACTTTTATTGTGGGATGTGTGGATGTTTTTCATGCCCCACGTTTACCATACAGGATAAAGAACATTGGGGGAGATTTATCAAACATGGTGGGAAGTGAAACGGTCTCAGTTGCCCCTAGCAACCAATCAGATTCCACTTTCCATTCCCAACAGACTCAGCTAGTACAATATACTGCAATACTATAATAATATATGTCTAGTAAAAGTAATGTATTGCAGTGTACATTCATTGTGGTTTTCTCTCTGTCACAAAAGGGCATTAAAGCGGCAGTACATGGCATATGGCCAGAAACTAGGGACTGAATTTCGCACCCATTTGCAATGTTTTCCGCTTGCCCTCTCTGTAGCATCACTAACCCCATCACCCACTTGTAGACGTAGGAACCTCTGAACCACCTGTGTAGTGTTTGGACCCTCTGTGACTTCTGTAGTATTAGGACTCCCTGTGCTCCATCTACAGTATTAGGACCCTATGTGGCCCCCTGTAATATGAGGAGCCATTGTGCCTCCTCTGTAATATAAGAACTTACTGTAACACTATCTCACTAATATATATCTCTGGGAGGTATAATAACCCCTCTGTGCCCCCTTTATAGCACTGGGACCTGTTTTGCCCCCTCTGTGGTATTAGGATGTACCTGTACTATAACAATGTCTCTGTGTCCCCTCTTTAGTACTAGGGCCCCTCTTAGACATTTGGACCCACTATACCTTCTGTGTAGTAGTAAAGCTGTCTCTGCCCCCTCCGTAATAATAGGATGCTTCGGAGCCCCCTCTGTACTACACAATCTCCTCTGTGCCCCCTTTGTAGTATTATGACATGCTGTGTCCCCTCAGTGGAATTAGGACCCCTCTTTGCCCCCTCTGTAGTATTATTACCTCTCTGTGTCCACTCTGTAATAATAAGCCTCCTATATGCCCTATATGATCTCTTTCTATTAATTCACACATCTATCCTTTTCCTTTGTAACAGATAGCCGTATACAGGAAGCCATACTGCAGGAGCACCAACTACTGTGTGACCGGTACCACAACCTGGATGACCTGAGTGCCCTATACTATGCTGAACAAGAAGCCACGTTAGAGGACTACCAACGATGGTGTGACCAAACCTACAACATGGACGACATATGTGCCTTGCACTATGTGGGCCAAATAGCCATGGAAGAAGAATATCAGGAATTGTGTGACCGGATTCAAAGCATGGAGGTCCTGTATGCCCAGCACTATATGGCACGATATGAAGAGAAGCAACAACAGGAGACCGAGGAGGAAGGACCGAAGAAGGACCATGACGGACTGAAGAAGGACCACGACGGACCGAAGAAGGACCACGACGGATCGAAGGATGACGAAGCCAAGAAAAGTGCCAAGATCCCGTTCTTAGCCCGACTGCAAAAATGTTGGGAATGGATCACTAATTCAAAATGGAGAGGAACATCTACACTCAATGAAGAACGTTCCTGTGAAATGCCAGGACCCAGTAACATCAGGAATCCGTCATCCAAAGAAGACCCTGACAACTCTAAAGAGACCTCACCTGTTACAGTCCCCCTAACATTGGACTGCTTCACCTTCTACCATTCACTGGGAGAAGGAACCTTCGGTAAAGTCCTCTTGGCAAAAGACATCATACGCAGTGAATGTGTTGCCATTAAAGTGACAGAGAAGAGGCACGTCAGCTTTAAAGAACGCCATATCCTGCAACTAACTCATGAAAGTCCATACTTGATGCATGGCTTGGCCGCCTTTCACACACCGAACTTTGCCTGTTATGTGATGGAACTGGCCACCGGAGGGGACCTGTTTGAATTTGTCAAAAAGCACTGGCCTCTTGATACCGCCACAGTAAAGATCATCACAGCCGAAGTGATATGTGGCACAGAGTTCCTGCACAGAAGAAATATTATCCATCGGGACCTGAAGCCAGAAAATATACTTCTCACCAGAGAAGGCCACATAAAAATAACAGATTTCGGCTTTGCTGTGACAAATGCGTATAGCCTGACCAGAACTGTGTGCGGAGGTACACCAGGATATGCAGCCCCAGAGATGATAAAACGCCAGCTACATGGGAGAGGAGTCGACTATTTTGCCATTGGCGTCATCCTCTACAATCTCTTGATCTTCAAGCGTCCATTTTATGGAAGAAACCAGCACGAAACAGAAGTCTCTGTCCTCTTCCATACTCCAGACTACCCAAAGTCCCTTACTGACGACGCAGTTAACATCTTAAAAAGCCTGCTGCGTAAAGACCAGTTCGAGCGGCTGGGAGTCAAAGAGGACATCAGGAGCCATCCATTCTTCTCGGATGTCAATTGGGAGGACGTGGAAGCCGGGAGAATTGTTCCACCAGCAATCGTGATGACATCCTCTGTTAACCTCAATGCTGAAGAACCTATGAAATTTGCTGAACCACCAAACGTCATCAAACCTGAAGATCAGCAAATCTTCAATAAGTTCAGCTTTGTGTGCCCGGAGTGGTCAAATCAATATCATCCTGTCATTACTGACAAAGAAGATGCTGATAATGATGATGACGATATCTACATGTAGAGCATCACCTCTACTGATCTCTGCTCCAATCTAAATTTAAACTTAACTTAATCTTAACTTAACTTAAGTATCGGACTTAAATCTTAATTAGACCATACTTAAACCAACTAAACCAACTAGACCTAAAACTTAACTAAAACCACCAGATTCTGGTGTAGCACAAGCTATGTAAGACTTTGTAGAGCTTGTGGGAGGGTGGGAGGGCTCCCTCTTTGTGCCTTCACCTTGACGTGGTGAGGGAGCTTGCGTGCCTTAGTGATCCATTGAGCTAAGCTGGCTGGAGTTAATGCTCCTGGTGGGGTCTCCCGTGCCAGAAAGGTCAAAGGGGAGAGGCCAGACTAAGTAAGGCACCCAGTAGAAAGGGCTTGAAATCTACTTCTTTTCTCTCTTATAAAAACGCAATAGATAGATATCAGAATAACCAGACAAGTGCCGTGCTTGAAAGTGAGCGACTCATGTCAGAAGGCGACTAAAGTGTTATCCAGGCTTAGAAAAATATGGCCGCTTTCTTCCCGAAACAGCACCTCTCCTGTCCTCAGTTTGGCTCAGGTTTAGCAGCTCGGTTTTATTGAAGTGAATGGAGCTGAATTGTAGTACCACACACAACCTGAGGACAGGGCTGGTGCTGTTTTTGCAAGAAAGTAGCTGTGTTTATTCTTATCCTGGATAACCCCTAAGTTAGAGTAGGTATGGAACCTAGTGTACTGGGAACAGGGCTGGACTGGGACTAAATAGCAGGCGCGGCAGTGATATCCGAGCAGCCAATATTCAATATAATCCCTGCCGTATGACAGAAATTACACAATGTCACACAACACCTAGGATGGAGCCAACTATCACTACTCACATTCATTTGTAAATTACACTATGAACAATACAAGAAAAATAAAATAGCTAGGATTTACCTGATGACATGATCATGTGTGTACTACTACTATACAAGCACATATATGACCAATAATACCGCCATACAGTGGTCAGATACCAGCTATAGGATCTGTATACTACCACTATACAAGCACTCATATAACCAATAATACCGCCATACAGTGGTCAGATACCAGCTATAGGACCACTATACAAGCACTCATATAATCAATAATACTGCCATACAGTGGTCAGATACAAGGTCTACACAGGATCTGTACACTAACATTATAATAGCACTCATATAGTCAATAATAGTGTATGATACCAATGTGGTGATATATCTAAGCTCAACTAGGTAAAATTCTCCAGAGAAAATGTTTTCTTCAAAATTAAGTAATGTCAGAAAGTTATATAGATTTGTAATTTACTTCTATTTAAATATTTCCAGTCTTCCAATACTTATCAGCTCCTGTATGTCCAGCAGGATGTGGTATATTGTTTCAAGTCTGTTCTTGGTTGCTGGGATTCTCTTTATATCAGGAATATCTTATGTGTGGGTTAATCTATTCTAACTATTGTATGCGAGGAACAATCTAGACTCTGGTTTACTGAATACGACATATTTGAAGAACTTTTCCTAGCCCACTTGAATTGTCTTTCCCAAGTGTATATATGAACTGTGTGAATTATTCTCTGTGATTCTAGTGTGTACTAAGTTTGGAGACACGGGCATATTGTGTAGATAATTGTTTGCATTAGGATGCCCTCCAAAAAGAAACCAGAAGAGCCCCAACCTAGGAGGTCAGGGGGTCCCGCTAGTGTTAGCCTAATAGGGACTAAGGGGACAATCCAAAACATGGACAAATATCTACAATCTCCCCTCAGTGTTGAATCTGCTAGCCCCTCGCCTGCTGCACAGCCTGCCCCCTCCCCAGTAGGAGAAATAGAACAGGAGAAAGATAGGGTGGGAGAAGGAGATGATATAACAGTCAGTCCCGCTACAATTATGGGTCAAGATTCAGGAATATTGGGGAAGATGTTTAATATGATACAAAAATTAGACAATTCATTATCAGAGGTATTGGTTCAATTGGGCTCCATAAAGACAGAAGTATCCTTTGTTCGAAATGATCCTGGGAAAATGACAGAAAAATGGAATGAAATAGAGAACAGGGTGATAGATGTAGAGAAAGCACAGGGAGTTTGTGCAGGAGATATAAAGGAGCTGTATTGGTTCAAATGGGCTCCATAAAGACAGAAGTATCCTTTTCCTTTTTTTTCCCTCTGTTCTGTTCGTTTCTTTGTCCTTCCCTTTGCTCTTCTCGTTGCCTCTCTCTCATGTCCCTTCCTACATGGTTATTCCCCTCTTGTCTTGTTATACGATGTTCTATGAATGGGGGTAGATAGTGTAAGAATTGTATCTTGGAATATACGCGGCTTATCCGATAGAGTAAAGAGAGCAGCTGTATTTAAAGCAATTAGCTATTACCTACCAGCAATTATAATTTGGCCGGAAACGCATCTTATTCCAGAGGCAACAGAGAGGCTAAAAAAGGTTGGATAGGTGAGAGCTATCACTCTACCTTTTCGGCCTATTCAAGAGGAGTGAGTATCCTGATTCATAGATCCCTTAAAACTGAACTGATTGAATCCTATAGAGACAAGTTGGGGAGATTTGTGATCCTCCACCTGCGATGTGAAAATATAGAGATGGTACTAGCAGCCGGTTACTTTCCACCCCCTTTTTCTGCCAAGTTGCTGATTGAAATAGATAGTGTAATGCATAAAATGCCAAATAGCCCCAAATTTATTATAGGAGATTTCAATGAGGTGTTTGACGATACCCTAGATAGATTTAGATTAGATGGCCGAGGGGGGACGGGGGGTAGGTCGCAGTTAGCTAAGGTGGTGGAAGAACTAGGGTGGAGAGACCTATGGAGAGTGTTAAACGGGGAGCGTCAGGAATACTCTTGTGTTAATAAATCCCACAAGGTAATGTCTGGCATTGACCATGCGTTGGGTACAGATGGAAGTGTGCCATGTGTGAAGAGGATGCAGTTTGGTAAGAGAAGGCTTTCAGACCATTCCCCATTTGTTCTAGAGCTCTATAGGAATGAATGTCCCTTGCCTAAACCTATTAGAATCAGTCCTTTTTGGCTGAGTTTGATTCAGATAGACTTAGAAGGGGGAGGCAAAGGGATTTTGTGAAATAAATAAAGGAACTGCAAATATAAGGACTACTTGGGACGCTTTCAAGGCTACCTTGAGAGGGATACTTCACGATAAAATCTCTTGGTGTAGAAAAGAGGCAAAGAAAAAGGAGGAAAAACTGTATGAGAGTGTAAATAGCTGTGAAACAAGTTATAGAAATGCAGCGTCAGAGGAGAAGGGGAATTTATGGATGCAAGAAAGGGAAAAGCTAGAGGAAAGGCTGGCTATAAAAGCAGAGATTAGAGAACAATTCCTGAAGGCTGGAGGGGGAATAGGGGGAGAGGGATCGGGAAAATATCTATCTCGGTTATTAATTACCAACAGAGTAGAAATGGCATAGTGGCTATTAAAAAAGGGGATAAGATAATTACATCTATAAAGGGAATATTAGAAGTCTTCCATGATTATTATAGGGGGTTGTATACGTCGGAATTGTGCCTTGGGCACCATAGTATAGTTGAATGTTTCTACTCCTAGACTTACAGATGCCCGGGCACAATACTTAGAGGAGCCCATCTCTCTATCTGCCTTAGTGAGGATGCGGGAGGGCAAGGCTGCTGGCTCTGATGGATTACCGGTAGAGATATATAAAAAAATGGGGGAGCCCTTTTGTATTGAGTTTCTGGATCTACTAAACTCCTCTCATTCTGAGAAAATATTGCCTGACCCCATGAACGAGGCGGTAATAGTCGTAATACCTAGCTGCTCAGATGGTATATATAGTTAAGTGGATACAGTATGATTTTACCGGCAGATGGATGAATTATTGTAATCAATACCATCCTGATATGTCTTCTATGCTTGAGGCCGATATGTTGGTTAGTAAAAAGACTCCCATAGATTATATGTTAAAAAAGGTATGGGTCAAGACAAAAAAAATATTACACATTGAGGGTTCAAATCAATTTACTCCCCTTTGGGATAATCCACGAATTATTGAGTTCACTAAAATAGATGATCCAAGATTTTGGGTGAGCAAAGGGATATATAGAGTTGAGCACTTAGTTGAGGTGGGGAGAATTATCAAAACTTTTGATCTATTGATACAGGAGTTCGGATTGAGTATTAGGGAGCACTTTCATTATATGCAAATTTGTCTCGGCTTTGGGGCGACACAGGATAAAAAAATATTTGGGGTACAGGAGCACATACTTTTTCAGTCACAAATAACTAATGCTAAACGAGGTTTCATAGGGAAAATATATAAATTACTGTCACTGAAAGTTAAACATATAGAAAAAGCACACTATAAAAAAAAGTGGGAAGATGATCTTGGGAGGGATAACATAGATTGGATACAATACATCCTGATCCATTACTCTTTATACTGTGTGGGTTGCTATATGGGGCATTGGCTACTATGTGGGGCACTATATGGGGCATTGGATACTATGTGGGGCACTATATGGGGGCATTGGATACTATGTGGGGCACTATATGGGGCATTGGATACTATGTGGGGCACTATATGGGGGCATTGGATACTATGTGGGGCACTATATGGGGGATTGGATACTATGTGTGGCACTATAATGGGGGATTGGATACTATATAGGGCATTTTTGGGGGGATTGGATACTGTATAGGGCACTATTCAGTCAGCAGCATGTGGTGACTGTAGGGGCGTGGCTATGGAGGGTTGCTAAGGGGGCGTGGCTATGGAGGGTCGCTATGGGGGCGTGGCTATGGGGACCGCGGCACACATGTCCCTCTTTGCTCTTTTAAAAAGTTGGGAGGTATGCCATTAAGGCTTAGTACCTCATAGTTGCCAGCAGTCCTGGGTATGACCCGGTAAGCCCCACCCCCATAGCGATGTGAGCGCAAGGGGCTTACCACGATGGGGGCGGGGCTTACCGGGTCTGTTGGCAACTATGCGTACCTGTAGTTGCCTGGATACTAGTGAATCCTAGTACCTGTGGTTGCCTGGATACCATTGATGTCTAGCACCTGTGGTTGCCTGGATACCATTGATGTCTAGCACCTGTGGTTGCCTAGATACCAATGAAGCCTTGTATCTGTGCCTGTGGTTGTCTGGGTATCAATGAAGCCTAGTAGTTGTGGTTGCCTAGATACCACTGATGCCTACTGCCTGTGGCTGCCTATATACCAGTAATGCCTACTACCTGTGGTTGCCTATATACCAGTGAAGCCTAGTACCTGGGGTTCCATGGATACCAGTGAAACCTGCTACTTGTGTTTGCCTGGATACCAATGAAGCTTAGTACCTGTGGTTGCCTGGATACCAATGAAGCCTAGTACTTGTGGTTGCCTGGATACCAATGAAGCCTAGTACTTGTGGTTGCCTGGATACCAGTGAAGCCTAGTACTTGTGGTTGCCTGGATACCAATGAAGCCTAGTACTTGTGGTTGCCTGGATACCAATGAAGCCTAGTACTTGTGGTTGCCTGGATACCAGTGAAGCCTAGTAATTGTGGTTGCCTGGATACCAGTGAAGCCTAGTACTTGTGGTTGCCTGGATACCAGTGAAGCCTAGTACCTGTGGCTGGCTATATACCAGTGAAGCCTAGTACTTGTAGTTGTCTTATGGTCCATTGTGCTAAGGGTCCATTTTTTAGACAGATCCATACAATTGCATTGTTTTCAATTTTTTTATTTCCCCCCAAATCACAAGAAAATATAATTTTTGGAAGGAGCAAAGAATAAAATTGTGTCCATTTCTTTCACAAGGCCCCATTCCAGAGCCGTCTCTTCCATTGGGCAGGATAGGCGGCTGCCCGGGGCCCATGGGTCATAGTAGTCCCCCCCCCACACACACTCCTCTATTTCTGTCCTGGCAAGCCACACCGCCTGTAACGGCCCCCAATGTAAAAGCAAACGTGCCAGTTTTGGCTGCTTCCTCCCCACTTTACAGAATCTGGCAGGGACATCGCTCCTTCATCTGGCTAGAAGAGCCTGAAGGAACAGAAGATGGCCGTGTGCTGCAGGGAGCCAGGTATCGAGGTGCTGATAATGCTAAAGGAGGAATAAGCTATACATACAGATGTGAGAGGCTAGTATACAGGAATAGGAGACTGGTAACCAGAGCTGTCAACATTGATGTGAGACTGATGGTATAAGCAGTATGTAGGGATGGTCCAAACTCGCTGAGGTTCGGGTTCGGATGAACCCGAACGCTCGGCATCGGATTCCCGCTGTCTGCCCGCTCCGTGCAGCGGGCGGATACAGCAGGAGGACCGCCTGGTAAACTGGGATACAGCCTATGGATATGGCTGTATCCCAGTGGGCAGACAGTGGGAATCATTACCGAGGGTTCTGGTTCGTACGAACCTGAACCGAACTCGGTTCGGACCATCCCTAGCAGTATGATGATAGAGGGGCAGGATGAAAAAGGGGGTAGCATTATGATGATGGAGGGGTAGTAGTATGATGATGGAGGGGCAGCAGGATGATGAAGGGGGTAGTAGTATAATGATGGAGGGGCAGCAGGATGATGAAGGGGGCAGTAGCTTGATGATGGAAGGGAAAAATTATCACAAAGGGCCCCTTCATGATAATTTTTCCCCTCCATCACTAAACTATTACCCACCTGCCCCTCCATCATGATACTACTACTCCTTCTTCATCCTGCTCCTGTGTCATCATACTACTACCGCCTTCCGAAGAGGGTAGTAATATAATGACGAAGGGGCAGGATGATGAAGGGGTAGTAGTATGATGATGGAGGGGCAGGAGCCAGAGATATTATGTCTGCTGTTAAACCCTGTCTGTACAGCAGCATGTAAGTGATACAGAGCTTATTTATGCTGGAGCATGTAAAGAAAAGATGAGTGAATAGTGAAATATTCGAAAGTTCGAAATTCGATTCGAATAGACTGGGATGTTAGACTATTCGATCAAATGTCGAACCCCATGAAGGTCTATAGGAGAAAAATGCTCGACACTTAGAACTCAAAATTCGACGAATTGGAGGTCACCAAGTCCATAAAGACATCTTTAGAAAGGGATGCAAACACCTCTGGAATACATCTGGGAAAGCAGGGAAGCAGTATTACTCCACTATCACAGGGAACAGTATTACCGGCATTAGCAATCCCCGACAATAATACAACTCCCTGTAATAGTTAATATTTAATTAATAAAGCAAATTTTCGTTCTAAGAAAGCTATTTTTCTTTTACAATAGCACAATTAAAACGAATAAATGCTTTTTCAATTAAATATACTGTTAATAAAATAATAAATATATAAATAAATGTATATATATATATATTTGTTTATTTACAGTATATTTAATTGAAAAAGCATTTATTCATTTTAGTTGTGCTATTGTAAAAGAAAAATAGCTTTCTTAGAACGAAAACTTTATTAGTTAAATATTAAGTATTACATGGAGCTTTATTAATGCCGGGGATTGCTAATGCCAGTAATACAGCTCAATGTAATACTTTAGCTTTAATTAAAACAGCAAATGTTTCTTCTAATTATTCTATTTTTTGATCACAATAGCAACACTAGAAGAAACATTTTGTTTTATATGTCCGCCCAGCGGATTGGCTGGGCGGACATATAAGGAGTCGGAGCCGGCATACTGAACTCATTGTGCTGGGCTCCAGCGAAGAGAGAAGACCTGGAGGGTGAGTAGAAAGCACTCTGACATCAGTCTGGCCCCCAAGGGGTTAAGTGAGGACCCTTACTTAACCTCCTGGGGGCCAGATTTTTCAGTATGGCACCCAAAGGGTTAAGGGGAACGCAATGCATCGTCCTTAAACCCCTTGGGGGCCACACTGTAAGCAGCGATCTGTAAAGATGCTGCATACTGTAAGGTGCAGAACACCACTCACAATGATGGGTGTTGTGCTCCTGTTTGTGTGTTTCTCCCTCTTTGTTTTTCAGATATCAGTGTCCTGTGGATTTTAGTGGATTCGGTGGACTACGTCGATGACCAGCGGTTGTTGGGATTTTTTTTTTATAAAATGATCAATAAGGGGTGTGGGGGTGTTTTTATTTGAATAAAAATTCACTTGTGTCTTGTCTTTATTTCTTTACTATATAGACTTAGCAGTGGAAGCCGTCTAATAGATGCAATCCATTACTAAGTCAGGTCTTAAATGGCTAACACTAACCCCCCCCATTATTACCCCAGTACCCAATGCCACCAGGGGTACTGGGAAGAGCGTGGTGCCAGTGGTCCCAGAGCGTCAAATTGGCGCTTCTGGACTAGGCGGCAGCAGGCTGGTATTATTAGGCTGGAAAGGGCCAAGATAAATGTCCCTTCCCACCCTGGTTCTACTAGGCTGCTGTTGTTTGGTTTTTCACCCGGTTGGTTATGAAAATAGGGGAAACCCTGCGAGTTTTTTTTTAAATAAATGAATAATAAAAAAAAACATAGGGTCCCCCCTATTTTCATAACCAGATGTGTTAAAAACCTACAGATGATCTTTCCGGCCGCAGTGTTCTGATGCCGACGCATCAGCGCGCGCCTGCATCAGAACTCCTCACAGCACACAATGAAGCAAGCGGCTGGAGTCGTTTGCTTCATTGTCTGAACTGACAGAGCTTTCTGCGGCCGCAATTCACTGAATTGCGGCCGCAGAAAACAGACAGGTCAGTTGTTTGTGGCGCCACGTGGGATCCCCGCCGGAGCGTATAGGATGTGTATATGCTCCGGACGGGATCCCATAGGTTCCTAGGTGTACAAAGTGCGGCCGTTGTTGCCGATGGCAACAACGGCCGTGCTTTTATGCTATGTGAACATAGTCTTACAGGGAGTGGTATTATTGCGGGGGATTGCTAATGCCGGTAATACCGTTCCCTGTGTTAGTGGAGTAATACTGCTTCCTTGCTTTCTCAGGGAGCGTAAACTTTATTAAAATAGCTAAACAATTGTTTAGCTGTTTTAGTAAAGTTAATTTAGATTCGCATATTTGATCAGAAATTCGGTCGAACTCGAATCTTTCAAACAGTGCAGTATTCGAATAGCTATTCGATTGTATACTGTTCGCTCATCTAAAATGTAAAGCGTTAACAGCCGAAAATTACAGTTATCATCGCGTGCACGCTGCAGAGATGGGTCCGATGCCCATAGAGAATGAATGGATTCATTCAGACGGGGATATCTCCGACCCGGGACCGGCTCCAGGCGCGGGACTTGGAGAGAAGAAGTAAATATAAGGGTCTCTAGCAGGGGGTTGGGTTGCCTTCACCCCGACACGGGGGTGACAGGTCTCCTTTAAGGGACTGCCATTCCGTGCCTCTCCTCCCCAGGTGCTGGGAAAAGCTGGATCCAGTCCTGGGAAAAGTTAAATGGAAGCGGGCTGATAATCAGATTTCAAAGATAAAGAAGCACTTCACTTCTTTATTACTGTCAATATGCTCATCGCTACTGCTAAGGACTCGCCTCTGTTAAAGAGTTAAATGGGTCTTGTTTCCACTGTTAATACAGATATAGTTCCAGATTGCGGGAAAATACTATGTAAATTGCATGTGACAAACAATCTATCCCGCATATCAATTAACCCAAATGTAACTGGAAAAACTCAAGATTACCATAATTTACCAAAAAACACCATTTGAGCATACTTTCCTTTACTCAAAAAAATTCCTTTATTAATAAAATCATATAAAGTAGAAATATCATACATAAAAAATGAGGGAAAGAAGATAACAGTACATTGGTCCAGGGGACAGAAACAAATATGGGACATAAGACTTAGACTTAGAGAAGTATATTGCATACCTGAGTGTGTTATAACACTAGAAGGGCACAGGCTAACAAACAGCTCAAAAAACTAAATCCCAGTAGGTCTGTATCTATAAGGGCATAAGTGCATATACTAACAAATCACTAGACACAAATGGGAACTGTAAACATAACACATAGGATTGCCACCAGCCCAAAGAAGTCATGTATCATGAACAATAGCATAAGTTATCACATCTTACCCATATTGTTGTTCCCTTGGTACACCCCGACGCGCGTTTCGCAGATGACCACTTTATCAAGGGGCATATTCTATTGCATGTGCCTGCTATATTTATAGCCCCATCCCTAATGCAAACATCCACGGGCTTCCGGAACGCCGATGCTTGCTTCCGGTCATCGGCCGGCATCGTCACATCCGCCCCGGCACTCAATGGCTGCGCGCATGGGCGGACACGGAAATCTCTGCGCACTCGCACAACCAATACTGAGACCGCGCCAATGTCACCTCCGCCCAGCCTGCCCAAAGCAAGCGTACTCCGTGAGCCGAAATGTAAGGGGGAGGGGGGAAAAGAAGAGGAGAGGTAGATATATTACCAGAAAGGATTCCGAATGAAAAATAACACTATAAAGATAAAAATCTTCACGTGAAAAGTACCAATAAATAAGTGCATAATAAATGTATATACAATGCTATCACTAGAATAAATAAGAGGGGGTGTGGCGTCATGACGTAGGATGCCCTGCTGCTGCGCTCCTGGCTGTGTGCCTGCCTCCACCTCCCTCCATACCTTCTCCTCCTGACCTCGGGACTTCTTTGCCCGCCATGAGGCTCTGAGGCGGCGTCGGAGACGGCGGCACCCCGGATCGGGGACGACGGCCCTGACGCGGATGATGGCGGGACGTACCGGTGTGGTGGCGTGCTTGCGGAGCTCCTCCGGGTGCCCCTTGGGGGAGCCGCTGATGCTGGCGATGGTGCGATGGTGCGATGGTGCGGTGGTTTGTTGGCGGCCGGCGCTTGCTGCAGCCGTGGGACTGCTCCAAGGCGTGGAGGAATGGGATCTAGATCCGGCCGCATGAGAAGATCCATACACGGCTCCGGTGATAAAGAGGAGACATCCGGTCACTGGTGAGAGCAGTGGACCGGAGGTGCCTCCAGATGTCCCACAGTCTTGGTGGACTCTTCCCCCCCACAGGACGTCTGTTGCACATTGGGAACCAGTAAGTGGCTAAGCTGGCTGAGCTGGGCAGTATGGGGACTCGGATCTCTCTCATCCCCCAGTATCTGGACAGTATCAGTATATTGCAGGTATTACTTGGGGCAGCAGGCCCAGGGGTGTGTATTATTAGCTCATGGACTTGGAAGCTGGCCGCAGGGCCTACTCATAGTGGGAGGAAGGGGAGATGAGCGTGCTGTTAGTACGTTATACCTTTGCTGTGTGCATGAACTGTCGGCTCAGGTGTTACTGCCACTATTTATATATATACCTCCTGCTTTGATCCCTGTTCCAGAGGCCTCTTGGTGGACTGTCTGGAAATCTGTATGAACTTCCTGGACTTATACTATCTATGTCCCTGAGGAGGTAATGGAGAAAAGGTTCTTAGAGGAGTGTTTAATATAAACTGGAGAGGCAAGGTATGCCCTATGTTTCTACACTTGCAGACATTGCAGCTGGTTGAGAGTTGAACTGTAATATGGGGATAATTTTCACTTCTGGCTGTAATTTCCCCTGTTGCCTTCCCAGCTGGTGTAAATCCTGAGCACAATCAGTCCCGGGCCACGCCAGCGCAGAATGCCGCCTAAAGCACAGAACAGGAAGTCCGTTGGTGCCGTCTCCCCGAAAGATGCTCCAAGAGCCTCAAAAATTGATAAGTACATGAAATCCCCTGTGCAGCCGGCTAAGACACGGCAGGCCCCTACAACTCCCCCTGCTGGGAGAAATCCTGATTCTAATTTAGAAGAGGGGTGCCTGCCAGAATCAGCTGAATCAAATACCTTAGAGGTGATACTTTCTGAGCTTAAAAACTGCACCAAGTCAATTGGAGTCCTGGCTACAAATGTGGGCTCATTAACGTCAGATGTTTCCATTATGAGAGATGACATGAGAAAGATGAGGGAGAAAATTGTGTCTATGGAGGAGTCAGTACCTGTATTGGAAAAAGATGTAACTGAGCTGAAAGCTAAACTGCACTTAATGGGAAATCAGCTATCTGATGTGCAGTCTAAAGTAATTGACTTAGAGGACCGGGCAAGAAGGTCCAACATAAGACTGCTCGGTTTTCCTGAGGGGGTAGAGGCGGCTGACCCGCTCAAGTTTTGTTATGAATGGATATTGGATACGTTTGGGAAGGATGATTTATCACAGCTTTTTGCACTGGAACGGGCTCACCGGATACCTTTTAAGCCTCCCCCCCCAGGTGCTCCCCCAAGGACCATGATTATTAAAACTACTAGCTCGGCTGACCGGGATAGAATCCTGAGAATGGCCCTACAGAGGGATTCTATCTTATATAATGGGTCTAAAATTGCATTATTTCCTGACTTCTCTTTTCAGACTCAAAGGAAGCGTGCATCCTTCAGGGAGATCAAGAAGAGAATGCATAGCGCTGGAATCTCGTTTTCCCTCATCTTTCCAGCTAAGCTGAGAGTAATATACAAGGAGTCGGTAAAATTTTTCCAGAATCCTCAGGAAGCCTCGGATTGGCTGGAGAGGGAGGGAATGTGAGAACATGAAGTTATCTTTTGTTCTCCTCTTCTTTTTTTGTATGTTCCTTATTTCTCTGGTTCTTTTTTCTCTTCCTCTTCTTCTACTGGATTGTTTCTGCGGAGGGGGGGGGGGGGAGGGGGTGCATGGCTGAGGGGGTGTAGCAGGAGTAACACCAAGGTTAGAGGTCGTTGAAGCGGGTGACTTCCCGCTCAGGGGCCATGAGATTGGGGAGGGAGGGGGGGGGATATGGAGGGAGGGGCAGGGGAGGGAGGGTTGGCTCGTGGGTTGGGGTTTTTTTTTTTTTTTTTTTTTTCTTTCTATTTTGAATGAGTTATAGAATATTGGTATGGAACATTAGGGGTATGTCGGACAGACTGAAAAAAATGGCAATCCTGGAGGTTATAACTAAACATCTTCCTGCGATAGTTATATTAGTGGAAACTCATGCCACTAAGGACTGTGTCCCTTTAGCTAAAAGAAAATGGGCCCAGCTGGAGTACCATTCGGTCTGTTCGGCATACTCCTCTGGAGTCTCGATTTTCATTCACCATAAAATTAATTTTATTTGTAAAACTGTTAAAATTGATACCAATGGGAGGTTTATTTTTCTACATGGCACATTGGAAGAAGTTGAAACTATTCTCGCAGCAGTTTATATCGCTCCTCCTTTCAGAAACGAAATACTGATTAATCTTGTAGGGTTTATGAAAGAGAGGAATTGTGAAGCAAGTTATGTGATGGGGGACTTCAATTGTGTCATGAATTATTCTCAAGATAAGAGACGCCCTACGGGGACCACTGAGCAATGTGTTTCTCCCTTATATAGATTATGTGAAGAGCTAGGCTGGGTAGATGCCTGGCGAGTACTAAACCCTGGGAAGACCGGTTTTACATGCTATAGCACCTCATACGATACAGCGTCCAGAATTGATCTAGTCCTGTGCAATGATAAAGCACTGAAATATATAAGGAAGATAAAAATTGAACCGAGGTCTGTTTCCGACCACACCCCGATCTCTGTGGAGATGGTGGGAAAGAGAGTGGAAGCGGCTCCTCCCCCTTTCAGGCTGAACCCCTATTGGTTGACAATTTTACAGAAAGAGGATGTAATTAGGAAAGAAATCTGTACGTTCTGGGAGGTGAACAGAAATTCAGCCGATTTGTTGGTTGTTTGGGATACGTTTAAAGCTTACATAAGGGGTATCTTCTTTAAATTGATCTGTCAGAAGAAGAGGGGTTTTGCCTGGAAGGAGAGGGAGCTGTGTGAGGACGTTGAGAAGGCGGAGGCCTCCTATGGGTCAGATCGCTCTGTTGACTCCTGGAATAGGCTCCAAGAGGCGCAGGATAAATATGCAGCCTTTTTATCGGAGAAAGCGCAACATAAAGTCTTTTTCCAGGGTCAGCAGAGATATCTGGGTGGAGGGAAACCGAATAAATTCCTGGCAGGGATCCTTAAAGGTAGGCAGGAAAGACAGGATATTACGCTCCTTAGGGACTCTGGGGGGTGTTTGATCTCGGATAGTAAGGAAATTGAGCAGGAGTTCCTGAACTACTTTGTTAAACTATACAGCTCGGAAAGTAAAGTTGGAGAGAGTGAGCGTGACGACTTTTTTGAGCGCGTCACTCTCAACTCTCTCTCTGAGGAGAAGAGGGGGTGGTTGGAAGAGGATATCACTCTGGATGAGCTAAGGGACTCATTGGGATCATTTTCTGGGAATTCTACTCCAGGGGGGGATGGGTTGCCTTTTCAGTTTTATAGGAACTACTCGGATGTTGTCCTGCCCATGTTGCTGGAGGTTCTCAATGAATCCTGTGTTAGGGGAGAGCTACCGCAATCTATGAGAGAGGCCCATATTATACTTATCAGGAAAAAAAATAAGGATGCTACGGAAATGGAAGCCTATCGTCCAATATCACTTTTGAATACGGATGTTAAATTGTTTTCAAAGGTTATAGCTAGACGTCTTGCCAGTGTGATAACTGACTTGGTGGGGCCTGAACAGGGAGGATTCATGCCGGGGAGAACCGTGCATGATAATCTGGGTAAAGTGTTTGCAAATATTCAGTTTAGTGCTTCTGGCTCCCGCTCCATCCTGTCACTTGACGCCACTAAGGCGTTTGACAGGGTGGAGTGGGAGTTTCTGTGGCACTCTCTTAGAGTTATGGGACTCGGCCGGAGATTTATCGGATGGATCCAGACTTTATATAACGATCCAACTGCACGTTTAATAATTAATAGGGTTCCTTCCAGCAGTTTCTCTCTCACTAGAGGCACCCGCCAGGGTTGTCCTCTCTCCCCTCTTTTATTTGCATTATATATATTGAGCCTCTGGCGGCATGGGCACGGCAACATTCAGAGTTTAAGGGTTTTGGTTTAGAGGGGGAAGATAGCAAGATATTACTATATGCAGATGATATTTTGTTGTTTGTCTTAGAACCAGATAAGTCTGTCCCAAGCATAATTAATAATCTGGAGCAATTCGGAGTTCTGTCAGGGTTGGAAATAAACTGGGGGAAATCCTGGCTTCTCCCATTGGATGAGGAAATTAATAGTCCAATTGGTGAGGTGAGGATAGCTAAAAAAAAATTGGGTGGGTCGGAAAAAAAAAAAAAAAAAAAAAAATAAGACTGCCAACTAAGCAGATAGTGTGTGTACCTGAAAGTACTAGAGTGTGAGAGAAACCCTCGTAAAATATCAGTGACAAAATTGCAAAGTGCTAAGTGCAAAGTACAAAAACAATTCATAAATATGAGTACTAAAGTGCTATAGTGAAAATATGACAAGAGTGATAAGTGCGAATCAGCTAATTATATATACAAAAAACGCATTAAAAACGCACTAAAAAAACAAAAACTTTTTTTTTTCAATATCCCCATTCTTCTGTTCCTTTCTTCATCTTGGATCTTTTATTTTTTCTGTCTCCATATAACCCCCTCAAAATTCCTCCTCCACGGACTCCCATGGACGCATCCAGTCAGATCAGATCATATTACATTAAAACTACATAAAAGAAACAAAGGGACAAACATAATAAAAAAGCAGAACAAAGTAACAGGTTCATAAGAATGGCGCAAAACTACATTGCTCATTTAAGCCACCTGGTGTCATTGTACCTAGAATTGTTATCCAACGGCATTCCTTTTGTGCCAGAATTCGTCTCGGATTGCCCCCTCTGATGCCGACTTGAACCTTCTCAATACCCCTTAGTTTAAATGACTTAGGGTCACTCTGATGATATAATTTAAAGTTAGGGGAATTGTTTTCAATTGGTCCACTTACTGTATTCTCTTGGCCGCTATGATTCCTCTGACATGTTGCCTCACTCTGACTCGCAATTCCCTTGAAGTGAGGCCAACAAAAATGTTACCACACCCACATGTGGCGTAGTGTACCACCAATGTACTGCTACATGAGATATAATCTCTGATGGCGTATTCTCTAGAACCGTCAGCTGTTGTAAATGTCTGTGCCCTCTCCATGTTGGCACATGCCATACATCCACCACATGGAAAACACCCCCTCCTAGGTGTTCCCATGCCAAAGAGACTTCTCACCTTCGCCACGTAGTGGCTTTTCACAAGCAAGTCTTTAAGATTCTTGCCCCTACGTGCTGTCAGAGCTGGAGTTTTAGTGGCCAACATGGGATCTGTAAACAGTATAGACCAATGTTTCTGTAGGGCTTTGCGCATTACCTCCCACCTACAATTGTAAGTGGAGATGAAGCGTATTGTACCGGTTTCACCTTTTGATCTCATCCCCGTTTGCAACAGTTCATCCCTAGGTGTATTATTAGCCCGTCTGAATCCCCTTTCAACTATTCTCCTACTGTACCCCCTTTCCTGAAAGCGGAGTCTGAGATGATCCGATTGTTTTTCGAAATGTTCGTCTGTTGAGCAGATTCGTCTCATTCGCAAAAATTGCCCAGTTGGAATTTCTCTAATTGTTGAAGGGGCATGAGCAGATGTAGCATGTAAAAGGGCATTAACCGACGTTGACTTACGGTACACGTCGGTCTGTATTAAGCCACTCTCATCTTTCTCTATCATGACGTCCAAAAATTCAATCCTTTTATCACTACTCTTGTATGTTAGTCTGATGTTGAATTCGTTCTGGTTGAGTATGGACATCATCTCATTTAACTGAGACTCGGACCCCTGCCATAAAAAAAATCAATATATCTCAGCCAGCACTGCACATGGGAGACGGCCTGCACCCCTCCACCCAAAAGCACCCCCCTCTCCCAGTACCCTAGGAAGAGGTTTGCATATGAAGGGGCACAGGCCGCCCCCATCGTAGTGCCGCGCTGTTGGAGGTAAAAAACATCCTTAAAAACAAAAAAATTGTGGGTCAAAACATACTTCAATAACTCCAAAACAAGACGGCAGGTGTCCGAGTCCCAGCTACTAGTTCTAAGAAAAAAATTCCACGGCCTCTAAACCCTGCTCATGGCGGATACAGGTATAAAGAGATTCAACATCTGCTGTAACGAAAATCATATTTTTTATTTTTATTTAAAAAAAAAACGCATAGGGTTCCCCCTATTTTCATAACCAGCCGAGTTAAAAACCAAGCAACAGCAGCCTGGTAACACCAGGGTGGGAAGAGCCATTGGTTTAGGCCCTCCCCAGCCTAAATATTACCAGCCTGCTGCTGCCCCAGTCCTGGAGCGCCAATTTTGACGCTCCGGGACCACTGGCACCCGGCTCTTCCCAGTATCCCTGGTGGCATTGGGTACTGGGGTAATAATGGGGGGGTTAGTGTTAGCCATTTTATACCGGCTAACACTAGGCCCCGACTTAGTAATGGATTCCGTCTATTAGACGGCTTCCACTACTAAGTCTATAAAGTAAAGAAATAAAGACACGACACTAGTGAAAAAATATTTTTATTCCAATAAAAACACCCCCACACCCCTCATTGACCATTTTATTTAAAAACGCTGGTCATCGACGTAGTCCATGGAATCCGATGTAATCAACTGGATACCGATATCTGAAAAACAAAAAGGGAGAAACACACAAAAAACACAAACAGGAGCACAACACCCATCATTGTAAGCAGTGTTGTGCTCCTTACAGTATGCAGCATCTTTACAGATCGCTGCTTACAGTCTGGCCCCCAAGGGGTTAAGGGAGGATGCTTTGCATCCCCCTTAACCCCTTGGGGGCCAGACTGATGTCAGACTGCCACCATCCAAGCAAGGAAGGGGTTAAGTGACCCCCCTTCCTTGCTGGGATGGGTGCAGTGCTGGGGAGGGGGTGGGGAGAGCTGTATACTCACCCCCATGTGTCCTCTTCACTGGTCCGCAGCACAATGAAGTCACTGTGCTGCGGACGCGCTAATTATATGTGCGCTGAGCCGATCAGCCAATCAGCTGAGCGCACATATAATTCTAAATGTTTCTTCTAATAATGCTATTGTCATAACATAATTAGAAGAAACATTTGATGTTTTCATTTAAAGTGTCACTGTCGTGAAATTTTTTTTTGCAGAAATCAATAGTCCAGGCGATTTTAAGAAACTTTGTAATTGGGTTTATTATCCGAAAAATGCATTTTTATCATGAAAAAGCAGTTTGAAGCTCTCCCCCCTGTCTTCATTGTTCTCCTATGGAGAGAGCTAAAGAAAAGACCAAAACAGGACAACAAAGAGTTAATCTACAAATCCCTCACCCGTTATCTGTTCTGACCATCACCAGTGACCTGTCTGAGCTCAGATTACAGCTGTCACCCAGCTCCGTGCCTGTAATCCTCTGTTATCTGCTTTCTGCTGCCGGCTAACTCCCTCCTTCCTCCTCCCCCCTCCCCTCTCCATAGAGCAGACAGGGGACGTCTCCTGCAACAAGTCACAATTTTCAGATTTTTCAGAGTGGATGAAAAAGAGGAAGGAGGGGGGGGGGGACCTGGGAAAAGGCTTTTTACATGCAGATAATGGCAGATTTGGCTAATAAACCCAATTACAAAGTTTCTTAAAATCGCCTGGACTATTGATTTCTGCAAAAAAAAAAAATACGACAGTGACTCTTTAAGTATTAATTATGACAGAAAGCTCTTTAATTAATAAAACACATTTTCGTTGTAATAAAATTAATTTTGTTGTTCAATAATTAAATTTAAACCAATCCATACTTGTGCAATTAAATATACTGTAAAAAAATAAATATATATATAAATATACATTTATTTATATATATATATATATATATATATATATATATATTTATTTTAACAGTTTATTTAACCCCTTAATGACAGAGCCTGAAATGGCCTTAATGACAGAGACACATTTTATGAAAATTACCTGTGTCACTTTAGTCATTAATAACTTCGGGATGCTTTTACCTATCCGGCTGATTCTGAGACTGTTTTCTCGTGACATATTGTACTTCACATTTCTGGTAAATTGGAGTCGATATTAATAACGAATATTTATGAAAAAAACCCAAATAACATGAAAAATTGTGAAAAAATGCATTTTTCCAACTTTGAAACTTTTTTGCGTATACAGAAAGTGGTTATACCACATAAATTATATATTAAATAGCATTAGCAACATGTCTACTTTAAGTTGGCGGCATTTATTAAACGATCTTTCATTTTTTTTAGACAATAGAAAGCTTAAAACATAAGCAGCAAATTTCCAAATTTTCTGTAAAATTTCAAAATCAGATATTTTTAGGGACCTGTTCAGGTTGAGGCTAGGTTCAGACTATGTAACTGTGCGGCTGTATTTTTTATGCGGCTGTAAATGTGCGGGTGAAACTACGGCCGTGGGAAAAAATAGACATGCGGCTGAAAACATACGGTCATTTACTTGGAAATCTGGTTCAACTAAAAATAACAAATAAAATCTTAAGAAAGTGATGCAAACACCTCTGGATGCATCTGGGAAAGCAGGGAAACAGTTTACATGAATTGCTATTACCAGGGTTTGCGATCCTCTGCAGTAATGCCGATGCCGATGCCTCTCATGGTTAATATATTGAATTAATGAAACACATTTTCGTTGTAATAAAGTCCCTTTCGTTGTTCAATAATTTAATTCTAACGAATCCATCATTTTGCAATTAAATATACTGTTAAAATAAATAGATATATATATAAATAAATGTATATTTGTATATATATTTATTTTTTGACAGTATATTTAATTGCACAATGATGGATTAGTTAGAATTAAATTATTGAACAACGAAAGTGACTTTATTACAACGAAAATGTGTTTTATTAATTAAATATATTAACCATTAGACATCGGCATTACTGCAGAGGATCGCTAACCCGTAATGCCGATTCCTCTAATACTGTTTCTCTGCTTTCCCAGATGCATCCAGAGGTGTTTGCATCACTTTTTAAAGATGTCTTTGATTTTATTTGTTATTGTTATTTTAACCAGATTCGTTATGAACTTTCTCAAAGTTCGGTTCGGTGTCGAACCGAACTTTTTGCAAAGTTCGTAACGAATCTGGTTCGTACGGTTCGGTTCGCTCATCCCTAATATATACTGAGGATTACACCCAGCATACAGGGCAGGAGAAGTGGTACTGTGCACTGTATATATATATACTGAGGATTACACCCAGCATACAGGGCAGGAGAAGTGGTACTGTGCACTGTATATATATACTGAGGATTACACCCAGCATACAGGACAGGAGAAGTGGTACTGTGCACTGTATATATATATATATATATATATATATATATATATACTGAGGATTACACCCAGCATACAGGACAGGAGAAGAGGTACTGTGCACTGTAGATATATATATATATATATATACTGAGGATTACACCCAGCACACAGGGCAGGAGAAGTGGTACTGTGCACTGTTTGGTGTTATTATTTGGTGTGAGACAATACCAGCAGCCCAGGGGGTTAGTATATGTGATGTTGGGTATTGTGCACAGATGAGGTTAGGAGGGTTATTAGTGTGGTTGTGGTTTGCACATGTGGCTGTTATTACACTGATGTGTATGGGGAAACACACAGAAACACACAGCACAGCCCCCCATCATTGTGTATATATGAAGAGGGGGTCAGTAAGAAGAACAGTCTCAGTAAAATGGGATAAATTGGCAGAAAAAAAATCTTTATATACCTTAATATAAAACTTCTAACAAAAATGCCTGATTTTAATATTTTTAATAACTTTACAAAAAACATGAGAACAGCAGGTAACCAAATTCTATTGGCCTATTTCTGCTTCGGCCATTTATACAGTAACATACACAGATTTTGTAACATGATACCGAGACAGAACCTCTTTATTTCTTTGTAAAACAAATAAAACATTTTCTTTTTCCAATAGTAGAATATATATATATATATATATATATATATATATATATATATATATATGTATATATATATAGTATCTATACAGATTATCCACATATATGTTGGTGCATTTCTTTCCTCACTCACAAGACTATTGAACTCTGTTGATCTTTGACATCACAAAGGAAAGCTGATGACATCACAAAGGAAAGGCTATGACATCACACAGACATTGTACACTTAGCTGCACAGGTAACATTCCATCAGTTGCTAACTGCCACTCAGCAGAGATACATGGGAGGGATCGCTCTCACTTACTGATATCAGCACTTGGATTGGATAATCGATAGAGATTTGACCACAACTTAAAATGAAGGCAAAAAACAAGAGGAATCATCTAGAAGGAGACACAGAAGAGAAGGAGAAGAATAATGGAGAGGACGAGAGGAGAGACAAGGACAGAGGAGATGATGATGATGACCAGGAGCAGCCAACTACAACCAAGAAGCCAAGAAAGAACCGTGTCTTAGCCTGCCTGCAAAGTGCCTGGGCCCGGATGACATGTAAGAAGAGGAAATCTTCCAGCCACCTCTCCGGCCACAGCAGCATCATCCCTCTGATGGACGCCACAGGTAGGACCAACAACTGGAATTGTACATGCATCCTTAGGACTCCATAGAACACACACGGTGGGGCTGATTCATGGGAATAGCGCCCCCACACAGTAGTTACCCCTTCCAGTAGTGGCTGTAAGCTGCATGGTGTCCTGTGAACCACTCACCTTTGTTGTCCCCACCCCATTAGGTCATGTTAGTATTTGGGGCCTTGTTGATCAGTTTTACTCGTCTTCCTAGGGAGGCGTGAGGCAGGCAGCCATCTTTTATATCCCAGGAATATAAACTGAAGCTGCTGTCCATGGGAGTTTATCATCCTTTTTCACTTTTATTGTGGGATGTGTGGATGTTTTTCATGCCCCACGTTCACCATACAGGATAAAGAACATTGGGGGAGATTTATCAAACATGGTGGGAAGTGAAACGGCCTCAGTTGCCCCTAGCAACCAATCAGATTCCACTTTCCATTCCCAACAGACTCAGCTAGTACAATATACTGCAATACTATAATAATATATGTCTAGTAAAAGTAATGTATTGCAGTGTACATTCATTGTGGTTTTCTCTCTGTCACAAAAGGGCATTAAAGCGGCAGTACATGGCATATGGCCAGAAACTAGGGACTGAATTTCGCACCCATTTGCAATGTTTTCCGCTTGCCCTCTCTGTAGCATCACTAACCCCATCACCCACTTGTAGACGTAGGAACCTCTGAACCACCTGTGTAGTGTTTGGACCCTCTGTGACTTCTGTAGTATTAGGACTCCCTGTGCTCCATCTACAGTATTAGGACCCTATGTGCCCCCCCCCCCTGTATTATAAGGAGCCGTTGTGCCTCCTCTGTAATATAAGAACTTTCTGTAACACTATCTCACTAATATATATCTCTGGGAGGTATAATAACCCCTCTGTGCCCCCTTTATAGCACTGGGACCTGTTTTGCCCCCTCTGTGGTATTAGGATGTACCTATACTATAACAATGCCTCTGTGTCCCCTCTTTAGTACTAGGGCCCCTCTTAGATATTTGGACCCACTATACCTTCTGTGTAGTAATAAAGCTGTCTCTGCCCCCTCTGTAATAATAGGATGCTTCGGAGCCCCCTCTGTACTACACAATCTCCTCTGTGCCCCCTTTGTAGTATTATGACATGCTGTGTCCCCTCAGTGGAATTAGAACCCCTCTTTGCCCCCTCTGTAGTATTATTACCTCTCTGTGTCCACTCTGTAATAATAAGCCTCCTATATGCCCTATATGATCTCTTTCTATTAATTCACACATCTATCCTTTTCCTTTGTAACAGATAGCCGTATACAGGAAGCCATACTGCAGGAGCACCAACTACTGTGTGACCAGTACCACAACCTGGATGACCTGAGTGCCCTATACTACGCTGAACAAGAAGCCACGTTAGAGGACTACCAACGATGGTGTGACCAAACCTACAACATGGATGACATATGTGCCTTGCACTATGTGGGCCAAATAGCCATGGAAGAAGAATATCAGGAATTGTGTGACCGGATTCATAGCATGGAGGTCCTGTATGCCCAGCACTATATGGCACGATATGAAGAGAAGCATCAACAGGAGACCGAGGAGGAAGGACCGAAGAAGGACCACGACGGACCGAAGAAGGACCACGACGGACCGAAGAAGGACCACGATGGACCGAAGAAGGACGAAGCCAATAAAAGTGCCAAGATCCCGTTCTTAGCCCGACTGCAAAAATGTTGGGAATGGATCACTAATTCAAAATGGAGAGGAACATCTAAACTCAATGAAGAACGTTCCTGTGAAATGCCAGGACCCAGTAACATCAGGAATCCGTCATCCAAAGAAGACCCTGAGAACTCTAAAGAGACCTCACCTGTTACAGTTCCCCTAACATTGGACTGCTTCACCTTCTACCAGTCACTGGGAGAAGGAACCTTCGGTAAAGTCCTCTTGGCAAAAGACACCATACGCAGTGAATGTGTTGCCATTAAAGTGACAGAGAAGAGGCACGTCAGCTTTAAAGAACGCCATATCCTGCAACTAACTCATGAAAGTCCATACTTGATGCATGGCTTGGCCGCCTTTCACACACCGAACTTTGCATGTTATGTGATGGAACTGGCCACCGGAGGGGACCTGTTTGAATATGTCAAAAAGCACTGGCCTCTTGATACCGCCACAGTAAAGATCATCACAGCCGAAGTGATATGTGGCACAGAGTTCCTGCACAGAAGAAATATTATCCATCGGGACCTGAAGCCAGAAAATATACTTCTCACCAGAGAAGGCCACATAAAAATAACAGATTTCGGCTTTGCTGTGACAAATGCGTATAACCTGACCCGAACTGTGTGCGGAGGTACACCAGGATATGCAGCCCCAGAGATGATAAAACGCCAGCTACATGGGAGAGGAGTCGACTATTTCGCCATTGGCGTAATCCTCTACAATCTCTTGACCTTCAAGCGTCCATTTTATGGAAGAAACCAGCACGAAACAGAAGTCTCTGTCCTCTTCCATACTCCAGACTACCCAAAGTCCCTTACTGACGACGCAGTTAACATCTTAAAAAGCCTGCTGCGTAAAGACCAGTTTGAGCGGCTGGGAGTCAAAGAGGACATCAGGAGCCATCCATTCTTCTCGGATGTCATTTGGGAGGACGTGGAAGCCGGGAGAATTGTTCCACAAGCAATCGTGATGACATCCTCTGTTGAACTCAATGCTGAAGAACCTATGAAATTTGCTGAACCACCAAACGTCATCAAACCTGAAGATCAGCAAATCTTCAATAAGTTCAGCTTTGTGTGCCCGGAGTGGTCAAATCAATATCATCCTGTCATTACTGACAAAGAAGATGCTGATAATGATGATGACGATATCTACGAGCATCACCTCTACTGATCTCTGCTCCAATCTAAATTTAAACTTAACTTAATCTTAACTTAAGTATCGGACTTAAATCTTAATTAGACCATACTTAAACCAACTAAACCAACTAGACCTAAAACTTAACTAAAACCACCAGATTCTGGTGTAGCACAAGCTATGTAAGACTTTGTAGAGCTTGTGGGAGGGTGGGAGGGCTCCCTCTTTGTGCCTTCACCTTGACGTGGTGAGGGAGCTTGCGTGCCTTAGTGATCCATTGAGCTAAGCTGGCTGGAGTTAATGCTCCTGGTGGGGTCTCCCGTGCCAGAAAGGTCAAAGGGGAGAGGCCAGACTAAGTAAGGCACCCAGTAGAAAGGGCTTGAAATCTACTTCTTTTCTCTCTTATAAAAACGCAATAGATAGATATCAGAATAACCAGACAAGTGCCGTGCTTGAAAGTGAGCGACTCATGTCAGAAGGCGACTAAAGTGTTATCCAGGCTTAGAAAATATGGCCGCTTTCTTCCCGAAACAGCACCTCTCCTGTCCTCAGTTTGGCTCAGGTTTAGCAGCTCGGTTCTATTGAAGTGAATGGAGCTGAATTGTAGTACCACACACAACCTGAGGACAGGGCTGGTGCTGTTTTTGCAAGAAAGTAGCTGTGTTTATTCTTATCCTGGATAAGCCCTAAGTTAGAGTAGGTATGGAACCTAGTGTACTGGGAACAGGGCTGGACTGGGACTAAATAGCAGGCGCGGCAGTGATATCCCAGCAGCCAATATTCAATATAATCCCTGCCATATGACAGAAAATACACAATGTCACACAACACCTAGGATGGAGCCAACTATCACTACTCACATTCATTTGTAAATTACACTATGAACAATACAAGAAAAATAAAATAGCTAGGATTTACCTGATGACATGATCATGTGTGTACTACTACTATACAAGCACATATATGACCAATAATACCGCCATACAGTGGTCAGATACCAGCTATAGGATCTGTATACTACCACTATACAAGCACTCATATAACCAATAATACTGCCATACAGTGGTCAGATACCAGCTATAGGATCTGTATACTACCACTATACAAGCACTCATATAACCAATAATACCGCCATACAGTGGTCAGATACAAGGTCTACACAGGATCTGTACACTAACATTATAATAGCACTCATATAGTCAATAATAGTGTATGATACCAATGTGGTGATATATCTAAGCTCAACTAGGTAAAATTCTCCAGAGAAAATGTTTTCTTCAAAATTAAGTAATGTCAGAAAGTTATATAGATTTGTAATTTACTTCTATTTAAATATTTCCAGTCTTCCAATACTTATCAGCTCCTGTATGTCCAGCAGGAAGTGGTACATTGTTTCAAGTCTGTTCTTGGTTGCTGGGATTCTCTTTATATCAGGAATATCTTATGTGTGGGTTAATCTATTCTAACCATTGTATGTGAGGAACAATCTAGACTCTGGTTTACTGAATACGACATATTTGAAGAACTTTTCCTAGCCCACTTGAATTGTCTTTCCCAAGTGTATATATGAACTGTGTGAATTATTCTCTGTGATTCTAGTGTGTACTAAGTTTGGAGACACGGGCATATTGTGTAGATAATTGTTTGCATTAGGATGCCCTCCAAAAGAAACCAGAAGAGCCCCAACCTAGGAGGTCAGGGGGTCCCGCTAGTGCTAGCCTAATAGGGACTAAGGGGACAATCCAAAACATGGACAAATATCTACAATCTCCCCTCAGTGTTGAATCTGCTAGCCCCTCGCCTGCTGCACAGCCTGCCCCCTCCCCAGTAGGAGAAATAGAACAGGAGAAAGAGTGGGAGAAGGAGATGATATAACAGTCAGTCCCGCTACAATTATGGGTCAAGATTCAGGAATATTGGGGAAGATGTTTGATATGATACAAAAATTAGACAATTCATTATCAGAGGTATTGGTTCAATTGGGCTCCATAAAGACAGAAGTATCCTTTTCCTTTTTTTTCCCTCTGTTCTGTTCGTTTCTTTGTCCTTCCCTTTGCTCTTCTCGTTGCCTCTCTCTCATGTCCCTTCCTACATGGTTATTCCCCTCTTGTCTTGTTATACGATGTTCTATGAATGGGGGTAGATAGTGTAAGAATTGTATCTTGGAATATACGCGGCTTATCCGATAGAGTAAAGAGAGCAGCTGTATTTAAAGCAATTAGCTATTACCTACCAGCAATTATAATTTGGCAGGAAACGCATCTTATTCCAGGGGCAACAGAGAGGCTAAAAAAGGTTGGATAGGTGAGAGCTATCACTCTACCTTTTCGGCCTATTCAAGAGGAGTGAGTATCCTGATTCATAGATCCCTTAAAACTGAACTGATTGAATCCTATAGAGACAAGTTGGGGAGATTTGTGATCCTCCACCTGCGATGTGAAAATATAGAGATGGTACTAGCAGCCGGTTACTTTCCACCCCCTTTTTCTGCCAAGTTGCTGATTGAAATAGATAGTGTAATGTATAAAATGCCGAATAGCCCCAAATTTATTATAGGAGATTTCAATGAGGTGTTTGACGATACCCTAGATAGATTTAGATTAGATGGCCGAGGGGGGACGGGGGGTAGGTCGCAGTTAGCTAAGGTGGTGGGGGAACTAGGGTGGAGAGACCTATGGAGAGTGTTAAACGGGCAGCGTCAGGAATACTCTTGTGTTAATAAATCCCACAAGGTAATGTCTGGCATTGACCATGCGTTGGGTACAGATGGAAGTGTGCCATGTGTGAAGAGGATGCAGTTTGGTAAGAGAAGGCTTTCAGACAATTCCCCATTTGTTCTAGAGCTCTATAGGAATGAATGTCCCTTGCCTAAACCTATTAGAATCAGTCCTTTTTGGCTGAGTTTGATTCAGATAGACTTAGAGGGGAGGCAAAGGGATTTTGTGAAATAAATAAAGGAACTGCAAATATAAGGACTACTTGGGATGCTTTCAAGGCTACCTTGAGAGGGATACTTCACGATAAAATCTCTTGGTGTAGAAAAGAGGCAAAGAAAAAGGAGGAAAAACTGTATGAGAGTGTAAATAGCTGTGAAACAAGTTATAGAAATGCAGCGTCAGAGGAGAAGGGGAATTTATGGATGCAAGAAAGAGAAAAGCTGGAGGAAAGGCTGGCTATAAAAGCAGAGATTAGAGAACAATTCCTGAAGGCTGGAGGGGGAATAGGGGGAGAGGGATCGGGAAAATATCTATCTCGGTTATTAATTACCAACAGAGTAGAAATGGCATAGTGGCTATTAAAAAAGGGGATAAGATAATTACATCTATAAAGGGAATATTAGAAGTCTTCCATGATTATTATAGGGGGTTGTATACGTCGGAATTGTGCCTTGGGCACCATAGTATAGTTGAATGTTTCTACTCCTAGACTTACAGATGCCCGGGCACAATACTTAGAGGAGCCCATCTCTCTATCTGCCTTAGTGAGGATGCGGGAGGCCAAGGCTGCAGGCTCTGATGGATTACCGGTAGAGATATATAAAAAATGGGGGAGCCCTTTTGTATTGAGTTTCTGGATCTACTAAACTCCTCTCATTCTGAGAAAATATTGCCTGACCCCATGAACAAGGTGGTAATAGTCGTAATAGCTAGCTGCTCAGATGGTATATATAGTTAGGTGGATACAGTATGATTTTACAGGCAGATGGATGAATTATTGTAATCAATATCATCCTGATATGTCTTCTATGCTTGAGGCCGATATGTTGGTTAGTAAAAAGACTCCCATAGATTATATGTTAAAAAAGGTATGGGTCAGGACAAAAAAAATATTACACATTGAGGGTTCAAATCAATTTACTCCCCTTTGGGATAATCCACGAATTATTGAGTTCACTAAAATAGATGATCCAAGATTTTGGGTGAGCAAAGGGATATATAGAGTTGAGCACTTAGTTGAGGTGGGGCGAATTATCAAAACTTTTGATCTATTGATACAGGAGTTCGGATTGAGTATTAGGGAGCACTTTCATTATATGCAAATTTGTCACGCCTTTAGGGCAACACAGGATAAAAAAATATTTGGGGTACAGGAGCACATACTTTTTCAGTCACAAATAACTAATGCTAAACGAGGTTTCATAGGGAAAATATATAAATTACTGTCACTGAAAGTTAAACATATAGAAAAAGCACACTATAAAAAAAAGTGGGAAGATGATCTTGGGAGGGATAACATAGATTGGTCTAGAGCTTTTGAGGCTGTAAATATGACTAGTCCGCGCCCTAATCCTAATGTGTCACAATTGTTTATACTATATAGAGCATATTATACTCCCTCCAAATTAGCTAAGATAAAAAGCGATAACTCAGATAGGTGTACTAGATGTCAAAGGGCGAAAGGTGATCTAATTCACATGCTATGGAGATGCCCAAAACTCTTCAGATATTGGGAAGAGATAACTCAAGAGCTAGAAAAAAATCACAAAGCTTACAATACATCCTGATCCATTACTCTTTATACTGGGTATTTTTGTAGATCTATAGTGTTCTTCATATACAAAGATAATGCTTGCTAGAACCCTTTTCGCTGCCAGGAATTGTATTCTGAGGTTATGGATTTAGACGTCGGCCCCAGAAATGAATATGTGGGAAAAAGCTGTAAACCATGTAATAGCAATGGATTATATAAAAGCAAAAAAAAATAACAACATTCCAATGTTTAAGAAGATTTGGGGGAAATGGCCAATGGGTCAACGATTGGGGAGGGGGGGGAGAGGGGGAATAGGGGGATAAGGGAAAGGGAAGGAACTATGTATTTATTTTTTATTTTTATTTTTTTTTCTTTCTCTCTCTTGTAGCTATATATGCATCGGGGGCTGGGAGGGATGGGGGGGGGGGTGGGAGGGGTTATTGCTATTGACTATGGATAGTTATGTTATTTACCGAGTTTCTTTTTGGACCCAAGATGATGACAGAGTTTGTATTATAGGAATAACACGTTTGTTGAAAGAGGGTCTATTCGATATATTTGTGACCGGTGGAGTACGCGCGGGGCACCTGAGTCTTGTTATATTGCTATGGGTATAGTGTTGGGTTTACCCCGCGTGGGGGGTGCTGGCGCCCGCTCGGGTGGGGACTATCGCTGGGGTCGGGCCTGGTTCGGATATATAGGATATGTATATGGTTATATGTATGGAAAATGGAGAGGGGTCTTCTACTATCTGGCGACCGTTGCTGGGTCCTGGCTAGATGCATCCCTTGGGTATGATGTGAATGGAATTTGCTCATCCGAGGTGGCAGAGCGGGGCATATCATTAGTCCGGCTGGCTACCGGGGAGATTGAGCCGGTACGAGACTTCTCCTACGAGTCTGGGGAGGTTTCGTGCTAGACTATTAATGGACTCGGTGTGCAGACCTGTGGTTGAATTCTCATCTGGTAAAGGTGCGTGACCGTCACAGGTTATCACATCGCTGTTGAGTATGGTTGTTGAGTGTCTGTGTAGGGATGCTGGGGCTGGATCTGTTTCTGTGTCGCCGGGAAGGGAGCTGAGATCCGTATCATTAAGTTACTTTATATAATTTTGGATGATATTTATTTACTTATTGGATGGACGAAGGTCCGGCGGGTGGTTCTCGCGCGGGCAGGCGGGGTGTTCCCCTACGCGGGGCTAGTGACTGTAGCTATTAGTAGTTAGAGGGAGGTGGTGTGGAGGTAGTGGTGAGCTCTCCTGAGAATGTTAGCGGGGTTAGCGGGTGCCCAGCGGAGATGACTCCATGGGAACAACAGGTCTTTTTTTTACTGATCCATGGTTTTAGTGGTTAAGAGGACAATTGGGGAAATGGGATTTTTTTTTTTTTGGAAGATTTAATGCTAATGATATATTGTAATTGTTGGCTGTTTTTATAAAATTTTATTATGTAAATAAAAAAAGAGACAGGTATAAGGCAACACTAAAAAAAAATATATTGTTTCAAGTCTGTGCTGCCACCTCTGTCCATGTCAGGAACTGTCCAGAGCAGTAGCAAATCCACATAGAAAACCTCTCCTGCTCTCTAGGCTGGAAAGAATACACCACTTCCTGCAGGACATACAACAGATGATAAGTACTGAAAGACTTGAAATCGCCTCAAGGGCCAGACCAAATTTGAGGAATATGACCTGTGTCACTTTATCCATTAATAACTTCAGGATGCTTTTACCTATCCGACTCATTCTCAGATTGTTTTCTCCTGACATGTTATACTTTATATTTCTGGTAAAATTGAGCCGATACCTACAGCCTATCTTTATGAAAAACCCCAAAATAATGTGAAAAATTGCATTCTAACTTTGACATTTTGTGCTACTAAGGAAAATGGTTATGCCACATAAATTATATATTAAATAGCATAAGCAATATGTCTGCTTTATGTTGGCGGCATTTATTAAACTTGCCTTCAATTTTTTAAGACAATAGAAAGCTTCAAAGTTTAGCAGCGTTTTTCCAAATTTTCGCAAGAGTTTCAAAATCTGATTTTTTAAGGGACCAGTTCACGTTTGAAGTGTATGTGAGGGGACTGTATGTTATAAAGCCCCACAAAGCACCCCATTTCAGAAACTGCACCCCCCAAACTGTGCAAAAGCATATCCAGAAAGTGTTTTAACCCTTTAGGTCACAGAAATAAAAGCTAAGTGTGTAAGAAAATTGAAAATTTTAATTTTCTGCGTAGAAATTGTATTATAATCCAATATCTTTCATAATTATAAACCTATTACCAGAGAAATATACCCCAATATTGATTGCCCAGTTTCTGCAGTTTATAGAAATACCCCACATGTGGTCCTATTGCGCTATTTGACGCGACCACAAGCCTCAGATATAAGGGAGCGCCTAGTGAATTTGAACGCCTCCGTTATATTTGGTCATTTCAAGGATTTCAAGGGCCATGTCACATTTACAAAGCCCTTGTGCTGCCAAAACACTGGACACCCCCCACAAGTAACCCCATTCTGTAAACTACACCCCTCAAGGAATCTAACAAGGGGTCAGTGAGCATATGGACCCCACTAGTACAAATGTGGAACAATGTGACGTGAAAGTGAAAAGTTAAATTTTTTTCACTTTCACTGCACAAATGTGCCCGTCATCAATGGGTCCATATCCTCACTGCACCCCTTGTTACATTCCCGGAGGGGTGTAGTTTCCATAATGGGGTCACTTGTGGGAAGTTTCCACTGTCTTGGCAACACAGGGGCCTTTTAAATACAACATGGCCCTTGAAAATCCATTCCAGCCAAATCCAGCCTCCAAAAGCCAAATGGCGCTCCTTCCCTTTGGAGGCTCGTCTTGCAGCCGCATGGAGCCTTATGTCCACATGTGGGGTATTTCCGTACTCGGGGGAAATTGCTCTACACATTGTGTTTTTTTTTTATCTTTTACCCCCTTGTGAAAATGAAAAAATCAAGACTAAATCAATGATTTAGTGTAAAAATGTAAACATTTTTACACTAAATGTTGGTCTAGCCTTGATTTTTTAAATTTCCTCAAGGGGTTAAAAAAAGAATACAAATGCAAAACGTGTAGGGTCATTTCCCCCGAGTACGGAAATACCCCACATGTGGGCATAATGTGCCATATGGGCACAGGGCAAGCCACCAAAGGGACAGAGCGCCATTTAGAGGCTGGAATGGAGGATGGAGGCCATGTCGCAATTACAAAGCTCCTGTACTGCCAGGACACTGGGAACACCCCACAAGTGACCCCATTCTGGAAACTACACCCCTCAAGGAATCTAACAAGGGGTGCAGTGAGGATATGGACCCTACTGGTGATGGGCACATTTGTAGAACATGTGCTGTGAAAATGAAAAATAATTTTTTTCTCCTTTTCACGGCACTAATGTGGCCGTCACCAGGGGGCCATATCCCGGCTGCCCCCCTTGTTAGATTCCGTATGGGGTGTAGTTTCCAGAATGGGGTCACTTGTGGGGGGTTTCTACTGTCCTGGCCGCACAGAGGCTTTGTAATTGCATCATGGCATCCTCTAATGGGAATGGCGGCCATACCTATTTAGCTGGGGAAAAGGGACAATTCTAATTTATTTGGGGGTATTAGGCCAATTATTAGTTTATAAGGTTGAAAATGACAGGTGTCCATCAAATTCAACCTATGTTGATCCAGAGGAAGGCAAAAAACCCTCGTGAGGCAGACGACAGTAGCCTCATCACAGGGGAAAAATCCTTCCCGACTCCATAATGGCGATCAGAATAATCCCTGGATCAATGTGACCCCTGAAATAGGAATAAGGGAAAGGATTTAGAAAATGTAGAACCCCAGTGACGTGTGGTGCGCCTTGAAGCGATCCAGTATGCAGAGGCCGGGGTGATCAGGACAGGTGGCACACTGGAAAATGGCGTCCTTCCTCATCCCACTATTACGCCACACTCTGCTCTTCTGGGGTCTCCCGTTCTCCAGTGTGGGGGACGTCACCTGGAAAATGTTGTCCTGGTGCGATACGGGATCCCTCATATCCAGAAGCGCTGGGTCCGCTCCATGGCTGCTAAATATTAGGGCTTTATTACGGCTTCTGATATTTTTGGATTGCGCCACAAGCTACAGTAGCTCGGGCAGCGAGGGACCGGAAGAGGGGGTGCTGGTATAAAAGTTATCCCCGTACAGGTGGTAACCTTTATCCAGCAGTGGAAAGATCAGTTCCCGGACGATCTTCCCACTAACTCGGAGGATTGGGGGGGGGCATCTGGGGGCCGGATTCGGGTGTCCCTTCCTACATACACTCTAAGGGTACATGCACACTGCGGAATGGCGAAGGATAACCCTTTGTGCATTCCGCAGCTGGCACCCGCCAGCGGACTCTCATGCAGGCGCGCGTCTCCGCTCGTGTCACACTCCATTATATGCACGGGCGGATTCAGCCCTGTGTCCAAAGAATGAACGTGTTCATTCTTTGGACGGAATCCGCCTATGCATAACATGGAGTCTATGACACGGGCGGAGACGTGCGCAACCGCATCAGTCCGCCAGTGGGTGCCAGCTGCGGAATGCACAAAGGGTTATCCTTCGCCATTCCGCAGTGTGCACGTACCCTAAATCTGTAAGTGTACCCTGAGGTACTCTCACACAGTTTGTAGAATTTCACGCCATACCGCCATCTATACGTTACATATGACATGTTATCGTTATTCGTCAGGTCGGTACGATTACAGCGATATCCATTTTTTTTTATAGCTTTTGTTATAGTTTCTGGCATTTATGCTATAAAAACTGTTTATGTCTTGCATATTGTAAGAGCAGCAATATTTTTATTTTTTTTTGCCAATGGAGCAATGTGAGGGCTGTTGGGGGGTGGATGATGTATAAGTTTGTCTGTCTGTGTCTTTCTCTGCTGGCCAGCAAAACCTCTTTCTCTCCACTGTTATTTCCACAGACAGACAAGTGCAGCACTTCCCACCAGCACACAGACAGCATTACAGGTTACCAGGAGGAACCAGAGTGGAGGGGGTGCTGGGTATATATGGAGCACTGACCTGATTCCTGCCAGGTGAGGCTGAGCTGGAGCTATGCAGCTATACTGGGTTTTGTATTCCTGGTTATTTTCTATATTTCTATCTTATTTATTTTCACAATATGTATTATGATTTTAAACTGAGTAAGAAAAGGATAAGTTTGTGACGCTTTTATGTTTAAATCTAGACTGATGTGTATATTGCTTTAAGAATGTTGCATTTGGGGTAAATTGGGTAACAGGACGCCTGGAATCCCTAGGTTTGGAGAGAGTCTGGCTCAGAGCATGTGAGCTGGCAAAGCAGGGTGCTGCGTGATACCAAGGCAGCTGCATCAACCCTGATCTGCTGATTATTATTTGTTTTGTTATTTTGCTTAAAATAAAGAAGAATTTTTTTTTGTTGCTATGACTGAGTGACATTGCTTCTTTTTGTGACCTCAACAGTCCCATACATGCAGTGTATGGGACCCATTCAGCTTCACACTACGGGATCCGTAGCGGATTTCGCTGCAAACTCGCAGCGTGAAATCCGCTGCAGAGCCGGTACGTGTGAACCTACCCTTAGGCTATGTTCAAATTACGTGAACACCCGGTCATTCCGTGACCCCGGTACTTAAGTACCGGCCGGGTGATCTTTCCAGACACGGACTCTGCACACAGAGAAGCAAGTGGCCGGAGCCGCTTGCTTCACTGTGTGAACTGACAGGTCTTTCTGCGGCCGGAACCTGTCAGTTTTTTCCGGCGCCGCACAGGATCCCGGCCAGAGCGCATATGATGTGTGTACGTTCCGTCCGGGATCCCACTGACAATAAGGCTATGTTCCACCCCGCACAACTACTAGTTTTACGTAGTGTGAACATATATCACTGAAGAGGAGAGACCACCGTAGGTCAAAAAATATAAAAACTTAGCCTTTATTTGTAAAGCAATTAAAAGAGGAACATACCTCAAAAATCACACACAACTAACAAATGTACATAAACACACAAGTGCTACACACAATAAGCAAGGAAGTACGTGGTGTCTAGCTATGAGTTGATCGATGTCTGAATGGTGGGATAGGACAAAGGGAGGTGTGCCCTACTCTCCTAGGTACAGACTTTCCCTGCCTTTTGGGGTTGCCCACCTCCTTAATAGAGTGGCCCCAACCACGTAGACAATCCCTGCTCCATTTAAAGTGCCCAGGAAAAAATAATAAATGGACAAACAAAGAATTAATAACACACCACACTACAAAAATCTATGTACAAGAATATACAGAACTATATGGATTGATAGTCCATCCTCCGAGCTAGTGGGAAGATCGTTTGGGAACTGATCTTCCCACTGCTGGATAAAGGTCACCACCTGTACGGGGATAACTTTTATACCAGCACCCCCTCTTCCGGTCCCTCGCTGCCCGAGTTACTGTAGCTTGTGGCGCAATCCAAAAATATCAGAAGTAGTAATAGCGCCCTAATATTTAGCAGCCATGGAGCACATAGGTTGAATTTGATGGACACCTGTAATTTTCAACCTTCAACCCATTAGAGGATGCCATGATGCAATTACAAAGCCTCTGTGCGGCCAGGACAGTAGAAACCCCCCACAAGTGACCCCATTCTGGAAACTACACCCCATACGGAATCTAACAAGGGGTGCAGCGGGGATATGGCCCCCTGGTGACGGGCACATTAGTGCCGTGAAAAGGAGAAAAAAATTATTTTTCATTTTCACAGCACATGCTCACTGCACCCCTTGTTAGATTCCTTTTGGGGTGTAGTTTCCAGAATAGGGTCACTTGTGGGGGGTTCCCAGTGTCCTGGCAGTACAGAAGCTTTGTAATTGCGACATGGCCTCCATCCTCCATTCCAGCCTCTAAATGGCGCTCTGTCCCTTTGGTGGCTTGCCCTGTGCCCATATGGCACATTATGGGGTATTTTCGTACTCAGGGGAAATTACCCTACACGTTTTGCATTTGTATTCTCTTTTAACCCCTTGTGGAAATGGAAAAAATCACGGCTAGACCAACATTTAGTGTAAAAATGTTTACACTAAATGTGTAGAGCAATTTCCCCCGAGTACGGAAATACCCCACATGTGGACATAAGGCTCCATGTGGCTGCAAGACGAGCCTCCAAAGGGAAGGAGCGCCATTTGGCTTTTGGAGGCTGGATTTGGCTGGAATGGATTTTCAAGGGCCATGTTGTATTTAAAAGGCCCCTGTGTTGCCAAGACAGTGGAAACCCCCCACAAGTGACCCCAATATGGAAACTACACCCCTCAGGGAATGTAACAAGGGGCGTAGAGAGCATATGGACCCCACTGGTAACTGGCACAAATGTGGAAATGTTGTTCTAGCCTTGAATTTTTAATTTTCACAAGGGGGTAAAATAAAAAAAAACACAAAATGTGTAGAGCAATTTCCCCCGAGTCCGTAAATACCCCACATGTGGACATAAAGCGCCATGTGGGAGCAGGACAAGCCTCCGAAGGGAAGGAGCGCCATTTGGATTTTGGAGGCTGGATTTGGCCAGAATGGATGATGAACGCCATGTCGCATTTACAGAGGTAAAAGCATCCTGAAGTTATTAATGGATAAAGTGACACAGGTCATATTCCTGAAATTTGGTCCGGTACTTGAGGCCATTTTGGGCTCTGTCCTTAAGAGGTTAAAACAATCTCAAGTCTTTCAGTACTTATCATCTGTTGTATGTCCTGCAGGAAGTGGTGTATTCTTTCCAGCCTAGAGAGCAGGAGAGGTTTTCTATGTGGATTTGCTACTGCTCTGGACAGTTCCTGACATGGACAGAGGTGGCAGCACAGACTTGAAACAATATTTTTTTTTTTAGTGTTGCCTTATACCTGTCTCTTTTTTTTATTTACATACTTTATTAAATTTTATAAAAACAGCCAACAATTACAATATATCATTAGCATCAAATCTTCCAAAAAAAACAAAAAATCCCATTTCCCCAATTGTCCTCTTAACCACTAAAACCATGGATCAATAAAAAAAGACCTGTTGTTCCCATGGAGTCATCTCTGCGGGGCACCCGCTAACCCCGCTAACATTCTCAGGAGAGCTCACCACTACCTCCACACCACCTCCCTCACTAGCCCCGCGTAGGGAAACACCCCGCCCGCCCGCGTGAGAACCACCCGCTGGACCTTCGTCCATCCAATATAAGTAAATAAATATTATATAAAGTAACTTAATGAGACGGATCTCAGCTCCCTTCCCGTCGACACCGAAACAGATCCAGCCCAAGCATCCCTACACAGACACTCAACAACCATACTCAACAGCGATGTGATAACCTGTGACGGTCACGCACCTTTACCAGATGAGAATTCAACCACAGGTCTGCACACCGAGTCCATTAATAGTCTAGCATGAAACCTCCCCAGACTCGTAGGAGAAGTCTCGTACCGGCTCAATCTCCCCGGTAGCCAGCCGGACTAATGGTATGCCCCGCTCTGCCACCTCGGATGAGCAAATTCCATTCACATCATACCCAAGGGATGCATCTAGCCAGGACCCAGCAACGGTCGCCAGATAGGAGAGGACCCCCCTCCATTCTCCATACATATAACCATATACATATCCTATATATCCGAACCAGGCCCGACCCCAGCGATAGTCCCCACCCGAGCGGGCACCAGCACCCCCCACGCGGGGCAAACCCAACACTATACCCATAGCAATATAACAAGACTCAGGTGCCCCGCGCGTACTCCACCGGTCACAAATATATTGAATAGACCCTCTTTCAACAAACGGTGTTATTCCTATAATACAGACTCTGTCCTCATCTTGGGTCCAAAAAGAAACACAGTAAATAACATAACTATCCATAGTCAATAGCAATAACCCCTCCCACACCCCCCATCCCTCCCAGCCCCCGATGCATATATAGCTACAAGAGAGAGAGAAAAAAAAAAGGAAGAAAAAATAAATACATAGTTGCCTTCCCTTTCCCTTATCCCCCTATTCCCCCTCCCCCCCCCTCCCAATCGTTGACCCATTGGCCATTTCCCCCAAATCTTCTTAAACATTGGAATGTTGTTATTTTTTTGCTTTTATATAATCCATTGCTATTACATGGTTTACAGCTTTTTTCCACATATTCATTTCTGGGGCCGACGTCTAAATCCATAACCTCAGAATACAATTCCTGGCAGCGAAAAGGGTTCTAGCAAGCATTATCTTTGTATATGAAGAACACTATAGATCTACAAAAATACCCAGTATAAAGAGTAATGGATCAGGATGTATTGTAAGCGTTGTGATTTATTTCTAGCTCTTGAGTTATCTCTTCCCAATATCTGAAGAGTTTTGGGCATCTCCATAGCATGTGAATTAGATCACCTTTCGCCCTTTGACATCTAGTACACCTATCTGAGTTATCGCTTTTTATCTTAGCTAATTTGGAGGGAGTATAATATGCTCTATATAGTATAAACAATTGTGACACATTAGGATTAGGGCGCGGACTAGTCATATTTACAGCCTCAAAAGCTCTAGACCAATCTATGTTATCCCTCCCAAGATCATCTTCCCACTTTTTTTTATAGTTTGCTTTTTCTATATGTTTAACTTTCAGTGACAGTAATTTATATATTTTCCCTATGAAAACTCGTTTAGCATTAGTTATTTGTGACTGAAAAAGTATGTGCTCCTGTACCCCAAATATTTTTTTATCCTGTGTCCCCCCAAAGGCGTGACAAATTTGCATATAATGAAAGTGCTCCCTAATACTCAATCCGAACTCCTGTATCAATAGATCAAAAGTTTTGATAATTCCCCCCACCTCAACTAAGTGCTCAACTCTATATATCCCTTTGCTCACCCAAAATCTTGGATCATCTATTTTAGTGAACTCAATAATTCGTGGATTATCCCAAAGGGGAGTAAATTGATTTGAACCCTCAATGTGTAATATTTTTTTTGTCTTGACCCATACCTTTTTTAACATATAATCTATGGGAGTCTTTTTACTAACCAACATATCGGCCTCAAGCATAGAAGACATATCAGGATGGTATTGATTACAATAATTCATCCATCTGCCGGTAAAATCATACTGTATCCACTTGACTATATATACCATCTGAGCAGCTAGGTAATATAACTCGTAATCTGGAAGCTTATACCCGCCTTTATTTTTGCTTTGAGTGAGCGTATCATAGCTGATGCTAACGTTTTTATTTTTCCAAATGAGCTCATTGCATATAGATGTAATCTGTCGAAAGGTCTTCTTTGCAAACCATTATTATGACTATTAGCAAGAATATATAGGATTTGTGGCAATATGATTATTTTAATAATTCTCATACACGCCGCAATTCCAATTGGGAGTCTATTCCATATTTTAATTCTTTTTTTAATTTTTGACAGAAGCGGAAGTAAATTCAGCTCCCCGTATTGTTCCAACTCCACCGATAGCTCTATACCCAGATATCTTATGGTTTCTCCGGGGCTACATATTCTCAGTTGTCCAAAATCAGCAACAGAGATGACTTAACCCAGTTTACTGCAAACCCTGAGTAGTGGCCAAATTCGTTTATAAGCTGGATTAACCTGGGAACTGATACTTTCATATCAGAGAGAAATAGCATAAGGTCATCGGCAAAGAGGGAAATTTTCTCAACCCTGTCAGTATACACAAAGCCCCTTATATCCTCATCACATCTAATCATACATGCCAGAGGCTCTATTGCTAAGTTGAACAGAAGAGGAGACAGGGGACAACCCTGCCTCGTGCCTCTTGATAGGGGAAAGGCCTCAGACAAAGCAGAGTTAACAAGTATACGAGCCTTTGGAGCAGAGTATAAGATCTGTAGCCAACGCATAAAGTTAGGTCCAAAGCCCATCCGCTCCAGCACCACCCACAAATAGTTCCACTCGATGCGGTCAAAAGCTTTGACCGCATCTAGTGAAACCAACGCCCTGCTTTGGTGTCACCCCCAGTCTCCTGAATATTTGAATATACTCTTCTGATATTGGTATATGCCCCCCTACCCTGCATAAATCCAGTACCAATGACTCCATAACTGAGGCCGTTTTGCAAGAATTGATGCTAAGATCTTTATATCTGCATTAATGATATAGGCCTATAGGAATCCGGCCTCAGGGGGTCTTTACCCTCTTTGAGTATTACGACTATTACCACCTCGTTCATGGGGTCAGGCAATATTTTCTCAGAATGAGAGGAGTTTAGTAGATCCAGAAACTCAATATAAAAGGGCTACCCCATTTTTTTTTATATATCTCTACCGGTAATCCATCAGAGCCTGCAGCCTTGCCCTCCCGCATCCTCACTAAGGCAGATAGAGAGATGGGCTCCTCTAAGTATTGTGCCCGGGCATCTGTAAGTCTAGGAGTAGAAACATTCTTTATAACTTCAACTATACTATGGTGCCCAAGGCACAATTCCGACGTATACAACCCCCTATAATAATCATGGAAGACTTCTAATATTCCCTTTATAGATGTAATTATCTTATCTCCTTTTTTAATAGCCACTATGCCATTTCTACTGTGTTGGTAATTAATAACCGAGATAGATATTTTCCCGATCCCTCTCCCCCTATTCCCCCTCCAGCCTTCAGGAATTGTTCTCTAATCTCTGCTTTTATAGCCAGCCTTTCCTCTAGCTTTTCCCTTTCTTGCATCCATAAATTCCCCTTCTCCTCTGACGCTGCATTTCTATAACTTGTTTCACAGCTATTTACACTCTCATACAGTTTTTCCTCCTTTTTCTTTGCCTCTTTTCTACACCAAGAGATTTTATCGTGAAGTATCCCTCTCAAGGTAGCCTTGAAGGCGTCCCAAGTAGTCCTTATATTTGCAGTTCCTTTATTTATTTCACAAAATCCCTTTGCCTCCCCCTCTAAGTCTATCTGAATCAAACTCAGCCAAAAAGGACTGATTCTAATAGGTTTAGGCAAGGGACATTCGTTCCTATAGAGCTCTAGAACAAATGGGGAATGGTCTGAAAGCCTTCTCTTACCAAACTGCATCCTCTTCACACATGGCACACTTCCATCTGTACCCAACGCATGGTCAATGCCAGACATTACCTTGTGGGATTTATTAACACAAGAGTATTCCTGACGCTCCCCGTTTAACACTCTCCATAGGTCTCTCCACCCTAGTTCCCCCACCACCTTAGCTAACTGCGACCTAACCCCCGTCCCCCCTCGGCCATCTAATCTAAATCTATCTAGGGTATCATCAAACACCTCATTGAAATCTCCTATAATAAATTTGGGGCTATTCGGCATTTTATGCATTACACTATCTATTTCAATCAGCAACTTGGCAGAAAAAGGGGGTGGAAAGTAACCGGCTGCTAGTACCATCTCTATATTTTCACATCGCAGGTGGAGGATCACAAATCTCCCCAACTTGTCTCTATAGGATTCAATCAGTTCAGTTTTAAGGGATCTATGAATCAGGATACTCACTAATCTTGAATAGGCCGAAAAGGTAGAGTGATAGCTCTCACCTATCCAACCTTTTTTTAGCCTCTCTGTTGCCTCTGGAATAAGATGCGTTTCCTGCCAAATTATAATTGCTGGTAGGTAATAGCTAATTGCTTTAAATACAGCTGCTCTCTTTACTCTATCGGATACGCTCAATCCCAAAGAACTTAGAAAAAGTCGTCGTATCAAATGTCCCCACCAACCACTCATAAATAAATTGTGTACAATCTTTCCCTTCGCTCCCTTCAGGAAAGCCAACCAATTTCAAGTTGGAACGTCTATCTCTATCTTCTAAATCAATAAGTTTTTTGTGATTTTGATCAACTTTTACTTTCAGCTCCTTTATATCTCCTGCACAAACTCCCTGTGCTTTCTCTACATCTATCACCCTGTTCTCTATTTCATTCCATTTTTCAGTCATTTTCCCAGGATCATTTCGAACAAAGGAAACTTCTGTCTTTATGGAGCCCATTTGAACCAATACCTCTGATAATGAATTGTCTAATTTTTGTATCATATCAAACATCTTCCCCAATATTCCTGAATCTTGACCCATAATTGTAGCGGGACTGACTGTTATATCATCTCCTTCTCCCACCCTATCTTTCTCCTGTTCTATTTCTCCTACTGGGGAGGGGGCAGGCTGTGCAGCAGGCGAGGGGCTAGCAGATTCAACACTGAGGGGAGATTGTAGATATTTGTCCATGTTTTGGATTGTCCCCTTAGTCCCTATTAGGCTAACACTAGCGGGACCCCCTGACCTCCTAGGTTGGGGCTCTTCTGGTTTCTTTTTGGAGGGCATCCTAATGCAAAAAATTATCTACACAATATGCCCGTGTCTCCAAACTTAGTACAGACTAGAATCACAGAGAATAATTCACACAGTTCATATATACACTTGGGAAAGACAATTCAAGTGGGCTAGGAAAAGTTCTTCAAATATGTCGTATTCAGTAAACCAGAGTCTAGATTGTTCCTCGCATACAATAGTTAGAATAGATTAACCCACACATAAGATATTCCTGATATAAAGAGAAACCCAGCAACCAAGAACAGACTTGAAACAACATACCACTTCCTGCTGGACATACAGGAGCTGATAAGTATTGGAAGACTTTAAAAATTTAAATAGAAGTAAATTACAAATCTATATAACTTTCTGACACTACTTAATTTTGAAGAAAACATTTTCTTTGGAGAATTTTACCTAGTTGAGCTTAGATATATCACCACATTGGTATCATACACGATTATTGACTATATGAGTGCTATTATAATGTTAGTGTACAGATCCTGTGTAGACCTTGTATCTGACCACTGTATGGCGGTATTATTGGTTATATGAGTGCTTGTATAGTGGTAGTATACAGATCCTATAGCTGGTATCTGACCACTGTATGGCGGTATTATTGGTTATATGAGTGCTTGTATAGTGGTAGTATACAGATCCTATAGCTGGTATCTGACCACTGTATGGCAATATTTTTGCATATATGTGTGTTTGTATAGTTGTAGTGTTGTACAGATCCTATGTAGACATTGTATCTGACCACTGTATGGCGGTATTATTGGTCATATATGTGCTTGTATAGTAGTAGTACACACATGATCATGTCATCAGGTAAATCCTAGCTATTTTATTTTTCTTGTATTGTTCATAGTGTAATTTACAAATGAATGTGAGTAGTGATAGTTGGCTCCATCCTAGGTGTTGTGTGACATTGTGTATTTTCTGTCATATGGCAGGGATTATATTGAATATTGGCTGCTGGGATATCACTGCCGCGCCTGCTATTTAGTCCCAGTCCAGCCCTGTTCCCAGTACACTAGGTTCCATACCTACTCTAACTTAGGGGTTATCCAGGATAAGAATAAACACAGCTACTTTCTTGCAAAAACAGCACCAGCCCTGTCCTCAGGTTGTGTGTGGTACTACAATTCAGCTCCATTCACTTCAATAGAACCGAGCTGCTAAACCTGAGCCAAACTGAGGACAGGAGAGGTGCTGTTTCGGGAAGAAAGCGGACATATTTTTCTAAGCCTGGATAACACTTTAGTCGCCTTCTGACCTGAGTCGCTTACTTTCAAGCACGGCACTTGTCTGGTTATTCTGATATCTATCTATTGCGTTTTTATAAGAGAGAAAAGAAGTAGATTTCAAGCCCTTTCTTCTGGGTGCCTTACTTAGTCTGGCCTCTCCCCTTTGACCTTTCTGGCACGGGAGACCCCACCAGGAGCATTAACTCCAGCCAGCTTAGCTCAATGGATCACTAAGGCACGCAAGCTCCCTCACCACGTCAAGGTGAAGGCACAAAGAGGGAGCCCTCCCACCCTCCCACAAGCTCTACAAAGTCTTACATAGCTTGTGCTACACCAGAACTGGTGGTTTTAGTTAAGTTTTAGGTCTAGTTGGTTTAGTTGGTTTAAGTATGGTCTAATTAAGATTTAAGTCCGATACTTAAGTTAAGTTAAGATTAAGTTAAGTTTAAATTTAGATTGGAGCAGAGATCAGTAGAGGTGATGCTCTACATGTAGATATCGTCATCATCATTATCAGCATCTTCTTTGTCAGTAATGACAGCATGATATTGATTTGACCACTCCGGGCACACAAAGCTGAACTTATTGAAGATTTGCTGATCTTCAGGTTTGATGACGTTTGGTGGTTCAGCAAATTTCATAGGTTCTTCAGCATTGAGTTCAACAGAGGATGTCATCACGATTGCTGGTGGAACAATTCTCCCGGCTTCTACGTCCTCCCAATTGACATCCGAGAAGAATGGATGGCTCCTGATGTCCTCTTTGACTCCCAGCCGCTCGAACTGGTCTTTACGCAGCAGGCTTTTTAAGATGTTAACTGCGTCGTCAGTAAGGGACTTTGGGTAGTCTGGAGTATGGAAGAGGACAGAGACTTCTGTTTCGTGCTGGTTTCTTCCATAAAATGGACGCTTGAAGATCAAGAGATTGTAGAGGATGACGCCAATGGCGAAATAGTCGACTCCTCTCCCATGTAGCTGACGTTTTATCATCTCTGGGGCTGCATATCCTGGTGTACCTCCGCACACAGTTCTGGTCAGGTTATACGCATTTGTCACAGCAAAGCCGAAATCTGTTATTTTTATGTGGCCTTCTCTGGTGAGAAGTATATTTTCTGGCTTCAGGTCCCGATGGATAATATTTCTTCTGTGCAGGAAGTCTGTGCCACATACCACTTCGGCTGTGATGATCTTTACTGTGGCGGTATCAAGAGGCCAGTGCTTTTTGACATATTCAAACAGGTCCCCTCCGGTGGCCAGTTCCATCACATAACAGGCAAAGATCGGTGTGTGAAAGGCGGCCAAGCCATGCATCAAGTATGGACTTTCATGAGTTTGTTGCAGGATATGGCGTTCTTTAAAGCTGACGTGCCTCTTCTCTGTGACTTTAATGGCAACACATTCACAGCGGATGGTGTCTTTTGCCAAGAGGACTTTACCGAAGGTTCCTTCTCCCAGTGACTGGTAGAAGGTGAAGCAGTCCAATGTTAGGGGGACTGTAACAGGTGAGGTCTCTTTAGAGTTGTCAGGGTCTTCTTTGGATGACGGATTCCTGATGTTACTGGGTCCTGGCATTTCACAGGAACGTTCATCATTGAGTGTAGATGTTCCTCTCCATTTTGAATTAGTGATCCATTCCCAACATTTTTGCAGTCGGGCTAAGAACGGGATCTTGGCACTTTTCTTGGCTTCGTCGTCCTTCTTCGGTCCGTCGTGGTCCTTCTTCAGTCCGTCGTGGTCCTTCTTCAGTCCTTCCTCCTCGGTCTCCTGTTGATGCTTCTCTTCATATCGTGCCATATAGTGCTGGACATACAGGACCTCCATGCTATGAATCCGGTCACACAATTCCTGATATTCTTCTTCCATGGCTATTTGGCCCACATAGTGCAAGGCACATATGTCATCCATGTTGTAGGTTTGGTCACACCATCGTTGGTAGTCCTCTAACGTGGCTTCTTGTTCAGCGTAGTATAGGGCACTCAGGTCATCCAGGTTGTGGTACTGGTCACACAGTAGTTGGTGCTCCTGCAGTATGGCTTCCTGTATACGGCTATCTGTTACAAAGGAAAAGGATAGATGTGTGAATTAATAGAAAGAGATCATATAGGGCATATAGGAGGCTTATTATTACAGAGTGGACACAGAGAGGTAATAATACTACAGAGGGGGCAAAGAGGGGTCCTAATTCCACTGAGGGGACACAGTATGTCATAATACTACAAAGGGGGCACAGAGGAGATTGTGTAGTACAGAGGGGGCTCTGAAGCATCCTATTATTACAGAGGGGTCAGAGACAGCTTTACTACTACATAGAAGGTATAGTGGGTCCAAATGTCTAAGAGGGGCCCTAGTACTAAAGAGGGGACACAGAGGCATTGTTATAGTACAGGTACATCCTAATACCACAGAGGGGGCAAAACAGGTCCCAGTGCTATAAAGGGGGCACAGAGGGGTTATTATACCTCCCAGAGATATATATTAGTGGGATAGTGTTACAGAAAGTTCTTATATTACAGAGGAGGCACAATGGTTCCTTATATCACAGGGGGGGCACATAGGGTCCTAATACTGTAGATGGAGCACAGGGAGTCCTAATACTACAGAAGTCACAGAGGGTCCAAACACTACACAGGTGGTTCAGAGGTTCCTACGTCTACAAGTGGGTGATGGGGTTAGTGATGCTACAGAGAGGGCAAGCGGAAAAAATTGCAAATGGGTGCGAAATTCAGTCCCTAGTTTCTGGCCATATGCCATGTACTGCCGCTTTAATGCCCTTTTGTGACAGAGAGAAAACCACAATGAATGTACACTGCAATACATTACTTTTACTAGACATATATTATTATAGTATTGCAGTATATTGTACTAGCTGAGTCTGTTGGGAATGGAAAGTGGAATCTGATTGGTTGCTAGGGGCAACTGAGGCCGTTTCACTTCCCACCATGTTTGATAAATCTCCCCCAATGTTCTTTATCCTGTATGGTGAACGTGGGGCATGAAAAACATCCACACATCCCACAATAAAAGTGAAAAAGGATGATAAACTCCCATGGACAGCAGCTTCAGTTTATATTCCTGGGATATAAAAGATGGCCTGCCTGCCTCACGCCTCCCTAGGAAGACGAGTAAAACTGATCAACAAGGCCCCAAATACTAACATGACCTAATGGGGTGGGGACAACAAAGGTGAGTGGTTCACAGGACACCATGCAGCTTACAGCCACTACTGGAAGGGGTAACTACTGTGTGGGGGCGCTATTCCCATGAATCAGCCCCACTGTGTGTGTTCTATGGAGTCCTAAGGATGCATGTACAATTCCAGTTGTTGGTCCTACCTGTGGCGTCCATCAGAGGGATGATGCTGCTGTGGCCGGAGAGGTGGCTGGAAGATTTCCTCTTCTTACATGTCATCCGGGCCCAGGCACTTTGCAGGCAGGCTAAGACACGGTTCTTTCTTGGCTTCTTGGTTGTAGTTGGCTGCTCCTGGTCATCATCATCATCATCATCTCCTCTGTCCTTGTCTCTCCTCTCGTCCTCTCCATTATTCTTCTCCTTCTCTTCTGTGTCTCCTTCTAGATGATTCCTCTTGTTTTTTGCCTTCATTTTAAGTTGTGGTCAAATCTCTATCGATTATCCAATCCAAGTGCTGATATCAGTAAGTGAGAGCGATCCCTCCCATGTATCTCTGCTGAGCGGCAGTTAGCAACTGATGGAATGTTACCTGTGCAGCTAAGTGTACAATGTCTGTGTGATGTCATAGCCTTTCCTTTGTGATGTCATCAGCTTTCCTTTGTGATGTCATCAGCTTTCTTTTGTGATGTCAAAGAGTTCCATAGTCTTGTGAGTGAGGAAAGAAATGCACCAACATATATGTGGATAATCTGTATAGATACTATGTGTATATGTGTATATATAAATATATATATATATATATATATATATTCTACTAAAAAGAAAAACATTTTATTTGTTTAACAAAAAAATAAAGAGGTTCTGTCTCGGTATCATGTTACAAAATCTGTGTATGTTACTGTATAAATGGCCGAAGCAGAAATAGGCCAATAGAGTTTGGTTACCCGCTGTTCTCATGTTTTTTGTAAAGTTATTAAAAATATTAAAATCAGGCATTTTTGTTAAAAGTTTTATATTAAGGTATATAAAGATTTTTTTTCTGCCAATTTATCCCATTTTACTGAGACTGTTCTTCTTACTGACCCCCTCTTCATATATACAGAATGATGGGGGGCTGTGCTGTGTGTTTCTGTGTGTTTCCCTATACACATCAGTGTAATAACAGCCACATGTGCAAACCACAACCACACTAATAACCCTCCTAACCTCATCTGTGCACAATACCCAACATCACATATACTAACCCCCTGGGCTGCTGGTATTGTCTCACACCAAATAACTGTGCCCAAACCTGACACCACACACTAATATACAATAGTGTAGTGCTGTGTGTTACATAGGAGAGTTAGATACAGCATCTCATCTGAGTGTATCACACCAGAGGCCGCCTGGCTTCCCTCATACACAATGGCGGACATATCACTTGTGCAGCCGCTACGGCTGCACAGGGGCCCCGGGCAACACAGGGGCCCGCCAGGCTTAGACTCCACTGCCCAGGGCATACATACTGATGTTACAGTGTAACATAAGTGTAATATATATATATATATATATATATATATATATACTGCACAGTACCACTTCTCCTGTCCTGTATGCTGGGTGTAATCCTCAGTATATATATATATATATATATATATATATATATATAGTGCACAGTACCACTTCTCCTGTCCTGTATGCTGGGTGTAATCCTCAGTATATATATATATATATATATATATATATATATATATATATACATATATATATATATATATATATATATATATATATATATACAGTGCACAGTACCACTTCTCCTGCCCTGTATGCTGGGTGTAATCCTCAGTGTATATATACAATGCACAGTACCACTTCTCCTGTCCTGTATGCTGGGTGTAATCCTCAGTATATACATATACAGTCAGGGCCGGATTAGGACTAAAAATCAGCCCTGGCACTCACACCCCTCCAGCCCACATACCATATGGGTCGTGTTGTGTTGTATTGCAGCTCAGTTCCATTGACGGGAATGGTGCAAAGTCTATCTACCTATCTATATATCTCTCTATATCCTATCTATCTATCTATCTATCTATCTATCTATCTATCTATCTATCTATCTATCTATCTCAAGAATGCTTGAGAAAGGTCTTGTGATGAGACAGAAACATTGCACTGGCTGATGATTTTTTTAAATAAAATACCACAAGTTTTTTTCACCATATGGAAGCGCTGCAAATTCTTGGATCGATCTATCTCCTATCTATCTATCTATCTATCTATCTCTCTATCTATCTATCTATCTATCTATCTATCTATCTATCTATCTATCTATCTATCTCTCTATCTATCTATCTATCTATCTATCTATCTATCTATCTATCTCCTATTTATCTATCTATCTTCTATCTATCTATCTATCTCTATCTCCTATCTATCTATCTTCTATCTATCTATCTATCTATCTATCTATCTATCTATCTATCTATCTATCTATCTATCTTCTATCTATCTATCTATCTATCTACAGAGGAGAAAGGAGCCGCACTTCTTCACAGGTGTAGCAGGTGCAATAGGATGTAAATCCCTTGGCTGGGGGGATCCCCAAGTATCACACGAAAATCCAAAGCACTCCAGCATAAGGTGAAAAAAGGTAGTGGTTTATTACAAAAATGTACAAAAACACAAGATGCAACGTTTCAGTTCCCTCACAGAACTGCTTGAAAATGGTTCTGTGAGAGAACTGAAACGTTGCATCTTGTGTTTTTGCACATTTTTGTTATAAACCACTACCTTTTTTCACCTTATGCTGGAGTGCTTTGGATTTTCGTGTGATATCTATCTATCTATCTATCTATCTATCTATCTCTCTATCTATCTATCTCTCTATCTATCTATCTATCTATCTATCTATCTCCTATCTATCTATCTATCTATCTCCTATCTATCTATCTCCTATCTATCTATCTCCTATCTATCTATCTCCTATCTATCTATCTATCTCTCTATCTATCTATCTATCTCCTATCTATCTATCTCCTATCTATCTATCTATCTATCTATCTATCTATCTATTATCTATCTATCTCCTATCTATCTATCTATCTATCTATCTCCTATCTATCTATCTATCTATCTATCTATCTATCTATCTATCCCCTATCTATCTATCTATCTATCTCCTATCTATCTATCTATCTATCTATCTATCTATCTATCCCCTATCTATCTATCTATCTCTCTATCTATCTATCTATCTATCTCTATCTCCTATCTATCTATCTATCTATCTATCTATCTATCTATCTATCTATCTATCTATCTATCCCCTATCTATCTCCTATCTATCTATCTATCTATCTATCTATCTATCTATCTATCTATCCCCTATCTATCTCCTATCTATCTATCTATCTATCTATCTATCTATCTCTATCTCCTATCTATCTATCTATCTATCTAAAAAGTAAAGAGTGGTGCAGCACTCAATGATCTAAAAAATGTTCTGGTGCCTACCAGTGTGCACCCTTGTGACCATAGGTGCTAAGTATATACAATCTAGAAATCACTGTGGCACTCAAAAATATAGTGAAATAAAGAAGTGATTTATTCGCCCAAAAACCGCAACGTTTCAAACTCACAATGAGTCCTTTTTCAAGCAGTGTTAAAGCACATATGGCAAAGGAAGTGTTTAAATACACAGCAAATCCTAATTAGCAACAAATGTGTCCAATCATTAATCAATGTCACAAAAAAGTCAAAACAAACATATACACGTGTTGTAACAAATATATACATGTTGTGGCAAATATACAAGTGTTTACAAACATATCGTGATAATCGCACCACGTGTACACCCATAAACGGTGTTTCAAAAGTGTCATAAAGTTCATACAGTAAAAAGTAAAAAGTTCATGAAAGAAGTTCATACTAAATAGCACATTAAGAATCTTGGGGATCATCACTCACTCCGATCTTGATGTGGCCACGGACCCCGGGATGTTAGACAGCGGCGTTGTAACAGACCTATTGCGCATGTGCAGGATGTAAGCCAATGAACGAGCTTGCAGGGCGGCAGCCCACGTCATAGTTGAACTGGCTGAATTAACCTTATAATTGCTGTTAGGCGGAAAAACACTGTATGTTACAGCATCAGAAAAACATTATGTATGGAGAACATCTTCACGTCCGGTGTGTTGCACCTGATAGCGGCCTTATCTGGACATTGTCACCCGTACTGCCCCCATATTTGGTGTAAAGGAAACAGGAACGACTGATGCGGGCTGCTGTAACCCAGCAACCCACGCGACCAATCGGTGTTCAAGGATCCCGGACTCACATAGATGTGTATCTACGGATCCTATACACTGAATCCAATGGCTCCAACACCTAGGGTTTCCAGGTTAGTGTCCCAGCCAGACTAATAGACGTGTGGACTCCAAAGACGTAGATCTTCACTGTCCAGTGTAAAAACGCCAAGAAAACGCAAATGGAAAACGCAGGGTCTGAATGTGTGGTAAAGACAAAAATTGCCATCGTTGGGGGTCCGATCCAAGATCATCCTGTGGTGATGTTCCCTTCGATCCCAAAGTAATATTGCTTGAATATCTGAAAATACAGAAACCAAAATTAATAAATGTAGAAAAGTATTTATAATATGTTAAATGCCATATCTGCTTGGACCAACCAGGGGAGATCAAAAAAGCAATACTAGCCGTCATCCTTCAAGGGACTCTTATCCACAAATTCTAGGTGTGATCTTAAAGTCAACGTTCAGGCCACATGGTTTGAGGGAATTTAATTCAAATATCCAATATAATTCCCTTCTTTTTTGTTTGGCCAATCTATCACCCCCCTCATAGGAGCTAAGATGTGTTCAATAAACATGATACGAAGATCGTGTTCCGCATGATTTTTGTCACAAAAATGTTTAGGTACGGGTAAATCAAGTTTCCTTTTCCTGATCGTGCACCTGTGTTGAATCAGTCGTGTTTTGACGTCCAGGGAGGTTTCCCCTACATATAGTAGGGGGCAAGGGCAGATGATGACATAGATCACCCAATCTGTCTCACACGTAATATGTTGTTTGATTGGGTATTCCTTTTGTGTAATTGGATGAATAAATCTGTCACCCCTAATTACATATCTGCAATTAATGCATCTCCTGCAAGCATAGCTCCCTGGTTTCAGTGGTCCTAGTAGGAGTTGTGATGAGCGAGGTGAACTCGGATACTACCACTCATTCCATTGAGATACTACCACTCAGTCCATTGAATTGTGTGACAAAGGGAATTCTTTTGTTAGTGTCAGGATAAATGTTTTTATGCAAAAGATTTTCCCTCTGCATACCAGAGACTTCCTCTATATATTTTTGTGTAACATGTCTGGGATAGCCCCTTTTGTGAAAATTGTAGGCAAAGTTGGATAATGTCTGATGAAATTCTTACTCGTCAGAAACTATGCGTCTAACACGCATAAATTGGCTTTTAGGGAGAGATTGTATCGTGTTTTTTGGATGATTTAAGTCGAACCTGAGTAATGTGTTTTTGTCTGTTGGTTTTGAGTATAATTTTGTAATGAACCTGTCGTTGCAGCGATACACATGGGTGTCGAGGAATTGGGTGTCTGTGTTAGAGTAAGTGATGGTGAACTGAATGTCAGGATCTATGTTATTCAGGAAGTTGTGAAAAGCAATAAGACCCTCCTCGTCACCCCCCCATGCCAGGAACACATCATCTATGTATCTCCACCAGCCCACAATTGCGTTTTCTTGGCGTTTTTACACTGGACAGCGAAGATCTACGTCTTTGGAGTCCACACGTCTATTAGTCTGGCTGGGACACTAACCTGGAAACCCTAGGTGTTGGAGCCATTGGATTCAGTGTATAGGATCCGTAGATACACATCTATGTGAGTCCGGGATCCTTGAACACCGATTGGTCGCGTGGGTTGCTGGGTTACAGCAGCCCGCATCAGTCGTTCCTGTTTCCTTTACACCAAATATGGGGGCAGTACGGGTGACAATGTCCAGATAAGGCCGCTATCAGGTGCAACACACCGGACGTGAAGATGTTCTCCATACATAATGTTTTTCTGATGCTGTAACATACAGTGTTTTTCCGCCTAACAGCAATTATAAGGTTAATTCAGCCAGTTCAACTATGACGTTGGCTGCCGCCCTGCAAGCTCGTTCATTGGCTGACATCCTGCACATGCGCAATAGGTCTGTTACAACGCCGCTGTCTAACATCCCGGGGTCCGTGGCCACATCAAGATCGGAGTGAGTGATGATCCCCAAGATTCTTAATGTGCTATTTAGTATGAACTTCTTTCATGAACTTTTTACTGTATGAACTTTATGACACTTTTGAAACACCGTTTATGGGTGTACACGTGGTGCGATTATCACGATATGTTTGTAAACACTTGTATATTTGCCACAACATGTATATATTTGTTACAACACGTGTATATGTTTGTTTTGACTTTTTTGTGACATTGATTAATGATTGGACACATTTGTTGCTAATTAGGATTTGCTGTGTATTTAAACACTTCCTTTGCCATATGTGCTTTAACACTGCTTGAAAAAGGACTCATTGTGAGTTTGAAACGTCGCGGTTTTTGGGCGAATAAATCACTTCTTTATTTCACTATATTTTTGAGTGCCACAGTGATTTCTAGATTGTATCTATCTATCTATCTCCTATCTATTATGCAACAACAGACTACAGCAGCGATAAGGGATGTAAGTATAGGGAAATTTTTAGGATATGAAAAATAATATTACACTTATCCTGTATAACGTTAGCACTGGTAAGACAATTTTCTATGCATGAGAATACTGTATATCTCTAAATAGCTGGCATAGTTACCAACTAACACCAGTATACAGGAAGCGAATATCATCATTATACATATTACCGCCATACTGTTACTGACCAATGTATTATAAAGAGACTGATACTACCATTATTACAGTATACAAGTAACAGATAAAACCTCAACACTGTGACCACTACCATCATCACAACATGACTAATACCACTATGCTGTCACTGAATAAAATCCACTATGTGAACACAAGTATTACCAATAAAATGAGTATACACAGGACAAATAATACCATCACCATACAGTGACTGGATAATACTGCTGTACTGTCTATTAATAATATTCCCTTTATACCACCAATATATAAAATGCAATATTCTACCTCAGCATTGACTAGAGATGAAGTTCAGAGCATTTGGGTTCATGTAAACCTAAACTTACTGTAAGGTCTCTCATCTCTAGGAGTGACCAAATAGAGGTAGAGATCCAGCTATACAAAGGATCTACAGACCTTAAGAGTACGTTCACACAGACGCTGCAGATATCATTGTTACTCAATGACGGAACACAACATCAAATCTGCTGCAGATCCTGTACGTGTAAATGCACCCAAAAAGTGATTATAGTGCAGTTACTTCCAGTGACTTACAGGAGGCGTCTTCCTACATGAATCATAAGTGACCTTTTTGGTAGTCAAAGTTGTGTTTTTTCCTTTTCTTTCCATCTGGCTCAGCCCATCATGAAGATTTTTTCAGCCATGACTCGTCTCCCCAGAATCTGCGAGACAAACACTTTAGGCTCCACGCTCCAGCATCATCCTAATCTTATACCTCATCATAACCCTATATTCCCCATTGCTTTACACAGTAACAGTGCCCCCTCTGTGCTCCTGCATAAGCAATCAGGCCCAATATGCACCTCCAAATAGTAGTCAGGCAGCTCTGTGTGCCTATATAGTATTAGACCCTCTCTGTGCTATGTCATTATATAGGCGACTTCAATGCTCCCCTATAGTAAGCTCCCCTGAGCAGCAGTCCCCATATACCATAGGTCCCACTGAGCACAGGTCCCCATGTGCAGCCCCTAAATAATATAGCCCCCCACACATAATATAGATGCCCTGTGCAGTCCTACATAATATTCCCCCCCCCCACATAGTATAGCCCTTCCCCCTTTGTACTCTGCAAAGTATATCCTACCTTTGTAGCCCCCACATAGTATAGCCCCAACATATTACCCCCCCATGTAGCCCGCACATAGTATAGGTCCCTGTGTAGCCAGCCCCCACATAGTATAACCCCAACATATTACCCCCCATGTAGCCCCCCACATAGTATAGGTCCCTGTGTAGCCAGCCCCCACATAGCATAGCCCCAACATATTACTCCCCATGTAGCCCCCCACATAGTATAGGTCCCTGTGTAGCCAGCCCTCACATAGCATAGCCCCAACATATTACCCCCCCATGTAGCCCCCCACGTAGTATACGTCCCTGTGTAGCCAGCCCTCACATAGTATAGCCGCAACATATTAACCCCCCCCCCATGTAGCCCCCCACATAGTATAGGTCCCTGTGTAGTCAGCCCCCACATAGTATAGCCCCAACATATTATCCCCCCCTGTTGTCCCTCACATAGTAAATGTGTCCCTCTGTAGCCTCCACATGACATTTTCCCCCTGTACAGCCCCCACATTGTATTGAACCCCCTCTGTAACCGTAGCCACATGTTATAGGCCCCATTCATATAAAAAAACAAAAGTATACTCACCTCGAATCCAGCAGGTCCTCTCTGTTCCTCTCTGGTCCGCTGCCGTTAGCTGCTTACAGGTCCCGTGATCAGCAGCCCGATGCAGACCGGCCCGAAGTCTCATAGCTCCAGCCCCGCAGCGCCTGCACCTCTCTCATGTACTGCTCGTCGGTGGACGTGTGACGTCATCCGTTGCCCGCCACTGAGCAGTAGATGAGAGAGATGCAGGCGCCGCGGGGCTGGAGCTATGAGACTTCGGGGCCGGTCTGCATCGGGCTGCTGATCACGGGACCTTTAAGCAGCTAACGGCAGATGCAGAGCGGCCGCACAAACTCCCTGCAGCCGCGACCTGTGCGGCAGGGCGATGGGGGCGGCGGCGGCCGGTGGTATGCTTAGGATAGGGCTGGTCGGCGGCCCTCTCACTGATAATCTGAGCAGCCCAGCGGGCATTTGCCCGGCCTGCCAGATTATTAGTCCGGGCCTGTATACAGTGCACAGTACCACTTCTCCTGTCCTGTATGCTGGGTGTAATCCTCAGTATATATATATATATATATATATATATATATATATATATATATATACAATGCACAGTACCACTTCTCCTGTCCTGTATGCTGGGTGTAATCCTCAGTATATATATATATATATATATATATATATATATATATATATATATATATACAGTGCACAGTACCACTTCTCCTGCCCTGTATGCTGGGTGTAATCCTCAGTATATATATATGCAGTGCACAGTACCACTTCTCCTGTCCTGTATGCTGGGTGTAATCCTCAGTATATATATATATATATATATATATACACAATGCACAGTACCACTTCTCCTGTGCTGTATGCTGGGTGTAATCCTCAGTATATATATATGCAGTGCACAGTACCACTTCTCCTGCCCTGTATGCTGGGTGTAATCCTCAGTATATATATACAGTGCACAGTACCACTTCTCCTGTCCTGTATGCTGGGTGTAATCCTCAGTATATATATATATATACATACAGTGCACAGTACCACTTCTCCTGCCCTGTATGCTGGGTGTAATCCTCAGTATATATATATATATATATATATATATATATATATATATATATATATATATATATATATACAGTGCACAGTACCACTTCTCCTGTCCTGTATGCTGGGTGTAATCCTCAGTATATATACATACAGTGCACAGTACCACTTCTCCTGCCCTGTATGCTGGGTGTAATCCTCAGTAGCTGCTCTTATTCTGTATATAGCGACACTGACGTCTGTTAAATATTTTTATTTGTTTGTTTTTTCATTTTTATCTAGGACATTACTGCCTGATATTTGGACCTAAAAAACTGTCCAGCTTCTCACCAAGTGTACAGAGAGAAAAGTGACAGAAGACGCTGAATGTGAGTCTATAGAGATCGGCTTTGTAGGGCAGAGGTTATCATAGGTTGTCAGTTTGTCATCATTTCTTGTACAGAATGTTTCAGTGTATTATATGCTGGGTGTAATCCTCCGTATCTACTCCTATTCTGTATATAGGGACACTGACACTTTTATTTGTTTCATATTTTTACTTGGTTTGTAGCTCAGTAGACAGTATCACATATGATAGGCTTAGATACACGAGCTCAGTAGACAGTATCACATATGATAGGCTTAGATACACGAGCTCAGTAGACAGTATCACATATGATAGGCTTAGATACACAAGCTCAATGGACAGTATCCCACATGATAGGCTTAGATACACGAGCTCAGTAGACAGTATCCCACATGATAGGCTTAGATACACGAGCTCAGTAGACAGTATCACACATGATAGGCTTAGATACACCTGCATGGTGCATGTAATATGCTGTGTGATCTTGAAAGTTTTATTACCATCGCTGGATACAAAATCCACGTCCCTTACCACATTGGGGCAAGCCACACAGCAGTGGATTTTGTATCCAGCGATGGTAATAAAACTTTCAAGATCAGACAGCATATTACATGCAACACGGAAGGTGTCATTTATTATACTACCTGTCCGTGTAATCTCATTTATGTAGGACTCACCTCGCGGAAATTGAAAACAAGGGTCTGAGAACATGTCCTAGACATCTGGCGAGAGATGGAAATGGAAGATCTATACCAGCTGAAACCAATTGCCAGACACTGTAAGATGGCACATGATGGGAATGCAAGCCTCCTGAGGATAAGAGGCATTGACAGAGTCCACATTGGAAGAAGAGGAGGAGATTGTAAAGAAATTTTGGCACAGATGGAAACGCGTAATAGATGGTGATTTTTTACATCCCTTATGTGCATGAGGCTTCCTGCTACTCCACATGTATATTGACCTATTACACTGCTATATGTGCTTGAGGCCCCTTGTTTTACAATCTCTTGATAACATTAGTTTTGTCTGTCACATGAATGGTTCCAATTTTGTGTGTGTATGGGGGGGGGGGGGGGGGGGTAAGGGGCTGCATTGGGGGGGGGGGGGGGCATTTTTTGTTTTCACATTTCATTGATTTTCACACTTTGATTCATGCCCTGACACCTTGGTCCATCATGTTCTCATGAAATTGTTCATATGGTTGTGTTCTAATTTGTCATTAATTTATCACTTCTATTCAGATATACACTTTTATTTTTATTACTGCACATTCATATTATAATATTTTTGTCATTTGCATTTTTGCTCAATTATGCCCGGTCACTTTATATATTCTTTCCTCATTCTATTCTTACACTTTCATTCATTCTTTTGCACATATACACTTTACTGTGCACTCCGTAGCACTTACACTTTATTGAGTTTAACATGCATCTATTATCATGCACTTGATTGTTGTTTTTTTTTTATATATATTTTATATATGTGCGATGCCCTGGCCCCTGGGGGCCACTTCCGCAGTACTGGTGTTATGAGCGGGCAATGACCGGGGCAGCTGCAGGATGTATACTTGTCACGGTATAGGCCTGAGGGCGGCACAGCTGTAGGGACGGTCTGTGGAATCTGCGGGTGATAATGGGCATGCTATTCTTCGCTGCACCTAGTCAGGGCACCAGTCAGTGGACACTAATGCCAGGGTTCAGTAACTGGTTTTATTATAGATGAGGTAACTAGTAGCAACAGTTCTGTCCGGTTGCAACCGGGTATATAGCAGACTTTGACAGGTGAAGCAAGAGTGATGCTGCATAGGCTGTGAGAACACGTGCCGGATGATGGGAGTAGGAGTATGAGAGAGATAACGTTGCTGGGTAGTTTAACTTGAGAATAATACTTGCTGTGAATCCTTGTAGCTGTAACGCCTGGAGTAGTGGATCCACTGGACCGTCACCCGCGATGGCACTAACCTCACCAGGGAGCGGAGTCTAAGGGGCCGCTGGTTTTCACCAGAGCCCGCCGCAAGGCGGGATGGACTTACTGTGGCAGGCGACCCCCAGGTCGCTACCCCTGGCTTGGTTGCTGGTGACGGCAGGCGAGGCGTGGCAGGAGCAGTAGGCAGGAGATCGCGCAGGCAGAGGACAGAAGGCGTGCTCGCAGGTGGCGGACAGGACTCAGGAACAATGGGAAGGCAGCGGGCAAGGATAGGGACAAGGACTAAGGACAGGAACCAGGGACAAGGACTAAGGTCAGGGACAACAGGGAGCTGGGCCAAACGCTATGGGAAGCATGTAGAGGCTCCAACACAAGGGACAGGGCATGCTGGGATTTATAGGGGAGTGATTGGTGCAACTAACCAATTAAGGGCGGACTGGCCCTTTAAATCTGAGACAGCCGGCGCGCGCGCGCCCAAGGAGGCGGGGACGCGCGCGCCGGCCGGCACAGACCGAGACAGGAACGGAGGAGAGGTGAGGCGCCCCAGGGGCCGAACTAGCAGCAGCGCCGGGTCCCTACACAAGGATCCCGGCGGCTGCATGGGACAGGAGGCGGTCGTGGCGGCGACCCGGAACGCGGGAAGCCGCCGCGGCCGTGACAGTACCCCCCCCCCTTTGGCCTCCCCCTCTTTCTTGCCTGCAAATGGCACAGGAGTCTTTCGGACTCCAGGGTGCCCGGCCTCCAATGAGGAATGTCCCCACTTCAAAATCCCTCTTCGAAGCGCAGGGTGAACATGGGTCTTTCCGGGGGGTATTCTCTGAAGAGTAGAGGTGACGACTGGTACTAGGCGATCAGGAGGTATACTGTGGCGAGGGGATGTGGGTTTGTGGATGAGATCCTTCTCGGCAGAGAAGGCATCCGCCAAGTCTTGGTCTTCTGCCGGTAGGCCGGATAGAGGCTTGGCGGGGTCAGGTGACGACACCGAGTACTTGGTCTGAGGTGACTTGAGACACTGGTTGGAACAGTCCTGACCCCAACTGATAATCTCCCCGGTTCTCCAGTTCAGCTTAGGAGCATGTAATTGCAGCCAAGGGAGTCCCAAGAGGATGGCGGGGGATGAATGAGGCAGGACGTAGAAGTACATCTTTTCCTGATGTAACGGACCCACCTGAAGGACTAGAGGTGCGGTCTGGAAATATATCTGGTCGGTAAGAATCTCGCCCGTGACCGAGGAGATAGTCAAGGGCCTGGCTAGTTGGATCACGGGTAGCCGCCATCTTTGGACCAATGTTGCCGCAATAAAACTGCCTGCTGACCCAGAATCGAAAAAAGGCAGTAGTCTGGTGATTTTGTCCTGAGGGTGTCTGGATGGAAACCGGCATAGACAAACTTGTAAAGGTAGCGTTCACGCCTGGGGACACCTGTCCCACCGGACCTAGGTGCGAGCATCTCCCGGACGTTTGGGGACGTAGGGGACATCTCAGCCGAAAGTGATCCGAACCACCGCAGTAGAGGCAGAGATTCAGCTCCAGACGACGAATTCTTTCATCAGGCGTCAGGTGAGCCCGTTCCACCTGCATGGGAATCTCAGGAGAGGGCTGGGGCACCGGAAAGTCAGGATTCTGGAAAACCGGCGCCAGCTGGTGATGGCGACGGGGCAAGCCTAGTAGATGTTCATGCCGAACCTCCTCCTCCCTCTCCGAAAAACGAGTATCAACTCTGGTGGCCAGTAGGATGAGTTCGTTTAGGGAGGTGGGTAGGTCTCGGGCGGAAAGCACGTCTCTCACCCGACTAGACAGGCCCTTCTTGAAGGTGGCTATTAGAGCGGCTTCATTCCAGTCCAATTCAGCCACCAGGGTACGGAACTGGATGGCGTAATCGCCAACAGAGGAGCTCCCTTGAGAGAGGTTGAGGAGAGCAGTTTCAGCTGAAGAAGCACGGGCAGGTTCCTCAAAGACGGAGCGAAACTCGAATAAGAAGGTTCGGAGATTGGCAGCAGCAGGGTCATCTCGGTCCCACAGCGGCGTGGCCCAGGCCAGAGCTCTACCCTCTAATAGGCTGATGATGAAAGCCACTTTAGAGCGCTCAGTGGGAAACTGATTGCTTAGAAGTTCGATATACATAGTGCATTGAGTCAGGAATCCTCTGCACAACTTGGAGTCACCAGAGTATTTGCTTGGGAGAGCCAGTAGAAGTCTCGAGGTAGCTGCAGGTGGTGATAGGCGCTGGGCTGTAGTATGCTGCTGTAGGGCGGCAGTCAATTGCTGGATTTGCTGAGCCTGTTGAGCGACCACTCTGGCGACGTCACGGAGATCAGGCACCTCGCCGGGATCCATGGTTGGAGCCTACTGTAACGCCTGGAGTAGTGGATCCACTGGACCGTCACCAGAGATGGCACTAACCTCACCAGGGAGCGGAGTCTAAGGGGCCGCTGGTTTTCACCAGAGCCCGCCGCAAGGCGGGATGGACTTGCTGCGGCAGGCGACCCCCAGGTCGCTACCCCTGGCTTGGTTGCTGGTGACGGCAGGCGAGGCGTGGCAGGAGCAGTAGGCAGGAGATCGCGCAGGCAGAGGACAGAAGGCGTGCTCGCAGGTGGCGGACAGGACTCAGGAACAATGGGAAGGCAGCGGGCAAGGATAGGGACAAGGACTAAGGACAGGAACCAGGGACAAGGACTAAGGTCAGGGACAACAGGGAGCTGGGCCAAACGCTATGGGAAGCATGTAGAGGCTCCAACACAAGGGACAGGGCATGCTGGGATTTATAGGGGAGTGATTGGTGCAACTAACCAATTAAGGGCGGACTGGCCCTTTAAATCTGAGACAGCCGGCGCGCGTGCGCCCAAGGAGGCGGGGACGCGCGCCGGCCGGCACAGACCGAGACAGGAACGGAGGAGAGGTGAGGCGCCCCAGGGGCCGAACTAGCAGCAGCGCCGGGTCCCTACACAAGGATCCCGGCGGCTGCATGGGACAGGAGGCGGTCGCGGCGGCGACCCGGAACGCGGGAAGCCGCCGCGGCCGTGACAGTAGCGATGATGAGAGATAACGGAATGACACCCAGATGAGAGAGAAGACTCCGGACACTTGAGCAGGCAGATACAGCCGAAAACTTGAATACAGCAGAGCACCTGATCCACACTTCTAGTGGTGAAGTGGGACCTGCGACACGTCCAACTCCTCTGAGGTAGGAGAGAGACGACACACACCCTCCTTGCTCTTAAGCAGGGGGAAGACTAACTTTTTAGGAGGAAGTGGGAGGTCACATGGTTGCTCCTGGCCAGAGCTAGTCGGACATTGGAGGAACCATGGTTACAGGGCACTGGCATGGTCACATGATCAACAGCCTTGCATACCACTGTACAATGTAATAATACACAGGAATATATAAGAATACACATGAGAATGCACATAACCAGAGAACACCAGGGGAAAACTAGCAGCAGTTGCAGTGCAAACAATTACCAGAACAGGCATTGACATAGCAATAGAAAGGAGCATAATAGGAGTAGTAGTCTGCATGTTCTGGGACACTGCATACCTCCCTAGCAAATTTGAGCCGACCTTGGCGAATCTAGAAGATAGCATCTCGATTATCGAGCATAAAACGAGAGGACGGTGATACAACAGGAATGATTTTGGAGGATGAATGTGATGAGGTGTGTGTTTCCCACGCCCAAGGCACAGGTGAGAAGAGAGAGAGAATGAGAAACCCTAGTGGCAGGACTTCACCTAGGGGTGCCTAACGTACTCTGGTGACCAGGTAGCTAGTTCGTGAACCATCTGACTTGTAAGCCATTACAACTTAACTGCTGGCGGGTGACCCTCCATGTTCCAGCCAGTTAGACAGTAGGTTTTCTGTTAAATGTGTTACCCTATTGGAGGAGAAACGTGAAGACCTGTGTACTACCTTGGCAGGTCTAAGTAAAATGTCTTGGATACCTGGAAGAGAAAGGAGAAAATAATAAAAGCAAGCATACATTTGGGGTACCCCTTTCATATCACTCAATCACACACAGAAGCACTCCACTTTCTTCTAATTATTCTATTTTTTGATCACAATAGCAACACTAGAAGAAACATTTTGTTTTATATGTCCGCCCAGCGGATTGGCTGGGCGGACATATAAAGAGTCGGAGCCGGCATACTGAACTCATTGTGCTGGGCTCCAGCGAAGAGAGAAGACCTGGAGGTTGAGTAGAAAGCACTCTGACATCAGTCTGGCGCCCAAGGGGTTAAGTGAGGACCCTTACTTAACCTCCTGGGGCCAGATTGTTCAGTATGGCACCCAAAGGGTTAAGGGGAACGCAATGCATCGTCCTTAAACCCCTTGGGGGCCACACTGTAAGCAGCGATCTGTAAAGATGCTGCATACTGTAAGGTGCAGAACACCACTCACAATGATGGGTGTTGTGCTCCTGTTTGTGTGTTTCTCCCTCTTTGTTTTTCAGATATCAGTGTCCTGTGGATTTTAGTGGATTCGGTGGACTACGTCGATGACCAGCAGTTGTTGGGATTTTTTTTTTATAAAATGATCAATAAGGGGTGTGGGGGTGTTTTTTATTTGAATAAAAATTCACTTGTGTCTTGTCTTTATTTCTTTACTATATAGACTTAGTAGTGGAAGCCGTCTAATAGATGCAATCCATTACTAAGTCAGGTCTTAAATGGCTAACACTAACCCCCCCCCCCCATTATTACCCCAGTACCCAATGCCACCAGGGGTACTGGGAAGAGCCGGGTGCCAGTGGTGCCGGAGCGTCAAATTGGGGCTTCTGGACTGGGCGGCAGCAGGCTGGTATTATTAGGCTGGAAAGGGCCAAGATAAATGTCCCTTCCCACCCTGGTTCTACTAGGCTGCTGTTGTTTGGTTTTTTACCCGGTTGGTTATGAAAATAGGGGAAACCCTGCGAGTTTTTTTTAAATAAATGAATAATAAAAAAAAACATAGGGTCCCCCTTATTTTCATATCCAGATGTGTTAAAAACCTGCAGATGATTTTTCCGGCTGCAGTGTTCTGATGCGGACGCATCAGCGCGCGCCTGCATCAGAACTCCTCACAGCACACAATGAAGCAAGCGGCTGGAGCCGTTTGCTTCATTATCTGAACTGACAGAGCTTTCTGCGGCCGCAATTCACTGAATTGCGGCCACAGAAAACAGACATGTCAGTTGTTTGTGGCGCCACGTGGGATCCCCGCCGGAGCGTATACGATGTGTATATGCTCCGGACGGGATCCCATAGCAGAATAGGCAGCGTTCCTAGGTGTACAAAGTGCGGCCGTTGTTGCCGATGGCAACAACGGCCGTGCTTTTATGCTATGTGAACATAGCCTTACAGGGAGTGGTATTATTGCGGGGGATTGCTAATGCCGGTAATACCGTTCCCTGTGATAGTGGAGTAATACTGCTTCCCTGCTTTCCCAGGGAGCGTAAACTTTATTAAAATAGCTAAACAATTGTTTAGCTGTTTTAGTAAAGTTAATTTAGATTCGCATATTTGATCAGAAATTCGGTCGAACTCGAATCTTTCAAACAGTGCAGTATTCGAATAGCTATTCGATTGTATACTGTTCACTCATCTAAAATGTAAAGCGTTTACAGCCGAAAATTACAGTTATCATCGCGTGCACGCTGCAGAGATGGGTCCGATGCCCATAGAGAATGAATGGATTCATTCAGACGGGGATATCTCCGACCCGGGACCGGCTCCAGGCGCGGGACTTGGAGAGAAGAAGTAAATATAAGGGTCTCTAGCAGGGGGTTGGGTTGCCTTCACCCCGACACGGGGGTGACAGGTCTCCTTTAAGGGACTGCCATTCCGTGCCTCTCCTCCCCAGGTGCTGGGAAAAGCTGGATCCAGTCCTGGGAAAAGTTAAATGGAAGCGGGCTGATAATCAGATTTCAAAGATAAAGAAGCACTTCACTTCTTTATTACTGTCAATATGCTCATCGCTACTGCTAAGGACTCGCCTCTGTTAAAGAGTTAAATGGGTCTTGTTTCCACTGCTAATAAAGATATAGTTCCAGATTGCGGGAAAATACTATGTAAATTGCATGTGCCAAACAATCTATCCCGCATATCAATTAACCCAAATGTAACTGGAAAAACTCAAGATTACCATAATTTACCAAAAAACACCATTTGAGCATACTTTCCTTTACTCAAAAAAAATCCTTTATTAATAAAATCATATAAAGTAGAAATATCATACATAAAAAATGAGGGAAAGAAGATAACAGTACATTGGTCCAGGGGACAGAAACAAATATGGGACATAAGACTTAGACTTAGAGAAGTATATTGCATACATGAGTGTGTTATAACACTAGAAGGGCACAGGCTAACAAACAGCTCAAAAAACTAAATCCCAGTAGGTCTGTATCTATAAGGGCATAAGTGCATATACTAACAAATCACTAGACACAAATGGGAACTGTAAACATAACACATAGGATTGCCACCAGCCCAAAGAAGTCATGTATCATGAACAATAGCATAAGTTATTACGTCTTACCCATATTGTTGTTCCCCTGGTACACCCCGAAGCGCGTTTCGCAGATGACCACTTTATCAAGGGGCATATTCTATTGCATGTGCCTGCTATATTTATAGTCCCATCCCTAATGCAAACATCCACAGGCTTCCGGAACTCCGATGCTTGCTTCCGGTCATCGGCCGGCATCGTCACATCCGCCCCGGCACTCAATGGCTGCGCGCATTTGCGGACACCCAATACTGAGACCGCGCCAATGTCACCTCCGCCCAGCCTGCCCAAAGCAAGCGTACTCCGTGAGCCGAAATGTAAGGGGAAGGGGGGAAAAGAAGAGGAGAGGTAGATATATTACCAGAAAGGATTCCGAATGCAAAATAACACTATAAAGATAAAAATCTTCCTGAGAAAAGTACCAATAAATAAGTGCATAATAAATGTATATACAATGCTATCACTAGAATAAATAAGACTGCCAACTAAGCAGATAGTGTGTGTACCTGAAAGTACTAGAGTGTGAGAGAAACCTTCGTAAAATATCATTGACAAAATTGCAAAGTGCTAAGTGCAAAGTACAAAAACAATTCATAAATATGAGTACTAAAGTGCTATAGTGAAAATATGACAAGAGTGATGATAAGTGCAAATCAGCTAATTATATATACAAAAAACGCATTAAAAACGCACTAAAAACACAAAAACATTTTTTTTTTTAAATATCCCCATTCTTCTGTTCCTTTCTTCATCTTGGATCTTTTATTTTTTATGTCTCCATATAACCCCCTCAAAATTCCTCCTCCACGGACTCCCATGGATGCATCCAGTCAGATCAGATCATATTACATTAAAACTACATAAAAGAAACAAAGGGACAAACATAATAAAAAAGCAGAACAAAGTAACAGGTTCATAAGAATGGCGCAAAACTACATTGCTCATTTAAGCCACCTGGTGTCATTGTACCTAGAATTGTTATCCAACGGCATTCCTTTTGTGCCAGAATTCGTCTCGGATTGCCCCCTCTGATGCCGACTTGAACCTTCTCAATCCCCCTTAGTTTAAATGACTTAGGGTCACTCTGATGATATAATTTAAAGTTAGGGGAATTGTTTTCAATTGGTCCACTTCCTGTATTTTCTTGGCCGCTATGATTCCTCTGACATGTTCCCTCACTCTGACTCGCAATTCCCTTGAGGTGGGGCCAACAAAAATGTTACCACACCCACATGTGGCGTAGTATACCACCAATGTACTGCTACATGAGATATAATCCCTGATGGCGTATTCTCTAGAACCGTCAGCTGTTGTAAATGTCTGTGCCCTCTCCATGTTGGCACATGCCATACATCCACCACATGGAAAACACCCCCTCCTAGGTGTTCCCATGCCAAAGAGACTTCTCACCTTCGCCACGTAGTGGCTTTTCACAAGCAAGTCTTTAAGATTCTTGCCTCTACGTGCTGTCAGAGCTGGAGTTTTAGTCAGTTTAGTGGCCAACATGGGATCTGTAAACAGTATAGACCAATGTTTCTGTAGGGCTTTGCGCATTACCTCCCACCTACAATTGTAAGTGGAGATGAAGCGTATTGTACCGGTTTCACCTTTTGATCTCATCCCCGTTTGCAACAGTTCATCCCTAGGTGTATTATTAGCCCGTCTGAATCCCCTTTCAACTATTCTCCTACTGTACCCCCTTTTCCTGAAAGCGGAGTCTGAGATGATCCGATTGTTTTTCGAAATGTTCGTCTGTTGAGCAGATTCGTCTCATTGGCAAAAATTGCCCAGTTGGAATTTCTCTAATTGTTGAAGGGACATGAGCAGATGTAGCATGTAAAAGGGCATTAACCGACGTTGACTTACGGTACACGTCGGTCTGTATTAAGCCACTCTCATCTTTCTCTATCATGACGTCCAAAAATTCAATCCTTTTATCACTACTCTTGTATGTTAGTCTGATGTTGAATTCGTTCTGGTTGAGTATGGACATCATCTCATTTAACTGAGACTCGGACCCCTGCCATAAAAAAATCAATATATCTCACCCAGCATTGCACATGGGAGACGGCCTGCACCCCTCCACCCAAAAGCACCCCCCTCTCCCAGTACCCTAGGAAGAGGTTTGCATATGAAGGGGCACAGGCCGCCCCCATCGCAGTGCCGCACTGTTGGAGGTAAATAACATCCTTAAAAACAAAAAAATTGTGGGTCAAAACATACAGTGAGTCCAAGAAGTTTTTGATCCCTTGCTGATTTTGTTTGTTTGCGCACTAATAAAGACACTATCCTTCAGCACTTTTAATGGTAGATATATTCTAACATGGAGAGACAGAATATCAAGAAAAAAATCCAGAATATAATTTTAAAGAATATATTTTAATTAATTTGTATTTCAATGAGTAAAATAAGTATTTGATCCCTCTTGCCAAACACACTCCATACTTAGTGGCAAAGCCTTTGTTTGCAAGCACAGCGGTGAGACGTTTGTTGTAGTTAACCACAAGTTTAGCGCACACACCAGGGGGAATTTTGGCCCACTCTTCTTTGCAGATTCTCTCTAAATCATGAAGGTTGGTGGGCTGTCGCTTGGCAACTCTGACCTTCAGCTCCCTCCATAGATTTTCGATCGGATTGAGGTCTGGCGACTGGCTGGGCCACTCCATGACCTTAATGTGATTTTTCTTGAGCCAATCCTTTGTTGCCTTTGCTGTATGTTTAGGGTCGTTATCATGTTGGAAGACCCAACCACGGCCCATTTTCAGAACCCTGGCAGAGGGGAGGAGGTTGTCCCTCAGGATTGTGCGGTACATGGCTCCATCCATCTTCCCAGTGATGCGGTGAAGTAGCCCTGTACCCTTGGCAGAAAAACACCACCAAAACATTATGCTTCCACCTCCATGCTTGACGGTGGGCACAGTGTTCTTGGGGTCATAGGCAGCATTTTTCTTCCTCCACACATGGCGGGTGGAGTTGAGGCCAAAAAGTTACATTAGGTCTCATCTGACCACAAAACCTTCTCCCAATAACTTGGTTCATCTTTCAAATGATCATTGGCATACTTGAGGCGCGCCTCCACATGTGCTCTCTTCAGCAGGGGTACCTTTCGGGCACTGCAGGATGTGAATCCATTGTTGCGCAAAGTGTTGCCAATTGTTTCCTTGCAAACTGTGGTCCCAGCTGCCTTCAGGTCATTTGCTAACTCCTGCCGAGTGGTTGCAGGACGATTTCTGACTGTTCTCAGCATCATTGCCATACCACGAGGCGAAATCTTCTTTGGAGCACCGGGCCGAGGTCTGTTGATTGTCATGTTATACTCTTTAAACTTTCTGATAATTGCACCAATAGTTGTTACTTTCACATCCAACACCTTACTAATCTTTTTGTAACCCATTCCAGCTTTGTGAAGGTCAACAATTCTGACTCTGAGGTCCTGTGACAGCTCTTTGGTTTTACCCATGTTGGAGACTTGAAATCTGTGTGATCTATCTGATTCTGTGGACATCTACACCCCTCAAGGAATCTAACAAGGGGTGCAGTGAGGATATGGACCCCACTGGTGACGGGCACAAATGTGGAACAATGTGACGTGAAAGTGAAAAATTCACGGCACAAATGTGCCCGTCATCAAGGGGTCAATATCCTCACTGCACCCCTTGTTAGATTCCTTGAGGGATGTAGTTTCCAGAATGGGGTCACTTTTGGGGGGTTTCCACTGTCTTGGCAACACAGAGCCTTTGTAAATGCGACATGGCATTCACCATCCATTGTAGCCAAATGGCGCTCCCTCCCGTAGGAGGCTTACCCTGCACCCGCATGGCGCTTTATGTCCACATGTGGGGTATTTACGTACTTGGGGGAAATTGTTCTACACATTTTGTGTTTATTTTATCTTTTAACCCTTTGTGAAAATGAAAAAATAAAGACTAGATCAATGATTTAGTGTAAAAATTATAAATATGAAGCAATCCAGTATGCAGAGGCCGGGGTGATCAGGACAGGTGTCACACTGGTGAATGGTGTCCTTCCTGATCCCCCTTTTGTGGCACACTCTGCACTTCTTTTGGGATCTCCCCTTTTTTCCAGTGTGGGGGACGTCACCTGGAAAATGTTGTCCCTGTACGATACGGGGTCCTTCATATCCAGAAGCGCTGGGGCCCTCTCTATGGCTGCCGAATATCAGGGCTTTGATTACTGCTTCCTGGAAATCAAGGAATTTCCCCTGGTGGCCGGCACATCGGTACAACACAAAAGCGTTGTACATCACTGTTTGTACCAGATGTACGGCCACCTTTTTGTACCACGTTCTTGTTTTTCACGTGGCGTTATATGGTTTGAGGACTTTATCTGAGAGATCAACTCCTCCCATATACTGATTGATGTCTAGAATACAATCAGGTTTGTTCACCACGTTTGTGGTACCACGTACAGTGACAGGGGTGACGCTATTCCTGTGAATTGTGGTCAGAATAAGGACATCGCGCTTGTCCTTATATCTGACCAACAACATGTTTTCACAGGCATAGGCCTTGCACGCACCCCTTCTCATCGTTTCTCTAACAGGGTGACTTGGGAGGCCTCTTTGATTTTTTTCGGATCGTGCCGCAAGCTACAGTAGCTCGGGCAGCGAGGGACCGAAACAGGGGGATGCTGGTATAAAAGTTATCAACATACAGGTGATAACCTTTATCCAGCAGTGGGAAGATCAGTTCCCAAACAATCTTCCCACTAACTCCGAGGATGGGGGGGCATTCTGGGGGCTGGATTTGGGTGTCCCTACCCTCATATACTCTAAATCTGTAAGTGTACCCTGAGGTACTCTCACAGAGTTTGTAGAATTTCACGCCATACCGCGATCTCTTACTGGGAAGGTACTGGCGGAAATGGAGTCTTCCTTTGAAGCTCAGGAGGGACTCATCTACTGAGATGTATTTCTCTGGGATATACATCTCAGTAAATTTGGCTGAGAAGTGCTCTATGACCGGCCGTACTTTGTACAGTCGGTCATATGAGGGATCATCTCGCGGGGGGCAACTTGCATTATCATTATAATGCAAGAATTTTAGGAGGGTTTCGAATCGTACCCGTCCCATGGCCATTCTGTAAAGTGGGGTATTATATATAATATCCCCACTCCAGTATTGCCGCATTGTGTTTTTTTTTTTTTACTAGGCCCATGTGCAGCAGGAGCCCCCAAAATGTTGTCATTTTGGCTGCATCCACAGGGGTCCACGCCATGGGCCTAGCAAAAGAAGAGGAGGGCTTCTGGGCCAGGAATTGGTGCGCGTACAGATTTGTTTGCGCCACCATCAAATTTACAAGATCATCAGAGAAATAGAGCTTGAAAAAGTCTATTTCTCTGAGACCTGTGGGGTTAACCTGGATTCCCGCCGTTGCCATAAAGCCAGGAATCCATGTAAATGTAATGTGGTGTAGTGTAAAACTTTATTAGATGTATTGTAATGTAATGTGGGGTAGTGTAGTGTTTTGTGTTTTACGTGTTTTTCACAGTAAGGGGGGGGGGGGGGAAACCTACGTAAAAAAAGAGTTGCTGATAAATGCCGCACTTATGTGCGGTACTTATCAGCAAACAGTGGCGGTAGGATATAGAAGAAAAAGGGGGGAAAAAAAACCCTACGCCAAAAAAGCAGAGTTGCTGATCAGCAGCGCACTTACGTAGACAATATATTTTTTTTTTTCCTCAATTTTTTTTATTTTTTTTTTGCGCCCTTTCGCCGCTGAGTGATCAGCACTCAGCGGCGAAAGGGCGCAAAAAAAAATAAAAAAAATTGAGGAAAAAAAAAAAACTATTTCTTTAACCCAAAGCCACTGATTAGTGTATGATATACACTAACCAGCCGCTAGGGGGCAGTACTACGTACCTGACGGAAATAGCCGAAGATACGAACGTTCCCGAATACCCGAAGAGTCACGAAAGTGACTTTATTACAACGAAAATGTGTTTTATTAATTAAATATATTAACCATTAGACATCGGCATTACTGCAGAGGATCGCTAACCCGTAATGCCGATTCCTCTAATACTGTTTCTCTGCTTTCCCAGATGCATCCAGAGGTGTTTGCATCACTTTTTAAAGATGTCTTTGATTTTATTTATTATTGTTATTTTAACCAGATTTGTTCTGAACTTTCTCAAAGTTCGGTTCGGTGACGAACCGAACTTTTTGCAAAGTTCGTAACGAATCTGGTTCGTTACGGTTCGGTTCGCTCATCCCTAATATATACCGAGGATTACACCCAGCATACAGGGCAGGAGAAGTGGTACTGTGCACTGTATATATACTGAGGATTACACCCAGCATACAGGGCAGGAGAAGTGGTACTGTGCAGTGTATATATACTGAGGATTACACCCAGCATACAGGACAGGAGAAGTGGTACTGTGCACTGTATATATACTGAGGATTACACCCAGCATACAGGACAGGAGAAGTGGTACTGTGCACTGTATATATACTGAGGATTACACCCAGCATACAGGACAGGAGAAGTGGTACTGTGCACTGTATATATATACTGAGGATTACACCCAGCATACAGGGCAGGAGAAGTGGTACTGTGCACTGTATATATATACTGAGGATTACACCCAGCATACAGGGCAGGAGAAGTGGTACTGTGCACTGTATATATACTGAGGATTACACCCAGCATACAGGACAGGAGAAGTGGTACTGTGCACTGTATATATATATACACTGAGGATTACACCCAGCATACAGGGCAGGAGAAGTGGTACTGTGCACTGTATATATACTGAGGATTACACCCAGCATACAGGGCAGGAGAAGTGGTACTGTGCACTGTATATATACTGAGGATTACACCCAGCATACAGGGCAGGAGAAGTGGTACTGTGCACTGTATATATATACTGAGGATTACACCCAGCATACAGGGCAGGAGAAGTGGTACTGTGCACTGTATATATATACTGAGGATTACACCCAGCATACAGGGCAGGAGAAGTGGTACTGTGCACTGTATATATACTGAGGATTACACCCAGCATACAGGGCAGGAGAAGTGGTACTGTGCACTGTATATATATACTGAGGATTACACCCATCATACAGGACAGGAGAAGTGGTACTGTGCACTGTATATATATATACTGAGGATTACACCCAGCATACAGGGCAGGAGAAGTGGTACTGTGCACTGTATATATATATATATACTGAGGATTACACCCAGCATACAGGACAGGAGAAGTGGTACTGTGCACTGTATATATATATACTGAGGATTACACCCAGCATACAGGGCAGGAGAAGTGGTACTGTGCACTGTATATATATATATATATATATATATACACACTGAGGATTACACCCAGCATACAGGACAGGAGAAGTGGCACTGTGCACTGTGTATATATATACTGAGGATTACACCCAGCATACAGGACAGGAGAAGTGGTATTGTGCAGTATATATATATATATACACTGATGTTACACTGTAACATCAGTATGTATGCCCTGGGCAGTGGAGGGGCTCATAGTCTAAGCCTGGCGGGCCCCTGTGTTGCCCGGGGCCCCTGTGCAGATGTAGCGGCTGCCAGGGCCGTATTTACCACTAGGCACCCGTGGCCCTAGGGGAGCACCACTAGGGAGCAGGGGGACAGAAAAAACTAATTTTTTTGTTTTTATTTTTTTAGTTTCCCTCCTCCTCCTGTTCAGACTTGCCAGTAAATCTGGTGTCTTTTCCAGGGGGGTATGGTGGTATTAGTCAGGTCTGGTATCACCAATAGGTGCGTGAAGATGGGGCGTCTTCAGGTTTAGTGCCTAGGACAGCAGCAACTGTTAATACAGCCCTGGCGGCTGCACAAGTGATATGTCCGCCATTGTGTATGAGGGAAGCCAGGCGGCCTCTGGTGTGATACACTCAGATGAGATGCTGTATCTAACTCTCCTATGTAACACACAGCACTACACTATTGTATATTAGTGTGTGGTGTCAGGTTTGGGCACAGTTATTTGGTGTGAGACAATACCAGCAGCCCAGGGGGTTAGTATATGTGATGTTGGGTATTGTGCACAGATGAGGTTAGGAGGGTTATTAGTGTGGTTGTGGTTTGCACATGTGGCTGTTATTACACTGATGTGTATAGGGAAACACACAGAAACACACAGCACAGCCCCCCGTCATTGTGTATATATGAAGAGGGGGTCAGTAAGAAGAACAGTCTCAGTAAAATGGGATAAATTGGCAGAAAAAAAATCTTTATATACCTTAATATAAAACTTCTAACAAAAATGCCTGATTTTAATATTTTTAATAACTTTACAAAAAACATGAGAACAACAGGTAACCAAACTCTATTGGCCTATTTCTGCTTCGGCCATTTATACAGTAAAATACACAGATTTTGTAACATAATACCGAGACAGAACCTCTATTTTTTGTAAAACAAATAATTTTTTTTTCTTTTCCAATAGTAGAATATATATATATATATATATATATATATATATATATATATATATATATGTATATATATATATATATACATAGTATCTATACAGATTATCCACATATATGTTGGTGCATTTCTTTCCTCACTCACAAGACTATGGAACTCTGTTGATCTTTGACGTCACAAAGGAAAGCTGATGACATCACAAAGGAAAGGCTATGACATCACACAGACATTGTACACTTAGCTGCACAGGTAACATTCCATCAGTTGCTAACTGCCACTCAGCAGAGATACATGGGAGGGATCGCTCTCACTTACTGATATCAGCACTTGGATTGGATAATCGATAGAGATTTGACCACAACTTAAAATGAAGGCAAAAAACAAGAGGAATCATCTAGAAGGAGACACAGAAGAGAAGGAGAAGAATAATGGAGAGGACGAGAGGAGAGACAAGGACAGAGGAGATGATGATGATGATGATGATGACCAGGAGAAGCCAACTACAACCAAGAAGCCAAGAAAGAACCGTGTCTTAGCCTGCCTGCAAAGTGCCTGGGCCCGGATGACATGTAAGAAGAGGAATTCTTCCAGCCACCTCTCCGGCCACAGCAGCATCATCCCTCTGATGGACGCCACAGGTAGGACCAACAACTGGAATTGTACATGCATCCTTAGGACTCCATAGAACACACACAGTGGGGCTGATTCATGGGAATAGCGCCCCCACACAGTAGTTACCCCTTCCAGTAGTGGCTGTAAGCTGCATGGTGTCCTGTGAACCACTCACCTTTGTTGTCCCCACCCCATTAGGTCATGTTAGTATTTGGGGCCTTGTTGATCAGTTTTACTCGTCTTCCTAGGGAGGCGTGAGGCAGGCGGCCATCTTTTATATCCCAGGAATATAAACTGAAGCTGCTGTCCATGGGAGTTTATCATCCTTTTTCACTTTTATTGTGGGATGTGTGGATGTTTTTCATGCCCCACGTTCACCATACAGGATAAAGAACATTGGGGGAGATTTATCAAACATGGTGGGAAGTGAAACGGCCTCAGTTGCCCCTAGCAACCAATCAGATTCCACCTTCCATTCCCAACAGACTCAGCTAGTACAATATACTGCAATACTATAATAATATATGTCTAGTAAAAGTAATGTATTGCAGTGTACATTCATTGTGGTTTTCTCTCTGTCACAAAAGGGCATTAAAGCGGCAGTACATGGCATATGGCCAGGAACTAGGGACTGAATTTCGCACCCATTTGCAATGTTTTCCGCTTGCCCTCTCCGTAGCATCACTAACCCCATCACCCACTTGTAGACGTAGGAACCTCTGAACCACCTGTGTAGTGTTTGGACCCTCTGTGACTTCTGTAGTATTAGGACTCCCTGTGCTCCATCTACAGTATTAGGACCCTATGTGCCCCCCCTGTGATATAAGGAGCCATTGTGCCTCCTCTGTAATATAAGAACTTTCTGTAACACTATCCCACTAATATATATCTCTGGGAGGTATAATAACCCCTCTGTGCCCCCTTTATAGCACCGGGACCTGTTTTGCCCCCTCTCTGGTATTAGGATGTACCTGTACTATAACAATGCCTCTGTGTCCCCTCTTTAGTACTAGGGCCCCTCTTAGACATTTGGACCCACTATACCTTCTGTGTAGTAGTAAAGCTGTCTCTGCCCCCTCTGTAATAATAGGATGCTTCAGAGCCCCCTCTGTACTACACAATCTCCTCTGTGCCCCCTTTGTAGTATTATGACATGCTGTGTCCCCTCAGTGGAATTAGGACCCCTCTTTGCCCTCCTCTGTAGTATTATTACCTCTCTGTATCCACTCTGTAATAATAAGCCTCCTATATGCCCTATATGATCTCTTTCTATTAATTCACACATCTATCCTTTTCCTTTGTAACAGATAGCCGTATACAGGAAGCCATACTGCAGGAGCACCAACTACTGTGTGACCGGTACCACAACCTGGATGACCTGAGTGCCCTATACTATGCTGAACAAGAAGCCACGTTAGAGGACTACCAACGATGGTGTGACCAAACCTACAACATGGACGACATATGTGCCTTGCACTATGTGGGCCAAATAGCCATGGAAGAAGAATATCAGGAATTGTGTGACCGGATTCATAGCATGGAGGTCCTGTATGCCCAGCACTATATGGCACGATATGGAGAGAAGCATCAACAGGAGACCGAAGAGGAAGGACCGAAGAAGGACCACGACGGACCGAAGAAGGACCACGACGGACTGAAGAAGGACCACGACGGACCGAAGAAGGACCACGAAGCCAAGAAAAGTGCCAAGATCCCGTTCTTAGCCCGACTGCAAAAATGTTGGGAATGGATCACTAATTCAAAATGGAGAGGAACATCTACACTCAATGAAGAACGTTCCTGTGAAATGCCAGGACCCAGTAACATCAGGAATCCGTCATCCAAAGAAGACCCTGACAACTCTAAAGAGACTTCACCTGTTACAGTCCCCCTAACATTGGACTGCTTCACCTTCTACCAGTCACTGGGAGAAGGAACCTTCGGTAAAGTCCTCTTGGCAAAAGACACCATACGAAGTGAATGTGTTGCCATTAAAGTGACAGAGAAGAGGCACGTCAGCTTTAAAGAACGCCATATCCTGCAACAAACTCATGAAAGTCCATACTTGATGCATGGCTTGGCCGCCTTTCACACACCGAACTTTGCCTGTTATGTGATGGAACTGGCCACCGGAGGGGACCTGTTTGAATATGTCAAAAAGCACTGGCCTCTTGATACCGCCACAGTAAAGATCATCACAGCCGAAGTGATATGTGGCACAGAGTTCCTGCACAGAAGAAATATTATCCATCGGGACCTGAAGCCAGAAAATATACTTCTCACCAGAGAAGGCCACATAAAAATAACAGATTTCGGCTTTGCTGTGACAAATGCGTATAACCTGACCAGAACTGTGTGCGGAGGTACACCAGGATATGCAGCCCCAGAGATGATAAAACGCCAGCTACATGGGAGAGGAGTCGACTATTTCGCCATTGGTGTCATCCTCTACAATCTCTTGATCTTCAAGCGTCCATTTTATGGAAGAAACCAGCACGAAACAGAAATCTCTGTCCTCTTCCATACTCCAGACTACCCAAAGTCCCTTACTGACGACGCAGTTAACATCTTAAAAAGCCTGCTGCGTAAAGACCAGTTTAAGCGGCTGGGAGTCAAAGAGGACATCAGGAACCATCCATTCTTCTCGGATGTCAATTGGGAGGACGTGGAAGCCGGGAGAATTGTTCCACCAGCAATCGTGATGACATCCTCTGTTAACCTCAATGCTGAAGAACCTATGAAATTTGCTGAACCACCAAACGTCATCAAACCTGAAGATCAGCAAATCTTCAATAAGTTCAGCTTTGTGTGCCCGGAGTGGTCAAATCAATATCATCCTGTCATTACTGACAAAGAAGATGCTGATAATGATGATGACGATATCTACGAGCATCACCTCTACTGATCTCTGCTCCAATCTAAATTTAAACTTAACTTAAGTATCGGACTTAAATCTTAATTAGACCATACTTAAACCAACTAAACCAACTAGACCTAAAACTTAACTAAAACCACCAGATTCTGGTGTAGCACAAGCTATGTAAGACTTTGTAGAGCTTGTGGGAGGGTGGGAGGGCTCCCTCTTTGTGCCTTCACCTTGACGTGGTGAGGGAGCTTGCGTGCCTTAGTGATCCATTGAGCTAAGCTGGCTGGAGTTAATGCTCCTGGTGGGGTCTCCCGTGCCAGAAAGGTCAAAGGGGAGAGGCCAGACTAAGTAAGGCACCCAGTAGAAAGGGCTTGAAATCTACTTCTTTTCTCTCTTATAAAAACGCAATAGATAGATATCAGAATAACCAGACAAGTGCCGTGCTTGAAAGTGAGCGACTCAGGTCAGAAGGCGACTAAAGTGTTATCCAGGCTTAGAAAAATATGGCCGCTTTCTTCCCGAAACAGCACCTCTCCTGTCCTCAGTTTGGCTCAGGTTTAGCAGCTCGGTTCTATTGAAGTGAATGGAGCTGAATTGTAGTACCACACACAACCTGAGGACAGGGCTGGTGCTGTTTTTGCAAGAAAGTAGCTGTGTTTATTCTTATCCTGGATAACCCCTAAGTTAGAGTAGGTATGGAACCTAGTGTACTGGGAACAGGGCTGGACTGGGACTAAATAGCAGGCGCGGCAGTGATATCCCAGCAGCCAATATTCAATATAATCCCTGCCATATGACAGAAAATACACAATGTCACACAACACCTAGGATGGAGCCAACTATCACTACTCACATTCATTTGTAAATTACACTATGAACAATACAAGAAAAATAAAATAGCTAGGATTTACCTGATGACATGATCATGTGTGTACTACTACTATACAAGCACATATATGACCAATAATACCGCCATACAGTGGTCAGATACAATGTCTACATAGGATCTGTACAACACTACAACTATACAAACACACATATATGCAAAAATATTGCCGTACAGTGGTCAGATACCAGCTATAGGATCTGTATACTACCACTATACAAGCACTCATATAACCAATAATACCGCCATACAGTGGTCAGATACCAGCTATAGGACCACTATACAAGCACTCATATAACCAATAATACTGCCATACAGTGGTCAGATACAAGGTCTACACAGGATCTGTACACTAACATTATAATAGCACTCATATAGTCAATAATAGTGTATGATACCAATGTGGTGATATATCTAAGCTCAACTAGGTAAAATTCTCCAGAGAAAATGTTTTCTTCAAAATTAAGTAATGTCAGAAAGTTATATAGATTTGTAATTTACTTCTATTTAAATATTTCCAGTCTTCCAATACTTATCAGCTCCTGTATGTCCAGCAGGAAGTGGTATGTTGTTTCAAGTCTGTTCATGGTTGCTGGGATTCTCTTTATATCAGGAATATCTTATGTGGGTTAATCTATTCTAACTATTGTATGCGAGGAACAATCTAGACTCTGGTTTACTGAATACGACATATTTGAAGAACTTTTCCTAGCCCACTTGAATTGTCTTTCCCAAGTGTATATATGAACTGTGTGAATTATTCTCTGTGATTCTAGTGTGTACTAAGTTTGGAGACACGGGCATATTGTGTAGATAATTGTTTGCATTAGGATGCCCTCCAAAAAGAAACCAGAAGAGCCCCAACCTAGGAGGTCAGGGGGTCCCGCTAGTGTTAGCCTAATAGGGACTAAGGGGACAATCCAAAACATGGACAAATATCTACAATCTCCCCTCAGTGTTGAATCTGCCAGCCCCTCGCCTGCTGCACAGCCTGCCCCCTCCCCAGTAGGAGAAATAGAACAGGAGAAAGATAGGGTGGGAGAAGGAGATGATATAACAGTCAGTCCCGCTACAATTATGGGTCAAGATTCAGGAATATTGGGGAAGATGTTTGATATGATACAAAAATTAGACAATTCAATATCAGAGGTATTGGTTCAAATGGGCTCCATAAAGACAGAAGTATCCTTTGTTCGAAATGATCCTGGGAAAATGACTGAAAAATGGAATGAAATAGAGAACAGGGTGATAGATGTAGAGAAAGCACAGGGAGTTTGTGCAGGAGATATAAAGGAGCTGTATTGGTTCAAATGGGCTCCATAAAGACAGAAGTATCCTTTTCCTTTTTTCCCCCTCTGTTCTGTTCTTTTCTTTGTCCTTCCCTTTGCTCTTCTCGTTGCCTCTCTCTCATGTCCCTTCCTACATGGTTATTCCCCTCTTGTCTGGTTATACGATGTTCTATGAATGGGGGTAGATAGTGTAAGAATTGTATCTTGGAATATACGCGGCTTATCCGATAGAGTAAAGAGAGCAGCTGTATTTAAAGCAATTAGCTATTACCTACCAGCAATTATAATTTGGCCGGAAACGCATCTTATTCCAGAGGCAACAGAGAGGCTAAAAAAAGGTTGGATAGGTGAGAGCTATCACTCTACCTTTTCGGCCTATTCAAGAGGAGTGAGTATCCTGATTCATAGATCCCTTAAAACTGAACTGATTGAATCCTATAGAGACAAGTTGGGGAGATTTGTGATCCTCCACCTGCGATGTGAAAATATAGAGATGGTACTAGCAGCCGGTTACTTTCCACCCCCTTTTTCTGCCAAGTTGCTGATTGAAATAGATAGTGTAATGCATAAAATGCCGAATAGCCCCAAATTTATTATAGGAGATTTCAATGAGGTGTTTGACGATACCCTAGATAGATTTAGATTAGATGGCCGAGGGGGGACGGGGGGTAGGTCGCAGTTAGCTAAGGTGGTGGGGGAACTAGGGTGGAGAGACCTATGGAGAGTGTTAAACGGGGAGCGTCAGGAATAATCTTGTGTTAATAAATCCCACAAGGTAATGTCTGGCATTGACCATGCGTTGGGTACAGATGGAAGTGTGCCATGTGTGAAGAGGATGCAGTTTGGTAAGAGAAGGCTTTCAGACCATTCCCCATTTGTTCTAGAGCTCTATAGGAATGAATGTCCCTTGCCTAAACCTATTAGAATCAGTCCTTTTTGGCTGAGTTTGATTCAGATAGACTTAGAGGGGGAGGCAAAGGGATTTTGTGAAATAAATAAAGGAACTGCAAATATAAGGACTACTTGGGACGCTTTCAAGGCTACCTTGAGAGGGATACTTCACGATAAAATCTCTTGGTGTAGAAAAGAGGCAAAGAAAAAGGAGGAAAAACTGTATGAGAGTGTAAATAGCTGTGAAACAAGTTATAGAAATGCAGCGTCAGAGGAGAAGGGGAATTTATGGATGCAAGAAAGAGAAAAGCTAGAGGAAAGGCTGGCTATAAAAGCAGAGATTAGAGAACAATTCCTGAAGGCTGGAGGGGGAATAGGGGGAGAGGGATCGGGAAAATATCTATCTCGGTTATTAATTACCAACAGAGTAGAAATGGCATAGTGGCTATTAAAAAAGGGGATAAGATAATTACATCTATAAAGGGAATATTAGAAGTCTTCCATGATTATTATAGGGGGTTGTATACGTCGGAATTGTGCCTTGGGCACCATAGTATAGTTGAATGTTTCTACTCCTAGACTTACAGATGCCCGGGCACAATACTTAGAGGAGCCCATCTCTCTATCTGCCTTAGTGAGGATGCGGGAGGGCAAGGCTGCAGGCTCTGATGGATTACCGGTAGAGATATATAAAAAAAAATGGGGGAGCCCTTTTGTATCGAGTTTCTGGATCTACTAAACTCCTCTCATTCTGAGAAAATATTGCCTGACCCCATGAACGAGGCGGTAATAGTCGTAATACCTAGCTGCTCAGATGGTATATATAGTTAAGTGGATACAGTATGATTTTACCGGCAGATGGATGAATTATTGTAATCAATACCATCCTGATATGTCTTCTATGCTTGAGGCCGATATGTTGGTTAGTAAAAAGACTCCCATAGATTATATGTTAAAAAAGGTATGGGTCAAGACAAAAAAAATATTACACATTGAGGGTTCAAATCAATTTACTCCCCTTTGGGATAATCCACGAATTATTGAGTTCACTAAAATAGATGATCCAAGATTTTGGGTGAGCAAAGGGATATATAGAGTTGAGCACTTAGTTGAGGTGGGGGGAATTATCAAAACTTTTGATCTATTGATACAGGAGTTCGGATTGAGTATTAGGGAGCACTTTCATTATATGCAAATTTGTCACGCCTTTGGGGCGACACAGGATAAAAAAATATTTGGGGTACAGGAGCACATACTTTTTCAGTCACAAATAACTAATGCTAAACGAGGTTTCATAGGGAAAATATATAAATTACTGTCACTGAAAGTTAAACATATAGAAAAAGCACACTATAAAAAAAAGTGGGAAGATGATCTTGGGAGGGATAACATAGATTGGTCTAGAGCTTTTGAGGCTGTAAATATGACTAGTCCGCGCCCTAATCCTAATGTGTCACAATTGTTTATACTATATAGAGCATATTATACTCCCTCCAAATTAGCTAAGATAAAAAGCGATAACTCAAATAGGTGTACTAGATGTCAAAGGGCGAAAGGTGATCTAATTCACATGCTATGGAGATGCCCAAAACTCTTCAGATATTGGGAAGAGATAACTCAAGAGCTAGAAAAAATCACAAAGCTTACAATACATCCTGATCCATTACTCTTTATACTGGGTATTTTTGTAGATCTATAGTGTTCTTCATATACAAAGATAATGCTTGCTAGAACCCTTTTCGCTGCCAGGAATTGTATTCTGAGGTTATGGATTTAGACGTCGGCCCCAGAAATGAATATGTGGGAAAAAGCTGTAAACCATGTAATAGCAATGGATTATATAAAAGCAAAAAAAAATAACATTCCAATGTTTAAGAAGATTTGGGGGAAATGGCCAATGGGTCAACGATTGGGGGGGGGGGGAGAGGGGGAATAGGGGGATAAGGGAAAGGGAAGGAACTATGTATTTATTTTTTATTTTTATTTTTTTTTCTTTCTCTCTCTTGTAGTTATATATGCATCGGGGGCTGGGAGGGATGGGGGGGTGGGAGGGGTTATTGCTATTGACTATGGATAGTTATGTTATTTACTGAGTTTCTTTTTGGACCCAAGATGATGACAGAGTTTGTATTATAGGAATAACACGTTTGTTGAAAGAGGGTCTATTCGATATATTTGTGACCGGTGGAGTACGCGCGGGGCACCTGAGTCTTGTTATATTGCTATGGGTATAGTGTTGGGTTTGCCCCGCGTGGGGGGTGCTGGCGCCCGCTCGGGTGGGGACTATCGCTGGGGTCGGGCCTGGTTCGGATATATAGGATATGTATATGGTTATATGTATGGAGAATGGAGGGGGGTCCTCTGCTATCTGGCGACCGTTGCTGGGTCCTGGCTAGATGCATCCCTTGGGTATGATGTGAATGGAATTTGCTCATCCGAGGTGGCAGAGCGGGGCATATCATTAGTCCGGCTGGCTACCGGGGAGATTGAGCCGGTACGAGACTTCTCCTACGAGTCTGGGGAGGTTTCGTGCTAGACTATTAATGGACTCGGTGTGCAGACCTGTGGTTGAATTCTCATCTGGTAAAGGTGCGTGACCGTCACAGGTTATCACATCGCTGTTGAGTATGGTTGTTGAGTGGCTGTGTAGGGATGCTGGGGCTGGATCTGTTTCGGTGTCGCCGGGAAGGGAGCTGAGATCCGTCTCATTAAGTTACTTTATATAATTTTGGATGATATTTATTTACTTATATTGGATGGACAAAGGTCCGACGGGGCCCGGGCCGGGGGGTGGTTCTCGCGCGGGCGGGCGGGGTGTTCCCCTACGCGGGGCTAGTGACTGTAGCTATTAGTAGTTAGAGGGAGGTGGTGTGGAGGTAGTGGTGAGCTCTCCTGAGAATGTTAGCGGGTTAGCGGGTGCCCCGCAGAGATGACTCCATGGGAACAACAGGTCTTTTTTTATTGATCCATGGTTTTAGTGGTTAAGAGGACAATTGGGGAAATGGGATTTTTTTTTTTTGAAAATTTGATGCTAATGATATACTGTAATTGTTGGCTGTTTTTATAAAATTTAATAAAGTATGTAAATAAAAAAAGAGACAGGTATAAGGCAACACTAAAAAAAATATATATATTGTTTCAAGTCTGTGCTGCCACCTCTGTCCATGTCAGGAACTGTCCAGAGCAGTAGCAAATCCACATAGAAAACCTCTCCTGCTCTCTAGCTGGAAAGAATACACCACTTCCTGCAGGACATACAACTGATGATAAGTACTGAAAGACTTGAGATTGTTTTAACCTCTTAAGGACAGAGCCCAAAATCGCCTCAAGGGCCAGACCAAATTTCAGGAATATGACCTGTGTCACTTTATCCATTAATAACTTCAGGATGCTTTTACCTATCCGGCTCATTCTCAGACTGTTTTCTCCTGACATGTTATACTTTATATTTCTGGTAAAATTGAGCCGATACCTACAGCCTATCTTTATGAAAAACCCCAAAATAATGTGAAAAATTGCATTCTAACTTTGACATTTTGTGCTACTAAGGAAAATAATTATGCCACATAAATTATATATTAAATAGCATAAGCAATATGTCTGCTTTATGCTGGCGGCATTTATTAAACTTGCCTTCAATTTTTTAAGACAATAGAAAGCTTCAAAGTTTAGCAGCGTTTTTCCAAATTTTCGCAAGAGTTTCAAAATCTGATTTTTTAAGGGACCAGTTCACGTTTGAAGTGTATGTGAGGGGACTGTATGTTATAAAGCCCCACAAAGCACCCCATTTCAGAAACTGCACCCCCCAAACTGTGCAAAAGCACATCCAGAAAGTGTTTTAACCCTTTAGGTCACAGAAATAAAAGCTAAGTGTGTAAGAAAATTGAAAATTTTAATTTTCTGCGTAGAAATTGTATTATAATCCAATATCTTTCATAATTATAAACCTATTACCAGAGAAATATACCCCAATATTGATTGCCCAGTTTCTGCAGTTTATAGAAATACCCCACATGTGGCCCTATTGCGCTATTTGACGCAACCACAAGCCTCAGATATAAGGGAGCGCCTAGTGAATTTGAACGCCTCCGTTATATTTGGTCATTTCAAGGATTTCAAGGGCCATGTCACATTTACAAAGCCCTTGTGCTGCCAAAACACTGGACACCCCCCACAAGTAACCCCATTCTGTAAACTACACCCCTCAAGGAATCTAACAAGGGGTCAGTGAGCATATGGACCCCACTAGTACAAATGTGGAACAATGTGACGTGAAAGTGAAAAGTTAAATTTTTTTCACTTTCACTGCACAAATGTGCCCGTCATCAAGGGGTCCATATCCTCACTGCACCCCTTGTTACATTCCCGGAGGGGTGTAGTTTCCATAATGGGGTCACTTGTGGGGGGTTTCCACTGTCTTGGCAACACAGGGGCCTTTTAAATACAACATGGCCCTTGAAAATCCATTCCAGCCAAATCCAGCCTCCAAAAGCCAAATGGCGCTCCTTCCCTTTGGAGGCTCGTCTTGCAGCCACATGGAGCCTTATGTCCACATGTGGGGTATTTCCGTACTCGGGGGAAATTGCTCTACACATTGTGTTTTTTTTTTATCTTTTACCCCCTTGTGAAAATGAAAAAATCAAGACTAAATCAATGATTTAGTGTAAAAATGTAAACATTTTTACACTAAATAATGGTCTAGCCTTGATTTTTTAAATTTCCTCAAGGGGTTAAAAAAGAATACAAATGCAAAACGTGTAGGGTAATTTCCCCCGAGTACGGAAATACCCCACATGTGGGCATAATGTGCCATATGGGCACAGGGCAAGCCACCAAAGGGACAGAGCGCCATTTAGAGGCTGGAATGGAGGATGGAGGCCATGTCGCAATTACAAAGCTCCTGTACTGCCAGGACACTGGGAACACCCCACAAGTGACCCCATTCTGGAAACTACACCCCAAAAGGAATCTAACAAGAGGTGCAGTGAGCATATGGACCCCACTGGTGATGGGCACATTTGTAGAACATGTGCTGTGAAAATGAAAAATAATTTTTTTCTCCTTTTCACGGCACTAATGTGGCCGTCACCAGGGGGCCATATCCCGGCTGCCCCCCTTGTTAGATTCCGTATGGGGTGTAGTTTCCAGAATGGGGTCACTTGTGGGGGGTTTCTACTGTCCTGGCCGCACAGAGGCTTTGTAATTGCATCATGGCATCCTCTAATGGGAATGGCGGCCATACCTATTTAGCTGGGGAAAAGGGACAATTCTAATTTATTTGGGGGTATTAGGCCAATTATTAGTTTATAAGGTTGAAAATGACAGGTGTCCATCAAATTCAACCTGTGTTGATCCAGAGGAAGGCAAAAAACCCTCGTGAGGCAGACGACAGTAGCCTCATCACAGGGGAAAAATCCTTCCCGACTCCATAATGGCGATCAGAATAATCCCTGGATCAACGTGACCCCTGAAATAGGAATAAGGGAAAGGATTTAGAAAATGTAGAACCCCAGTGACGTGTGGTACGCCTTGGAGCGATCCAGTATGCAGAGGCCGGGGTGATCAGGACAGGTGTCACACTCGAAAATGGTGTCCTTCCTCATCCCACTATTACGCCACACTCTGCTCTTCTGGGGTCTCCCTTTCTCCAGTGTGGGGGACGTCACCTGGAAAATGTTGTCCTGGTGCGATACGGGATCCCTCATATCCAGAAGCGCTGGGTCCGCTCCATGGCTGCTAAATATTAGGGCGCTATTACTGCTTCTGATATTTTTGGATTGCGCCACAAGCTACAGTAGCTCGGGCAGCGAGGGACCGGAAGAGGGGGTGCTGGTATAAATGTTATCCCCGTACAGGTGGTAATCTTTATCCAGCAGTGGGAAGATCAGTTCCCAAACGATCTTCCCACTAACTCCGAGGATGGGGGGTTATCTGGGGGCTGGATTCGGGTGTCCCTTCCTTCATACACTCTAAGGGTACGTGCACACTGCGGAATGGCGAAGGATAACCCTTTGTGCATTCCGCAGCTGGCACCCACCAGCGGACTCTCATGCAGGCGCGCGTCTCCGCTCGTGTCAAACTCCATTCTATGCACAGGCGGATTCAGCCCTGTGTCCAAAGAATGAACGTGTTCATTCTTTGGATGGAATCCGCCCATGCATAACATGGAGTCTATGACACGGGTAGAGACATGCGCCCGCATCAGTCCGCCAGTGGGTGCCAGCTGCGGAATGCACAAAGGGTTATCCTTCGCCATTCCGCAGTGTGCACATACCCTAAATCTGTAAGTGTACCCTGAGGTACTCTCACAGAGTTTGTAGAATTTCACGCCATACCGTCATCTATACGTTACATATGACATGTTATCGTTATTCGTCAGGTCGGTACGATTACAGAGATATCCATTTTTTTTTATAGCTTTTGTTATAGTTTCTGGCATTTATACTATAAATACTGTTTGTGTCTTGCATATTGTAAGAGCAGCAATATCTTTATTTTTTTTTGCCAATGGAGCAATGTGAGGGCTGTTGGGGGGTGGATGATGTATAAGTTTGTCTGTTTGTGTCTTTCTCTGCTGGCCAGCAAAACCTCTTTCTCTCCATTGTTATTTCCACAGACAGACAAGTGCAGCACTTCCCACCAGCACACAGACAGCATTACAGGTTACCAGGAGGAACCAGAGGGGAGGGGGTGCTGGGTATATATGGAGCACTGTCCATATTACTGCCAGGTGAGGCTGAGCTGGAGCTATGCAGCTATACTGGGTTTTGTATTCCTGGTTATTTTCTATATTTCTATCTTATTTATTTTCACAATATGTATTATGATTTTAAACTGAGTAAGAAAAGGATAAGTTTGTGACGCTTTTATGTTTAAATCTAGACTGATGTGTATATTGCTTTAAGAATGTTGCATTTGGGGTAAATTGGGTAACAGGACACCTGGAATCCCTAGGTTTGGAGAGAGTCTGGCTCAGAGCGTGTGAGCTGGCAAAGCAGGGTGCTGCGTGATACCAAGGCAGCTGCAACAACCCTGATCTGCTGATTATTATTTGTTTTGTTATTTTGCTTAAAATAAAGAAGAATTTTTTTTTTTTTTGCTATGACTGAGTGACATTGCTTCTTTTTGTGACCTCAACAGTCCCATACATGCAGTGTATGGGACCCATTCAGCTTCACACTACGGGATCCGTAGCGGATTTCGCTGCAAACTCGCAGCGTGAAATCCGCTGCAGAGCCGGTACGTGTGAACCTACCCTTAGGCTATATTCAAATTACGTGAACACCCGGCCATTCTGTGACCCCGGTACTTAAGTACCGGCCGGGTGATCTTTCCAGCCGCGGACTCTGCACACAGTGAAGCAAGTGGCCGGAGCCGCTTGCTTCACTGTGTGAACTGACAGGTCTTTCTGCGGCCGGAACCTGTCAGTTTTTTCCGGCGCCGCACAGGATCCCGGCCAGAGCGCATATGATGTGTGTACGCTCCGGCCGGTATCCCACTGACAATAAGGCTATGTTCCACCCCGCACAACTACTAGTTTTACGTAGTGTGAACATATATCACTGAAGAGGAGAGACCACCGTAGGTCAAAAAATATAAAAACTTAGCCTTTATTTGTAAAGCAATTAAAAGAGGTACATACCTCAAAAATCACACACAACTAACAAATGTACATAAACACACAAGTGCTACACACAATAAGCAAGGAAGTACGTGGTGTCTAGCTATGAGTTGATCGATGTCTGAATGGTGGGATAGGACAAAGGGAGGTGTGCCCTACTCTCCTAGGTACAGACTTTCCCTGCCTTTTGGGGTTGCCCACCTCCTTAATAGAGTGGCCCCAACCACGTAGACAATCCCTGCTCCATTTAAAGTGCCCAGGAAAAAATAATAAATGGACAAACAAATAATTAATAACACACCACACTACAAAAATCTATGTACAAGAATATACAGAACTATATGGATTGATAGTCCATCCTCCGAGCTAGTGGGAAGATCGTCCGGGAACTGATCTTCCCACTGCTGGATAAAGGTCACCACCTGTACGGGGATAACTTTTATACCAGCACCCCCTCTTCCGGTCCCTCGCTGCCCGAGCTACTGTAGCTTGTGGCGCAATCCAAAAATATCAGAAGTAGTATTAAAGCCCTAATATTTAGCAGCCATGGAGCGGACCCAGCGCTTCTGGATATGAGGGATCCCGTATCGCACCAGGGCAACATTTTCCCCCTGGCCTCTGCATACTGGATCGCTTCAAGGCGTACCACACATCACTGGAGTTCTACATTATCTAAATTCTTCCTCTTATTCCTATTTTAGGGGTCACGTTGATCCAGGGATTATTCTGATCGCCATTATGGAGTCGGGAAGGAATTTTTCCCCAGTGATGAGGCTACTGTCGTCTGCCTCACGAGGGTTTTTTGCCTTCCTCTGGATCAACACAGGTTGAATTTGATGGACACCTGTCATTTTTAACCTTATTAACTAATAATTGTCGTAATACCCGCAAATAAATTAAAAATTGTCCCTTTTCCCCAGCTAAGTAGGTATGGCTGCCATTCCCATTAGAAGCTTGCCATGATACAATTACAAAGTCCTTGTGCTGCCAGAAGAGTGGAAACCCCCCACAAGTGACCCCATTCTGGAAACTACACCCCATACGGAATCTAACAAGGGGGGCAGTGGGGATATGGCCCCCTGGGGATGGGCACATTTGTGCCGTGAAAAGGAGAAAAAAATTATTTTTCATTTTCACAGCACATGTTCACTGCACCCCTTGTTAGATTCCTTTTGGGTGTAGTTTCCAGAATGGGGTCACTTGTGGGGGGTTCCCAGTGTCCTGGCAGTACAGAAGCTTTGTAATTGCGACATGGCCTCCATCCTCCATTCCAGCCTCTAAATGGCGCTCTGTCCCTTTGGTGGCTTGCCCTGTGCCCATATGGCACATTATGTCCACATGTGGGGTATTTTCGTACTCAGGGGAAATTACCCTACACGTTTTGCATTTGTATTCTCTTTTAACCCCTTGTGGAAATGGAAAAAATCACGGCTAGACCAACATAAATCATTGATTTAGTCTTGATTTTTTCACAAGGGGTTAAAAGATAAAAAAAAACATAATTTGTAGAGCAATTTCCCCCGAATACGGAAATACCCCACATGTGGACATAAGGCATGGAGCCTCCAAAGGGAAGGAGCGCCATTTGGCTTTTGGAGGCTGGATTTGGCTGGAATGGATTTTCAAGGGCCATGTTGTATTTAAAAGGCCCCTGTGTTGCCAAGACAATGGAAACCCCCCACAAGTGACCCCAATATGGAAACTACACCCCTCAGGGAATGTAACAAGGGGTGTAGTGAGCATATGGACCACACTGGTAACTGGCACAAATGTGGAAATGTTGTTCTAGCCTGGAATTTTTAATTTTCACAAGGGGGTAAAAAAAAAAAAACACAAAATGTGTAGAGCAATTTCCCCCGAGTCCGTAAATACCCCACATGTGGACATAAAGCGCCATGTAGGTGCAGGACAAGCCTCCGAAGGGAAGGAGCACCATTTGGATTTTGGAGGCTGGACTTGGCCAGAATGGATGATGAACGCCATGTCGCATTTACAGAGCCCTCGTGCTGCCAAAACACTGGAAACCCCCCACAAGTGACCCCATTCTGTAAACTACACCCCTCAAGGAATCTAACAAGGGGTGCAGTGAGGATATGGACCCCTTGATGACGGCCACGTTTGTGCAGTAAAAGTGAAAAAATTTAACTTTTCACTTTCACGTCACATTGTTCCACATTTGTGCTAGTGCGGTCCATATGCTCACTGACCCCTTGTTAGATTCCTTGAGGGGTGTAGTTTCCAGAATGGGGTCAATTGTGGGGGGTGTCCAGTGTTTTGACAGCACAAGGGCTTTGTAAATGCGACATGGCGGCGGAGGCGTTGAAATTCACTAGGCGCTCCTTTATATCTGAGGCTTGTGGTTGCGTCAAATAGCGAAATAGGGCTAAATATGGGGTATTTCTATAAACTGCAGAAAAGGGGCAATCAATATTGGGGTATATTTCTCTGGTAATAGGTTTATAATTATGAAAGATATTGGATTATAATACAATTTCTGCGCAGAAAATAAAAATTTACAATTTTCTTACACACTTAGCTTTTATTTCTGTGACCTAAAGGGTTAAAACACTTTCTGGATATGCGTTTGCACCGTTTGGGGGGTGCAGTTTCTGAAATGGGGTGCTTTGTGGGGCTTCATAACATACAGTCCCCTCACATACACTTCAAACGTGAACTGGTCCCTTAAAAAATCAGATTTTGAAATTCTTGTGAAAATTTGGAAAAACGCTGCTAAACTTTGAAGCTTTCTATTGTCTTAAAAAATTGAAGGCAAGTTTAATAAATGCCGCCAACATAAAGCAGACATATTGCTTATGCTATTTAATATATAATTTATGTGGCATAATTATTTTCCTTAGTAGCACAAAATTTCAAAGTTAGAATGCAATTTTTCACATTATTTTGGGGTTTTTCATAAAGATAGGCTGTAGGTATCGGCTCAATTTTACCAGAAATATAAAGTATAACATGTCAGGAGAAAACAATCTGAGAATGAGCCGGATAGGTAAAAGCATCCTGAAGTTATTAATGGATAAAGTGACACAGGTCATATTCCTGAAATTTGGTCTGGCCCTTGAGGCCATTTTGGGCTCTGTCCTTAAGAGGTTAAAACAATCTCAAGTCTTTCAGTACTTATCATCTGTTGTATGTCCTGCAGGAAGTGGTGTATTCTTTCCAGCCTAGAGAGCAGGAGAGGTTTTCTATGTGGATTTGCTAATGCTCTGGACAGTTCCTGACATGAACAGAGGTGGCAGCACAGACTTGAAACAATATTTTTTTTTTTAGTGTTGCCTTATACCTGTCTCTTTTTTTTATTTACATACTTTATTAAATTTTATAAAAACAGGCAACAATTACAATATATCATTAGCATCGAATCTTCCAAAAAAAAAAAATCCCATTTCCCCAATTGTCCTCTTAACCACTAAAACCATGGATCAATAAAAAAAGACCTGTTGTTCCCATGGAGTCATCTCTGCGGGGCACCCGCTAACCCCGCTAACATTCTCAGGAGAGCTCACCACTACCTCCACACCACCTCCCTCACTAGCCCCGCGTAGGGGAACACCCCGCCCGCCCGCGTGAGAACCACCCGCCGGACCTTCGTCCATCCAATATAAGTAAATAAATATTATATAAAGTAACTTAATGAGACGGATCTCAGCTCCCTTCCCGGCGACACCGAAACAGATCCAGCCCCAGCATCCCTAGACAGCCACTCAACAACCATACTCAACAGCGATGTGATAACCTGTGACGGTCACGCACCTTTACCAGATGAGAATTCAACCACAGGTCTGCACACCGAGTCCATTAATAGTCTAGCACGAAACCTCCCCAGACTCGTAGGAGAAGTCTCGTACCGGCTCAATCTCCCCGGTAGCCAGCCGGACTAATGGTATGCCCCGCTCTGCCACCTCGGATGAGCAAATTCCATTCACATCATACCCAAGGGATGCATCTAGCCAGGACCCAGCAACGGTCGCCAGATAGGAGAGGACCGGCCTCCATTCTCCATACATATAACCATATACATATCCTATATATCCGAACCAGGCCCGACCCCAGCGATAGTCCCCACCCGAGCTGGCGCCAGCACCCCCCACGCGGGGCAAACCCAACACTATACCCATAGCAATATAACAAGACTCAGGTGCCCCGCGCGTACTCCACCGGTCACAAATATATCGAATAAACCCTCTTTCAACAAACGGTGTTATTCTTATAATACAAACTCTGTCATCATCTTGGGTCCAAAAAGAAACTCAGTAAATAACATAACTATCCATAGTCAATAGCAATAACCCCACCCACACCCCCCATCCCTCCCAGCCCCCAATGCATATATAACTACATATATGCATATATAACTTATCCCCCTATTCCCCCTCTACCCCCCCCCCCCCCTCCCAATCGTTGACCCATTGGCCATTTCCCCCAAATCTTCTTAAACATTGGAATGTTGTTATTTTTTTGCTTTTATATAATCCATTGCTATTACATGGTTTACAGCTTTTTTCCACATATTCATTTCTGGGGCCGACGTCTAATTCCATAACCTCAGAATACAATTCCTGGCAGCGAAAAGGGTTCTAGCAAGCATTATCTTTGTATATGAAGAACACTATAGATCTACAAAAATACCCAGTATAAAGAGTAATGGATCAGGATGTATTGTAAGCTTTGTGATTTTTTTCTAGCTCTTGAGTTATCTCTTCCCAATATCTGAAGAGTTTTGGGCATCTCCATAGCATGTGAATTAGATCACCTTTCGCCCTTTGACATCTAGTTCACCTATCTGAGTTATCGCTTTTTATCTTAGCTAATTTGGAGGGAGTATAATATGCTCTATATAGTATAAACAATTGTGACACATTAGGATTAGGGCGCGGACTAGTCATATTTACAGCCTCAAAAGCTCTAGACCAATCTATGTTATCCCTCCCAAGATCATCTTCCCACTTTTTTTTATAGTGTGCTTTTTCTATATGTTTAACTTTCAGTGACAGTAATTTATATATTTTCCCTATGAAACCTCGTTTAGCATTAGTTATTTGTGACTGAAAAAGTATGTGCTCCTGTACCCTAAATATTTTTTTATCCTGTGTCGCCCCAAAGGCGTGACAAATTTGCATATAACGAAAGTGCTCCCTAATACTCAATCCGAACTCCTGTATCAATAGATCAAAAGTTTTGATAATTCCCCCCACCTCAACTAAGTGCTCAACTCTATATATCCCTTTGCTCACCCAAAATCTTGGATCATCTATTTTAGTGAACTCAATAATTCGTGGATTATCCCAAAGGGGAATAAATTGATTTGAACCCTCAATGTGTAATATTTGTTTTGTCCTGACCCATACCTTTTTTAACATATAATCTATGGGAGTCTTTTTACTAACCAACATATCGGCCTCAAGCATAGAAGTCATATCAGGATGGTATTGGTTACAATAATTCATCCATCTGCCGGTAAAATCATACTGTATCCACTAAACTATATATACCATCTGAGCAGCTAGGTAATATAACTTGTAATCTGGAAGCTTATACCCGCCTTTATTTTTGCTTTGAGTGAGCGTATCATAGCTGATGCTAATGTTTTTATTTTTCCAAATGAGCTCATTGCATATAGATGTAATCTGTCGAAAGATCTTCTTTGCAACCCATACGGGACTGATGTCACCCCCAGTCTCCTGAATATTTGAATATACTCTTCTGATATTGGTATATGCCCCCCTACCCTGCATAAATCCAGACTGGTCTCTATGTACCAATGACTCCATAACTGAGGCTAGCCGTTTTGCAAGAATTGATGATAAGATCTTTATATCTGCATTAATTAATGATACAGGCCTATAGGAATCCGGCCTCAGGGGGTCTTTACCCTCTTTGAGTATTACGACTATTACCGCCTCGTTCATGGGGTCAGGCAATATTTTCTCAGAATGAGAGGAAATTAGTAGATCCAGAAACTCAATATTAAAGGGCTCCCCCATTTTTTTATATATCTCTACCGGTAATCCATCAGAGCCTGCAGCCTTGCCCTCCCACATCCTCACTAAGGCAGATAGAGAGATGGGCTCCTCTAAGTATTGTGCCCGGGCATCTGTAAGTCTAGGAGTAGAAACATTCTTTAAAAATTCAACTATACTATGGTGCCCAAGGCACAATTCCGACGTATACAACCCCCTATAATAATCATGGAAGACTTCTAATATTCCCTTTATAGATGTAATTATCTTATCCCCTTTTTTAATAGCCACTATGCCATTTCTACTCTGTTGGTAATTAATAACCGAGATAGATATTTTCCCGATCCCTCTCCCCCTATTCCCCCTCCAGCCTTCAGGAATTGGTCTCTAATCTCTGCTTTTATAGCCAGCCTTTCCTCTAGCTTTTCTCTTTCTTGCATCCATAAATTCCCCTTCTCCTCTGACGCTGCATTTCTATAACTTGTTTCACAGCTATTTACACTCTCATACAGTTTTTCCTCCTTTTTCTTTGCCTCTTTTCTACACCAAGAGATTTTATCGTGAAGTATCCCTCTCAAGGTAGCCTTGAAAGCGTCCCAAGTAGTCCTTATATTTGCAGTTCCTTTATTTATTTCACAAAATCCCTTTGCCTTCCCCTCTAAGTCTTTCTGAATCGAACTCAGCCAAAAAGGACTGATTCTAATAGGTTTAGGCAAGGGACATTCATTCCTATAGAGCTCTAGAACAAATGGGGAATGGTCTGAAAGCCTTCTCTTACCAAACTGCATCCTCTTCACACATGGCACACTTCCATCTGTACCCAACGCATGGTCAATGCCAGACATTACCTTGTGGGATTTATTAACACAAGAGTATTCCTGACGCTCCCCGTTTAACACTCTCCATAGGTCTCTCCACCCTAGTTCCCCCACCACCTTAGCTAACTGCGACCTACCCCCCGTCCCCCCTCGGCCATCTAATCTAAATCTATCTAGGGTATCGTCAAACACCTCATTGAAATCTCCTATAATAAATTTGGGGCTATTCGGCATTTTATGCATTACACTATCTATTTCAATCAGCAACTTGGCAGAAAAAGGGGGTGGAAAGTAACCGGCTGCTAGTACCATCTCTATATTTTCACATCGCAGGTGGAGGATCACAAATCTCCCCAACTTGTCTCTATAGGATTCAATCAGTTCAGTTTTAAGGGATCTATGAATCAGGATACTCACTCCTCTTGAATAGGCCGAAAAGGTAGAGTGATAGCCCTCACCTATCCAACCTTTTTTTAGCCTCTCTGTTGCCTCTGGAATAAGATGCGTTTCCTGCCAAATTATAATTGCTGGTAGGTAATAGCTAATTGCTTTAAATACAGCTGCTCTCTTTACTCTATCGGATAAGCCGCGTATATTCCAAGATACAATTCTTACACTATCTACCCCCATTCATAGAACATCGTATAACAAGACAAGAGGGGAATAACCATGTAGGAAGGGACATGAGAGAGAGGCAACGAGAAGAGCAAAGGGAAGGACAAAGAAAAGAAACAAACAGAGGGAAAAAAAAGCAACAACACTTACCCCTAGGAAAGTAGTATCAGAGTAAATCACTCTAAGCCGTGCAGGAAATAATAGAGCATATTTGATCCCTGCGGTCAACAATCTCTTTTTATACCCATGAAACATGTCCTCTTTTTACGTGTCTCATAAGAGAAATCAGGGTATAAATTCATTCTGTTGTTGTTATACATAATTTCAGGAGTTTTCCTGTTTAAATTCAATAGTGTATCCCTATCTTTATAGAAGAAGAGCTTAACGATGATTGGCCTAGGGTAAGTACCCGGAGCCCCCCTTCTAGAAGGGACTCTATGAGCACGCTCAATCCCACAGAACTTAGAAAAGTCGCCGTATCAAATGTCCCCACCAACCACTCATAAATAAATTGTGTACAATCTTTCCCTTCGCTCACCTTCAGGAAAGCCAACCAATTTCAAGTTGGAACGTCTATCTCTATCTTCTAAATCAATAAGTTTTTTGTGATTTTGATCAACTTTTACTTTCAGCTCCTTTATATCTCCTGCACAAACTCCCTGTGCTTTCTCTACATCTATCACCCTGTTCTCTATTTCATTCCATTTTTCAGTCATTTTCCCAGGATCATTTCGAACAAAGGATACTTTTGTCTTTATGGAGCCCAATTGAACCAATACCTCTGATAATGAATTGTCTAATTTTTGTATCATATCAAACATCTTCCCCAATATTCCTGAATCTTGACCCATAATTGTAGCGGGACTGACTGTTATATCATCTCCTTCTCCCACCCTATCTTTCTCCTGTTCTATTTCTCCTACTGGGGAGGGGGCAGGCTGTGCAGCAGGCGAGGGGCTAGCAGATTCAACACTGAGGGGAGATTGTAGATATTTGTCCATGTTTTGGATTGTCCCCTTAGTCCCTATTAGGCTAACACTAGCGGGACCCCCTGACCTCCTAGGTTGGGGCTCGTCTGGTTTCTTTTTGGAGGGCATCCTAATGCAAAAAATTATCTACACAATATGCCCGTGTCTCCAAACTTAGTACACACTAGAATCACAGAGAATAATTCACACAGTTCATATATACACTTGGGAAAGACAATTCAAGTGGGCTAGGAAAAGTTCTTCAAATATGTCGTATTCAGTAAACCAGAGTCTAGATTGTTCCTCGCATACAATAGTTAGAATAGATTAACCCACACATAAGATATTCCTGATATAAAGAGAAACCCAGCAACCAAGAACGGACTTGAAACAACATACCACTTCCTGCTGGACATACAGGAGCTGATAAGTATTGGAAGACTGGAAATATTTAAATAGAAGTAAATTACAAATCTATATAACTTTCTGACACTACTTAATTTTGAAGAAAACATTTTCTCGAGAGAATTTTACCTAGTTGAGCTTAGATATATCACCACATTGGTATCATACACTATTATTGACTATATGAGTGCTATTATAATGTTAGTGTACAGATCCTGTGTAGACCTTGTATCTGACCACTGTATGGCGGTATTATTGGTTATATGAGTGCTTGTATAGTGGTAGTATACAGATCCTATAGCTGGTATCTGACCACTGTATGGCGGTATTATTGGTTATATGAGTGCTTGTATAGTAGTAGTATACAGATCCTATAGCTGGTATCTGACCACTGTATGGCGGTATTATTGGTTATATGAGTGCTTGTATAGTGGTAGTATACAGATCCTATAGCTGGTATCTGACCACTGTATGGCAATATTTTTGCATATATGTGTGTTTGTATAGTTGTAGTGTTGTACAGATCCTATGTAGACATTGTATCTGACCACTGTATGGCGGTATTATTGGTCATATATGTGCTTGTATAGTAGTAGTACACACATGATCATGTCATCAGGTAAATCCTAGCTATTTTATTTTTCTTGTATTGTTCATAGTGTAATTTACAAATGAATGTGAGTAGTGATAGTTGGCTCCATCCTAGGTGTTGTGTGACATTGTGTATTTTCTGTCATATGGCAGGGATTATATTGAATATTGGCTGCTGGGATATCACTGCTGCGCCTGCTATTTAGTCCCAGTCCAGCCCTGTTCCCAGTACACTAGGTTCCATACCTACTCTAACTTAGGGGTTATCCAGGATAAGAATAAACACAGCTACTTTCTTGCAAAAACAGCACCAGTCCTGTCCTCAGGTTGTGTGTGGTACTACAATTCAGCTCCATTCACTTCAATAGAACCGAGCTGCTAAACCTGAGCCAAACTGAGGACAGGAGAGGTGCTGTTTCTGGAAGAAAGCGGCCATATTTTTCTAAGCCTGGATAACACTTTAGTCGCCTTCTGACCTGAGTCGCTTACTTTCAAGCACGGCACTTGTCTGGTTATTCTGATATCTATCTATTGCGTTTTTATAAGAGAGAAAAGAAGTAGATTTCAAGCCCTTTCTACTGGGTGCCTTACTTAGTCTGGCCTCTCCCCTTTGACCTTTCTGGCACGGGAGACCCCACCAGGAGCATTAACTCCAGCCAGCTTAGCTCAATGGATCACTAAGGCACGCAAGCTCCCTCACCACGTCAAGGTGAAGGCACAAAGAGGGAGCCCTCCCACCCTCCCACAAGCTCTACAAAGTCTTACATAGCTTGTGCTACACCAGAATCTAGTGGTTTTAGTTAAGTTTTAGGTCTAGTTGGTTTAGTTGGTTTAAGTATGGTCTAATTAAGATTTAAGTCCGATACTTAAGTTAAGTTAAGTTTAAATTTAGATTGGAGCAGAGATCAGTAGAGGTGATGCTCGTAGATATCGTCATCATCATTATCAGCATCTTCTTTGTCAGTAATGACAGGATGATATTGATTTGACCACTCCGGGCACACAAAGCTGAACTTATTGAAGATTTGCTGATCTTCAGGTTTGATGACGTTTGGTGGTTCAGCAAATTTCATAGGTTCTTCAGCATTGAGTTCAACAGAGGATGTCATCACGATTGCTGGTGGAACAATTCTCCCGGCTTCCACGTCCTCCCAATTGACATCCGAGAAGAATGGATGGCTCCTGATGTCCTCTTTGACTCCCAGCCGCTCGAACTGGTCTTTACGCAGCAGGCTTTTTAAGATGTTAACTGCGTCGTCAGTAAGGGACTTTGGGTAGTCTGGAGTATGGAAGAGGACAGAGACTTCTGTTTCGTGCTGGTTTCTTCCATAAAATGGACGCTTGAAGGTCAAAAGATTGTAGAGGATGACGCCAATGGCGAAATAGTCGACTCCTCTCCCATGTAGCTGGCGTTTTATCATCTCTGGGGCTGCATATCCTGGTGTACCTCCGCACACAGTTCTGGTCAGGTTATACGCATTTGTCACAGCAAAGCCGAAATCTGTTATTTTTATGTGGCCTTCTCTGGTGAGAAGTATATTTTCTGGCTTCAGGTCCCGATGGATAATATTTCTTCTGTGCAGGAACTCTGTGCCACATATCACTTCTGCTGTGATGATCTTTACTGTGGCGGTATCAAGAGGCCAGTGCTTTTTGACATATTCAAACAGGTCCCCTCCGGTGGCCAGTTCCATCACATAACAGGCAAAGTTCGGTGTGTGAAAGGCGGCCAAGCCATGCATCAAGTATGGACTTTCATGAGTTTGTTGCAGGATATGGCGTTCTTTAAAGCTGACGTGCCTCTTCTCTGTCACTTTAATGGCAACACATTCACTGCGGATGGTGTCTTTTGCCAAAAGGACTTTACCGAAGGTTCCTTCTCCCAGTGAATGGTAGAAGGTGAAGCAGTCCAATGTTAGGGGGACTGTAACAGGTGAAGTCTCTTTAGAGTTCTCAGGGTCTTCTTTGGATGACGGATTCCTGATGTTACTGGGTCCTGGCATTTCACAGGAACGTTCTTCATTGAGTTTAGATGTTCCTCTCCATTTTAAATTAGTGATCCATTCCCAACATTTTTGCAGTCGGGCTAAGAACGGGATCTTGGCACTTTTCTTGGCTTCGTCGTCCTTCGGTCCGTCGTGGTCCTTCTTCGGTCCGTCGTGGTCCTTCTTCGGTCCGTCGTGGTCCTTCTTCGGTCCTTCCTCCTCGGTCTCCTGTTGATGCTTCTCTTCATATCGTGCCATATAGTGCTGGGCATACAGGACCTCCATGCTATGAATCCGGTCACACAATTCCTGATATTCTTCTTCCATGGCTATTTGGCCCACATAGTGCAAGGCACATATGTCATCCATGTTGTAGGTTTGGTCACACCATCGTTGGTAGTCCTCTAACGTGGCTTCTTGTTCAGCGTAGTATAGGGCACTCAGGTCATCCAGGTTGTGGTACTGGTCACACAGTAGTTGGTGCTCCTGCAGTATGGCTTCCTGTATACGGCTATCTGTTACAAAGGAAAAGGATAGATGTGTGAATTAATAGAAAGAGATCATATAGGGCATATAGGAGGCTTATTATTACAGAGTGGACACAGAGAGGTAATAATACTACAAAGGGGGGCAAAGAGGGGTCCTAATTCCACTGAGGGGACACAGCATGTCATAATACTACAAAGGGGGCACAAAGGAGATTGCGTAGTACAGAGGGGGCTCCGAAGCATCCTATTATTACAGAGGGGGCAGAGACAGCTTTACTACTACACAGAAGGTATAGTGGGTCCAAATGTCTAAGAGGGGCCCTAGTACTACAGAGGGGACACAGAGGCATTGTTATAGTACAGGTACATCCTAATACCAGAGAGGGGGCAAAACAGGTCCCAGTGCTATAAAGGGGGCCACAGAGGGGTTATTATACCTCCCAGAGATATATATTAGTGGTATAGGGTTACAGAAAGTTCTTATATTACAGAGGAGGCACAATGGTTCCTTATATCAGGGGGGGGGGCACATAGGGTCCTAATACTGTAGATGGAGCACAGGGAGTCCTAATACTACAGAAGTCACAGAGGGTCCAAACACTACACAGGTGGTTCAGAGGTTCCTACGTGTACAAGTGGGTGATGGGGTTAGTGATGCTACAGAGAGGGCAAGCGGAAAACATTGCAAATGGGTGCGAAATTCAGTCCCTAGTTTCTGGCCATATGCCATGTACTGCCGCTTTAATGCCCTTTTGTGACAGAGAAAACCACAATGAATGTACACTGCAATACATTACTTTTACTAGACATATATTATTATAGTATTGCAGTATATTGTACTAGCTGAGTCTGTTGGGAATGGAAAGTGGAATCTGATTGGTTGCTAGGGGCAACTGAGGCCGTTTCACTTCCCACCATGTTTGATAAATCTCCCCCAATGTTCTTTATCCTGTATGGTGAACGTGGGGCATGAAAAACATCCACACATCCCACAATAAAAGTGAAAAAGGATGATAAACTCCCATGGACAGCAGCTTCAGTTTATATTCCTGGGATATAAAAGATGGCCGCCTGCCTCACGCCTCCCTAGGAAGACGAGTAAAACTGATCAACAAGGCCCCAAATACTAAAAAACCTAATGGGGTGGGGACAACAAAGGTGAGTGGTTCACAGGACACCATGCAGCTTACAGCCACTACTGGAAGGGGTAACTACTGTGTGGGGGCGCTATTCCCATGAATCAGCCCCACTGTGTGTGTTCTATGGAGTCCTAAGGATGCATGTACAATTCCAGTTGTTGGTCCTACCTGTGGCGTCCATCAGAGGGATGATGCTGCTGTGGCCGGAGAGGTGGCTGGAAGATTTCCTCTTCTTACATGTCATCCGGGCCCAGGCACTTTGCAGGCAGGCTAAGACACGGTTCTTTCTTGGCTTCTTGGTTGTAGTTGGCTGCTCCTGGTCATCATCATCATCATCTCCTCTGTCCTTGTCTCTCCTCTCGTCCTCTCCATTATTCTTCTCCTTCTCTTCTGTGTCTCCTTCTAGATGATTCCTCTTGTTTTTTGCCTTCATTTTAAGTTGTGGTCAAATCTCTATCGATTATCCAATCCAAGTGCTGATATCAGTAAGTGAGAGCGATCCCTCCCATGTATCTCTGCTGAGCGGCAGTTAGCAACTGATGGAATGTTACCTGTGCAGCTAAGTGTACAATGTCTGTGTGATGTCATAGCCTTTCCTTTGTGATGTCATCAGCTTTCCTTTGTGATGTCAAAGATCAAGATCAGAGTTCCATAGTCTTGTGAGTGAGGAAAGAAATGCACCAACATATATGTGGATAATCTGTATAGATACTATGTATATATATATATATATATATATATATATATATATATATTCTACTATTGGAAAATAATTTTTTTTTTATTTGTTTTACAAAAAAATAAAGAGGTTCTGTCTCGGTATCATGTTACAATATCTGTGTATTTTACTGTATAAATGGCCGAAGCAGAAATAGGCCAATAGAGTTTGGTTACCTGTTGTTCTCATGTAAAGTTATTAAAAAATATTAAAATCAGGCATTTTTGTTAGACGTTTTATATTAAGGTATATAAAGATTTTTTTTTCTGCCAATTTATCCCATTTTACTGAGACTGTTCTTCTTACTGACCCTTTCTTCATATATACACAATGATGGGGGGCTGTGCTGTGTGTTTCTGTGTGTTTCCCCATACACATCAGTGTAATAACAGCCACATGTGCAAACCACAACCACACTAATAACCCTCCTAACCTCATCTGTGCACAATACCCAACATCACATATACTAACCCCCTGGGCTGCTGGTATTGTCTCACACCAAATAACTGTGCCCAAACCTGACACCACACACTAATATACAATAGTGTAGTGCTGTGTGTTACATAGGAGAGTTAGATACAGCATCTCATCTGAGTGTATCACACCAGAGGCCGCCTGGCTTCCCTCATACACAATGGTGGACATATCACTTGTGCAGCCGCTACGGCTGCACAGGGGCCCCGGGCAACACAGGGGCCCGCCAGGCTTAGACTATGAGCCCCTCCACTGCCCAGAGCATACATACTGATACATACTGTCCTGTATGCTGGGTGTAATCCTCAGTATATATATACACAGTGCACAGTACCACTTCTCCTGTCCTGTATGCTGGGTGTAATCCTCAGTATATATATATACACAGTGCACAGTACCACTTCTCCTGTCCTGTATGCTGGGTGTAATCCTCAGTATACATATATATATATATATATATATATATATATATATATATATATATATATACACAGTGCACAGTACCACTTCTCCTGTCCTGTATGCTGGGTGTAATTCTCAGTATATATATATATATATATATATATATATATATATATATATATATACAGTGCACAGTACCACTTCTCCTGCCCTGTATGCTGGGTATAATCCTCAGTATATATATATATATATATATATATATATATATATATATATATATATATACTGCACAGTACCACTTCTCCTGTCCTGTATGCTGGGTGTAATCCTCAGTATATATATATACAGTGCACAGTACCACTTCCCCTGCCCTGTATGCTGGGTGTAATCCTCAGTATATATATAGTGCACAGTACCACTTCTCCTGCCCTGTATGCTGGGTGTAATCCTCAGTATATATATATATATATATATATATATATATATATATATATATATATATATATATATATATACAGTGCACAGTACCACTTCTCCTGCCCTGAATGCTGGGTGTTATCCTCAGTATATATATAGTGCACAGTACCACTTCTCCTGCCCTGTATGCTGGGTGTTATCCTCAGTATATATATAGTGCACAGTACCACTTCTCCTGCCCTGTATGCTGAGTGTAATCCCCAGTATATATATATATATATATATACAGTGCACAGTACCACTTCTCCTGCCCTATATGCTGGGTGTAATCCCCAGTATATATATACAGTGCACAGTACCACTTCTCCTGCCCTGTATGCTGGGTGTAATCCTCAGTATATATATATATATACAGTGCACAGTACCACTTCTCCTGCCCTGTATGCTGGGTGTAATCCCCAGTATATATATATACAGTGCACAGTACCACTTCTCCTGCCCTGTATGCTGGGTGTAATCCTCAGTATATATATATACAGTGCACAGTACCACTTCTCCTGCCCTGTATGCTGGGTGTAATCCTCAGTATATATTAGGGATGAGCGAACCGAACCGCAACGAACCAGATTCGTTACGAACTTTGCAGATAAACAGTATTAGAGGAATCGACATTACGGGGTTAGCGATCCTCTGCAGTAATGCCGATGTCTAATGGTTAATATATTTAATTAATAAAACACATTTTCTTTGTAATAAAGTCCCTTTCGTTGTTCAATAATTTAATTAAAACGAATCCATAATTGTGAAATTAAATAAACTGTTAAAATAAATATATATATATATAAATAAATGTATATTTATATATAGATTTATTTTTTTACAGTATATTTAATTGCACAATAATGGATTCGTTTTAATTAAATTATTGAACAACGAAATTAATTTTATTACAACGAAAATGTGTTTTATTAATTAAATATTAATTATTACAGGAAGCTCTATTAAGCTGTTAATTCATATACCAGGTAAATAGAGCTTTCTGTCATAATTAATACTTAAATTAAAACATCAAATGTTTCTTCTAATTATGTTATCACAATAGCATTATTAGAAGAAACATTTAGAATTATATGTGCGCTCAGCTGATTGGCTGATCGGCTCAGCGCACATATAATTAGCGGGACTGCAGCACAGTGACTTCACTGTGCTGCAGACCAGCGAAGAGGACACATGGGGGTGAGTATACAGCTCTCCCCACCCCCTCCCCAGCACTGCACCCATCCCAGCAAGGAAGGGGGTCACTTAACCCCTTCCTTGCTTGGATGGGTGCAGTCTGACATCAGTCTGGCCCCCAAGGGGTTAAGGGGGATGCAAAGCCTCCTCCCTTAACCCCTTGGGGGCCAGACTGTAAGCAGCGATCTGTAAAGATGCTGCATACTGTAAGGTGCACAACACCGCTCACAATGATGGGTGTTGTGCTCCTGTTTGTGTTTTTTGTGTGTTTCTCCCTTTTTGTTTTTCAGATATCGGTAACCAGTGGATTACGTTGGATTCGATGGACTACGTCGATGACCAGCGTTTATTTGGATTTTTTTTTTTATATTGGTCAATGAGGGGTGTGGGGGTGTTTTTATTTGAATAAAAATATTTTTTCACTAGTGTCGTGTCTTTATTTCTTTACTTTATAGACTTAGTAGTGGAAGCCGTCTAATAGACGGAATCCATTACTAAGTCGGGGCCTAGTGTTAGCCGGTATAAAATGGCTAACACCAGGGCCGGATTAAAGGGAGAGCACAAGGGGCACGTGCCCCGGGCCTCCACCACACAGGGGCCCCCACCAGCCCGAACCCGGAAGCAGAGTTCCGGGTTCAGGCTGGTGTTTACCAGGGCCGGCGTCAGCACCCGGCTTACTCGGGCCCCCAGGGGCGGGTGCTGCTGACCCTGAGTCCGGGGGGGCCCTCCCTCCCTAGAATGGAGTTGTTAGAAGGAGGTGTAAAGGACCTGCTGTGTCTGCAGCAGAGCGATGGGGAAGAACCTATGGTGACGTCATAAGGGACGTGGCTGAGAACGGGAGGATGCTGGTGAATGAAGGACCTGTGATCATTGTCATGTGACTTGAGGGGGCGGGGCTCACTTATACCACCCCTCTGTATGCTGGGAGTTGTAGTCCTCTTATATCTCCTCCTGTAATGTCCTCTGATCACTCATAATAACAGGCTGGACATGCTGGGAGTTGTAGTCCTCATACCGCCTCTTGTAATGTCCTCCGATCACCCATAATAACAGGCTGGCCATGCTGGGAGTTGTAGTCCTCATACCGCCTCCTGTAATGTCCTCTGATCACCCATAATAACAGGCTGGCCATGCTGGGAGTTGTAGTCCTCTTATACCTCCTCCTGCAATGTCCTCTGATCTCCCATAATAACAGGCTGGACATGCTGGAAGTTGTAGTCCTCATACCGCCTCCTGTAATGTCCTCTGATCACCCATAATAACAGGCTGGCCATGCTGGGAGTTGTAGTCCTATTATATCTCCTCCTGTAATGTCCTCTGATCTCCCATAATAACAGGCTGGACATGCTGGAAGTTGTAGTTCTCATACCGCCTCCTGTAATGTCCTCTGATCACCCATAATAACAGGCTGGACATGCTGGGAGTTGTAGTCCTATTATACCTCCTCCTGTAATGTCCTCTGATCTCCCATAATAACAGGCTGGCCATGCTGGGAGTTGTAGTTCCCCCTGGTATACCTCATGTAATGCCTCCTGATTGTAATAATGTCTGGCAACTCCATTGCTCTAAGGCAGGGGTGGGGAACCTCCGGCCCGCGGGCCGCATCCGGCCCCTGAGACCTCCCGATGCGGCCCGCGGCCCGCAGCTCCCCTGTGATGCTCGCCGCTCTGCTGGGGAAGAAGCCGGCATACACCGCATCCTCCGGTGTCTGTGACAGCTGGCGGACACCGGAGGATGCTGTCTGTGCCGGCTTCTTCCCCAGCAGAGCGGCGCGTGTCTTTAGTCTCTTGCGGGCCGCGCGCGATGATGTCATTTCATCGCGCGCCGCCTGCAGGAGAAGACCGGCACAGAGGACCTGGGAGAGAAGAGGACCTGGACAGCGTGGGAACGGAGGTAAGGTGAGTGGGATGTTTATTTTTTTATTTGGGGGTTAACTAGGATCCCAGGGACATGATTGATGGGGGGGACAACTAGGCTACCAGGGACATGACTGATGGGGGGGACAACTAGGCTACCAGGGACATGACTGATGGGGGGGGGGGGACAACTAGGCTACCAGGGACATGACTGATGGGGGGGACAACTAGGCTACCAGGGACATGACTGATGGGGGGGGGACAACTAGGCTACCAGGGACATGACTGTTGGGGGGGGACAACTAGGCTACCAGGGACATGACTGATGGGGGGGGGGGACAACTAGGCTACCAGGGACATGACTGATGGGGGGACAACTAGGCTACCAGGGACATGACTGATGGGGGGGGGGAATAACTAGGCTACCAGAGACATGCCTGATGGGAGGGGGGATAACTAGGCTACCAGGGACATGCCTGATGGGGGGGGGGGGAATAACTAGGCCACCAGGGACATAACTGATGGGGGGGGGGAATAACTAGGCTACCAGGGACATGACTGATGGGGGGGGGACAACTAGGCTACCAGGGACATGCCTGATGGGGGGGGGACAACTAGGCTACCAGAGACATGCCTGATGGGGGTTAACTAGGCTACCAGGGACATGCCTGATGGGGGGGGGGAATAACTAGGCTACCAGGGACATGCCTGATGGGGGGGGGGGGGGAATAACTAGGCCACCAGGGACATAACTGATGGGGGGGGGGGAAAAAAAAGGCAACCAGGGACATGACTGATGGGGGGGGGGACAACTAGGCAACCAGGGACATGCATGATTGGGGGGGGGGACAACTAGGCTACCAGGGACATGCCTGATGGGGGTTAACTAGGCTACCAGGGACATGCCTGATGGGGGGGGGAATAACTAGGCTACCAGGGACATGACTGATGGGGGGGGGGACAACTAGGCTACCAGGGACATGCCTGATGGGGGGGGGGGACAACTAGGCTACCAGGGACATGCCTGATGGGGGTTAACTAGGCTACCAGGGACATGCCTGATGGGGGGGGGAATAACTAGGCTACCAGGGACATGCCTGATGGGGGGGGGAATAACTAGGCCACCAGGGACATAACTGATGGGGGGGGGGAATAACTAGGCTACCAGGGACATAACTGATGGGGGGGGGGACAACTAGGCTTCCAGGGACATGCCTGATGGGGGTTAACTAGGCTACCAGGGACATGCCTGATGGGGGGGGGGGAATAACTAGGCTACCAGGGACATGCCTGATGGGGGGGGGACAACTAGGCCACCAGGGACATGACTGATGGGGGGGACAACTAGGCTACCAGGGACATGACTGATGGGGGGGACAACTAGGCTACCAGAGACATGACTGATGGGGGGGGACAACTAGGCTACCAGGGACATGACTGATGGGGGGGGGACAACTAGGCTACCAGGGACATGACTGATGGGGGGATAACTAGGCCACCAGGGACATGACTGATGGGGGAGACAACTAGGCTACCAGAGACATGACTGATGGGGGGGGAATAACTAGGCTACCAGGGACATGACTGATGGGGGGGGAATAACTAGGCTACCAGGGACATGACTGATGGGGGGGGGGGACAACTAGGCTACCAGGGACATGACTGATGGGGGGGACAACTAGGCTACCAGAGACATGACTGATGGGGGGGGAATAACTAGGCTACCAGGGACATGCCTGATGGGGGTTAACTAGGCTACCAGGGACATGACTTGGGGGTTAACTAGACTACAAGGGGCATCACTGGGGGTTAACTACAATAGCAGGGGCACTAGGGGAACAATACTATGCCTTGTCCTGGGTGCTGCAAACCCCCGCTACTAACTGCCGCACACGGTATGCGGCCCTCGAATGATTTTATTAATGCCCAACCGGCCCTCGACATGGAAAAGGTTCCCCACCCCTGCTATAGGGGAAGAGCAGGGGGCATCTACTATGGGGTAGGGGACATTACTATAGGGGCTGAGCAGGAGGGATCTACTATGGGGCAGGGGACATTACTATGGGGGCATGGGACATTACTATAGGGGCAGGGGACATTACTATGGGGGGCAGGGCAGGGGACATTACTATGGGGGGCAGGGCAGGGGACATTACTATAGGGGCAGCAGGGGACATTACTATGGGGCAGAGCATGGATCATTTTTATGGGGGCAGAGCAGGGGACATTACTATGGGACAAAGCAGGGGACATTACTATGGGGGGAGGGCAGGGGACATTACTATGGGGGCAGAGCAGGGGACATTACTATGGGACAAAGCAGGGGACATTACTATGGGTGGAGGGCAGGGGACATCACTATGGGGGCAGAGCAGGGGACATTACAATGGGGCAGAGCAGGGGACATTACTATGGGGACAGAGCAGGGGACATTACTATGGGGGCAGAGCAGGGGCATTACTATGGGGACATGGCGGGCTGCATAACTATGGGGACAGAGGGCATTTTTACTATATGGAGGGCACAGCATGGGGACAATATTACTATATGGGGGGCACAGCACGGGACCCACAAGCCTCCTTACTTTACTGCACATGACACCAAACAGCGGAGTTACTACTGTATAGGAGCTTATGGGTGGGAAAAAGGGAAGGAAGTTGCTGGAAATGTGCGGAGTCTAAGATTTTTGTCTGACAGGTTCTGAAGAGATGAATTGTAGCTTGAAGAAATCATCATGGAGGTCTGGGCAAGATGGAAGGGAAACGGAGAGCGATCGCCTCAGATCAAAGAAGACAACACCTGTGAGTTACTGAATTAAATTATTTTCCGGTATTTTGTCAAGTGCTGAGTTCTCACATTGCGTTATTAACACAATGTGAGAGCACACCTTAATAGTCAGCCCTCCCTGCTCCTGTCTCTAGGCCTGGCATCTTCCTCTGCACTGCAGCCTCTAGTGACCATCACATGCATAACAGAGGAGGATGCTGAGCCATACAGCCAGGAGTGAGGAGGGGTCTGCGCTAAGTCGCCTACAGTAAGCTGCCATATGTATAGATCGCGGTATAGTTTAATTTTTTTTTTTGGGGGGGGGGGAGGGGAGTGGGGGCCTCTAACAAAATTGTCGCCCGGGGCCTCCACCAACCTTAATCCGGCCCTGAACCTGGTTATGGGCCCAATGATTCATTATGGTGAGAGAATGGAAGTGGAGGAACCCTTTAGGCATTTGATAGTTGTATTTGGAGTCAGCCACTAGATGGCGTCACTGACCTCAACCTGAAGCAACTTCTTAATACACATTCATAATGTGTAGGGCGCAACTGAAAAAAAAACATTTTTCTTTTTTTTGCAAATTCCTTCAAGAACTCCTAAGAGTGACTTTAAAAAAAATCTCATATATGCGTCATTTTATTGAGAATCTAACTGCTGTAGCCTTCCCACCAATACGTTCACTCTGGTGGATATCTATGGGCAGAAGCGTAACTAGAAATGGCTGGGCCCCTTAGCACACGTTTGACTGGGCCCCCCTTCCTGATTGACCACTAAGCCATCAAGTGTAGTCATGACTATGCAGTGTCCCAGAACAGGCCATTTTGTCTGTTATTCTATCTTCATACTTTTATTATAACCATTCCTGTTCTGGAAATCTATGGTCCACTGCAACTGTGTATTGTGTAACCCCCTGCAGTATTCAGGTTCACTGTTTCACTCATGTTCATGTGTATTCTCCTGTATATGTTTAATGGTGATAATGCAAAGGCTGGTGTATCACGTGACCTGTTGCCATGGTACCCCCAATGGTCATCAAGCTTTGGCTGGGGTAACCATGTGACTTCCTGTTCTACCTCAGTCTATCTCCTACCACAGAGGGGATAGGTTGTGTGTGTGACTCCTCTTCGCCTTCAGAAGAGGAGCCTCGGTGTGCTCTGCTGCTCCAGTCCACTGGCTGTGTTCCTGTCTCAAGTCTCAAGATTCTCATCTGGGTGCCGATTCTTCAGTCATTCCTCTCATCATCTTCTCTAATCCTCAACAGCAAGTATCTCATCCAAGTCTCATTCCGCCCAGCATCTCATCTTCAGTATCACTACTACTCCCATTATCCAGCACGCTACTCTCACAGCTTATTGCAGCATCACCCATTACTCTGCCTTATCCAAGTCTGCCTTATACCCGGTTGCATTCGGGGAGACTCTTGCTACTAGTTACCACCGTTACAATAAATATACAACTACCGTTGTTTCTGAACCTTGGCATTGGTGTGATAATTGGTGCCCTGACTAAGGACAACGAAGAATCGCATGCCCAGTAATCCCGCATGGTCAGGAGCCCGGTTTCCAGCTGCGATCCCTCGTGCCTAAACCGTCCAGTTAGCAGCTGCCCGCAACAACAGCCTCACAGCGGAGTGGCCCCTAGGGGCCCGTGCATCGCAACTTCTTACCTGCAAGTGCTTGTCAGGAATGCCTGCATTTAAAGGGACATTTGCAGGACCTTAAAGACCCACTCGGCCACCGGGTGCTGCAAATGAGGACAGCTCAGGGGGCCCAGTGTATTGCCATAGTGGGTCACCGGGCTCCCTGATGCGGTGGACCCCATAGCAGCCGCTATGGCTGCTACAGCGGTAGTTACACACCTGTCTATAGACTGAAAATGGTTAAAGTGTATCTGTCATGAGTCTTAAAAAAAAACATGCAGACTCATAGGAATTGGAGCACACATGGTACAGATTATATACATCACGCCCATATTATTTTACATATAATTATATACCTGTATATGAGTTGCCAGGCACTTTATGATCTAATTCTGCCTCAGTAAAGCAAATTATTATCTAAAACAATAAAACAGCAGCCCTATCCCCAGGAGTATGTCATAACCACTGGCGTAAAGCTTAGCATAACTACTGCTCCCATAATGACAAACATATCAGGGCATGATAGGAGTTGTAGTTGTTCAGTTGCTCTAGCCCGCTATACACTAATTTCCACATAAATATCACTCGGTTGTGCATTCTTGTTTTCTAACTACCACATTATAATAAGTCTATTTCTGCTGCATAAAAGTATAATGTCCATTCATCACTGTAATAAAATAGAAACTTTAAAGGGGTAGTGCGGCACTAAACAATTATTCACTAAATAACACACATTACAAAGTTATACAACTTTGTAATGTATGTTATGTTAGTGAATGGCCCCCTTTCCCCGTGTTTCCCCCCACCCACGCTAGACCCGGAAGTGTAGTGCTCTATACTCACCTGATCCGTGTCGACCCCAGTCCGCCATCTTGCGACAATGATGTAATCTTAGGGCAGGCTGCCGAACCGCTCCGACCATCCCTCGTGCCGCCCCCCCCCCTCTGCCTCTATCAGGTGAGTATAGAGCACTACACTTCCGGGTCTAACGTGGGGGGGGGGGGGGTTGGGGAACACGGGGAAGCCTGCCTAACCAAAACGCTACTAAAACCTATCTCTCCCTGCTCCAAGATCTCTCCCTGACTAGATTGAAAGCTCATCTGCGGTCGAGAGGCGGAAATCAAGTATTAAATATTCAAGGTCATGTGGTTCAGCCATCCAATCAGGGTAGACACCGTTTTTGCGCTGCATGCGTACTCCCAGGGTCCCTCACGGCCTCCCTGCATGGTGATTGGATTAAAAAAAAGCGCCAACTGCGATGGGAGGGCTTTCGAATGTTTCACACATATTCGCCACACTACTCGATTGAATTCGAATACCGCAATATTCAATCGAATACCATCTCTATCAAATCGTATTCGCTCATCTCTAGTGACTAACAGCTTACGGGTAGCGGTATTTTGCAGGTGAGTATCTTGCTTTAACAAATATCAGTATATACCAGTATTTCCATATGATGTTAGTGATAGAACAATTCATGGGTGAATCTCTTACTACCGGGCTGGTGAGATGCATTGCGGCTTTTATTTTGAAGTAGGGATGTTCTATTCATATCGCTGGCTCTGTCATACGCCTCAGTAATAGTGATGAGCGAATAGTATTCGATCGAAAAGGGGATTTCAGATTTGTGTCACTTGCTGGTTGGAGCTAGAGACTGTATACCAAAGCTTTTAGGTGAAGTTAGGTAGCAAGGGACCCCCAAAAGCCCTTGTTAGGGCTAAAAGTATAAAAACCATATATTTAGAAGCTGTTGTGAGACAGAGAGTGTGTTCAGACATCTGTGTATACGGCTGTATACTGTGATTGCGGGATAATAGCTGTTATCTTGCTACTACTGATTTGCGCAGTCTGTGTCCTGTAAAGGAGTTGAACAGCTCTTTCATTTTATTGTTGTAAAGAACGATTATATATCCGGTATATGGCTGTATACTGTGATTGCGGGATAATACCCCTTCTATTCGTCCTACGGCAGCACAGGAAAACAAATGGGTAACATGAGTTTCATCCTACCAGGCAGAAGAAACAAAACAATAGCAGCATGATCAGGTGATACACCTTGCCCTGATTACCATGCCATAAGAAGCCCCCAGTAATCACACCACACAAGTTTTTTGTTTCTTCTGCAGGAACAGACTCAGCATTTCAGGCTTTCAGATTCCCTGTTTATTAAGTTTCAGGGTCCTAATAAGGGCAAGGCTGCCTCTAAGGCTTCGCTAGCGAGATGGATAAAGGATGTGATCTCTCTTTGCTGTTCAAATCAAGGGCTTCAGCCTCCTGAGGGCATCAAATCCCATTCTACAAGATCCACTGCGACCTCCTGGGCTCATCTGGCGCAGATCTCGTTGGATGATATCTGCAGGGCAGCTTCGTGGTCAACTCCCAACACCTTTATAAAGCATTACAAGTTGGATGTGATCACCAATAAGGAGGCGTCCTTTGGCAAAAGAGTGCTGGAAGTAGCTGCTGCTCATAACCCACCCAGTCTCTAGATTGCTTTGCTATCCCAATTGTTTTCCTGTGCTGCCGTAGGACGAATAGAAAGTTTAAATTTACTCACCGAAATTTCTTCTTTCTATGAGTCCGTAGGCAGCACAGCATCTCGCCCAATTAAAAACTTTTTGTTATTGCTGCATCATGAACTTGTGTGGTGTGATTACTGGGGGCTTCTTATGGCATGGTAATCAGGGCAAGGTGTATCACCTGATCATGCTCTAATTGTTTTGTTTCTTCTGCCTGGTAGGATAAAACTCATGTTACCCAATTGTTTTCCTGTGCTGCCCACGGACTCATAGAAAGAAGAAATTTTGGTGAGTAAATTTAAACTTTATCTTGCTACTACTGATACGTACGCAAGTCTGTACTGCTTGGCCGAAACATACGGTTCTACTTTACGTTCGGAATTTGTTTGTGGGTGTTTGGCGAACACAAACCGATTGCGAACATTTTTTTTTGTTTGTGTTCGGGATTCAAACCAAACATTGGGATGTTTGCTCATCACTAGTGTTAGATGCAGCCAGGCATGCTTCCCCTGCTGTCCCATATGCATCCAGAGGTGTTGGCATCATTTCGAATATACGAATATCCGGAGCTATTTCAATCGAATTATCGAATATTTCACTATTCACTCATCTCTACTCAGTAACAATATCTTAAGGGTAGCCTCTAGCAATAAAGTGCTGTGTTAGATCTTGGGCTTGTGAGATGAAACCTTGTTCAGGGCTATTAACGCAGCATCTGCCCATATGGAATCGTTTTTTTTTTACTTAAAGGAATTATCCACCTAAGAGCTAAAAAATTAAATGCTCCCAAACCTAGCTGGTCTTACTCAAATACAGGTACACATGCCTGCATTCACTGACAGCAAGCAGAGATAGCACTATAACTTTTCATATTACAGAAACCTGGGCTCAGGGACACTTGTAAGTCAATTAAAGCAGCACAGGTGCATGGAGATGATGCAGATGATGTCTCCAAGTCAATGGACAGCTAACCCAGCCCCCAGAGAGGAGATCACATGTCCTGTGTCTACAAAGGGAGAGGGAAAGACTGAGCAGCATGTTGTCAGAAAGGACACATAGAAAATTATTTTAGACGTTCAGAGCAGGTAAGTATGAGGAGGGAAAAAAACAGGGAAAGGATGCAGGATAGGTTATACATGTATATTAGATGTAGGGGGGTATTACGAAGGGGGATTGTTTGGAATATTGTTTTTGTTACCCAGATAACCCCTTTAAGGTAGGTGCGAGCTGTCCAAATTTAAAAGTCAGAGTTTAATATACACCAGTGCAACATTTCAGCATAAAGGAAGCCTTTCTTCGAGCAGGGGCTTCACTTATACTGAAACGTCGCACCAGTGTGAATGAAACTCTGACTTTCGCGTGTTGTCCCTTTCTATACTTTTGGATTGATGATCAACCTGGATCCGGTTTGGTGAGGCGTGCACACACTACATCTATACTGTATGCATACTATTATCAACAATATCAACAAGAACATCGAGGAACTCCACAATATGGCCTCCAAATTTTCAAGTCATTTGCATGTTAACTTTGTTGGCAGTATTAAGAAGCGTATCCAAATCATGAAAGGATTGTTAAGAGCAGACGTCGTCAATGTATCTGAAATAGGTTACAACGTATCAAATCTTGTTCCATGACCGAAAGAAAGAGACCAGGAGACCAGTAATACCAAAGTTCTTAACTTCATCGGCCTTGGAAAGGTTCATCTTTTTTTTGCCATAAATTTCTTTTTTGTTTGTTTGTTTTTAACAAATTTTTTCATGGATTTGTTATGTACTATGGAAAAGCCTATGATGGAACATATTTTTTTGTATATTTTTTTGTCTATAAACTCCAGTACTAATGTCAATAGTGTCTGAAATATAACCGAAGAAACAGAAACTCAGGAACATGATGTCCCAAACCACCACGTAGACGCGTATTCTCTGCTCTATTGTTCTCCAGCACTGAACAGAGGAGGATGCTCTAAGCCGCTTCTGCTTTTTTCCAGGTTGAGAAGAGGAAGCCGTGTGAAGAAACTACTGTCTTCCCCTTACCCTATATACCTATTGCAAAACTCTAACTTGAAGCCAACAATATGAGTGAAGCAGATATTACACGAAAGCCGTCTAGAAAGTTACAACAAAAGAAGAAAGATGATTTACAGAGATTTTTTTAGACCACTTTATTATTGTAGCGCTGGATAATCCCTTTAAGTTTTAGGCTATTTTCCCACACAGTATTTTTGCTCAGTAGTTTGCAACCAAAACCAGAAGTTTTTGAAAACACAGAAAGGCTATGTTCTCCCGCTGTTAAAATTGAGTGGATGGCCGTCATTTAGTGGCAAATAACAGCCATTGTTTTAAAATAACAGCAATTATTTGCCATTAAATGACGGCCATCCACTCAATTTCAACAGTGTGTGAGCACAGCCTTTCTGTATTTTGAGCAAAATGCTGTATGGGAACATAGCCTTGGAATCTGTGGCTTTCTCTACATCTATGATCCTATGATCCCATAGGTTTCCTATAGGATTCAGGTCTGGAGAAAGTGTATTTGATATCCCAGAGTCTCCAGCAGCGGTTCCCCAATGACGAGACCTGAATGAGCTGGAGCATTGCCCTTCATGAAGATGACGTGACAGAGGGGAACTCAAATATGGCACAGGAGGACCCCAACGGAGTGTGATCGCTGAACATAGGATGGTTGTTATTTTCTGGAGTACTGGACTACCTGTAGTGTCCTGGTATGGGTGGTCCACTAAGTTTTATACCACCTGGGTAAAGTCACTCTGTCAGGTATCGCACAAAGGGGATGAAGGTGTTGTTTATGGTTACCCCACTAGAGGTCTCACTCTTTTCTACAACTCTGTATGACCACAGCTGAACGGAATGGGTTAACTTGTTTGTTCACTGGTTTTCCTACCAGTGAAGGGTGGTCAGGGCCGTCTTACCCATTGGGCATGGTAGGCGGCTGCCCGGGGGCCTCCCATGCCCAATAGGTAAGACGGCCCTGCGTGCCCCCCCTTCCCCTTCTCTTGCGACCGCAAGCACTTTCTTGCTTGCGGTCGCAAGAGGAAATACGGCCCCGGCTGATGCGTCGCTCCCCGGTGGATTCTCCGGGAGCGCACGCATCAGGAACCTCAGTGCGCGTCGCTGGGGCTTCCTGTACCGGAAGTCCCGGCTTGGGCGCACACTGAGCTTCCGGATGTGTGCGCTCCCGGAGAATCCACCGGGGAGCGACGCATCAGCCGGGGGCAGAAGAGGAGAGGAAGCAGCGACGGGGGGGAGCGTTGGTAGGTGAGTTAGGTGTTTGGTTTTTTTATCTGCTGTGCAGGGGGGAGCCATCTATAAGGGGGGAATACGGGGGAGCCATCTATAGGGGGGGATACAGGGGGGAGCCATCTATAGGGGGGGATACAGGGGGGAGCCATCTATAGGGGGGGAATACGGGGGAGCCATCTATAGGGGGGATACAGGGGGAGCCATCTATAGGGGGGGATACAGGGGGAGCCATCTATAGGGGGGATACAGGGGGGAGCCATCTATAGGGGGGATACAGGAGGGAGCCATCTATAGGGGGGATACAGGAGGGAGCCATCTATAGGGGGATACAGGGGGAGCCATCTATAGGGGGGGATACAGGGGGGAGCCATCTATACGACAGGAGGGGGATACGGGGGGAGCCATCTATAGGGGGGATACAGGGGGAGCCATCTATATGAGGGGGGATACAGGGGGGAGCCATCTATAGGGGGGATACAGGGGGGAGCCATCTATAGGGGGGATACAGGGGGGAGCCATCTATAGGGGGGGATACAGGGGGGAGCCATCTATAGGGGGGATACAGGGGGAGCCATCTATAGGGGGGATACAGGGGGGAGTCATCTATGGGGGGATACAGGGGGAGCCATCTATAGGGGGGGATACAGGGGGGAGCCATCTATAGGGGGGATACAGGGGGAGCCATATATAGGGGGGATACAGAGGGAGCCATCTATTGGGGGATACAGGGGGAGCCATCTATAGGGGGGGATACAGGGGGGAGCCATCTATACGAGAGGAGGGGGATACAGGGGGGAGCCATCTATAAGGGGGGATACAGGTGGGAGCCATCTATATGAGGGGGGGATACAGGGGGGAGCCATCTATAGGGGGGATACAGAGGGGAGCCATCTATACGAGGGGGGGGGGGGTACAGGGGGGAGCCATCTATAAGGGGGGAATACGGGGGAGCCATCTATACGGGGGGGATACAGGGGGGAGCCATCTATACGGGGGGGGATACAGGGGGGAGCCATCTATAAGGGGGTAATACAGGGGGAGCCATCTATAAGGGGGTAATACAGGGGGGAGCCATCTATAAGGGGGTAATACAGGGGGAGCCATCTATAAGGGGGTAATACAGGGGGGAGCCATCTTTAAGGGGGTAATACAGGGGGAGCCATCTATACGGGGGGATACAGGGGGAGCCATGTATACGGGGGGGATACAGGGGGAGCCATCTATAAGGGGGGGGATACAGGGGGAAGCCATCTAAAAGGGGGTAATACAGGGGGAGCTATCTATAAGGGGCCAATACAGATGTGCAGTGTGTAGAGAGATGAGGATGGTGACAGAGTGTGGAGCCTAATATGTCTGTCTGGCAGATTCTGTGGATTCGTGGCTCGGAGAAGTTCTCATAACGGCACAGGGCAAATGGAAAAGAAGATGAAAAGGGAAGAACTCTGATCAGAGAAGACGTCCCATGTGAGTCACTTGATGTATCTGCACTGTAATGTACTGTATATGGTGTACAGAACCTGTGTAGAACTGGGTACCTCTATATGACTGGATGAGGTGATAGTGATCTGTGTACAGTGGATTAGTCAGTAGCAGCGGTGGTGTTAGTCAGTATGCGGTGGTAATATTTGTTGCTTGTTATCTGGCATATATATAGAGAAGGGCAAAACAACATGTCTCACATAGACAGAGGGGCAACAACATGACTATTATATTATATATGAACCATGTTGTTTCCCTGTATTCTGTATACAGGAAAACAACATGGTTCATATATAATAGTCATGTTGTTGCCCCTCTGTATATATGAGACATGTTGTTTTGCCCTTCTCCATATATAAGCCATGTTGTTTCCCTGTATATTGTATTATACAGTATACATACAGGGAGACAACATGGTTCTCATATATAATAGTCATGTTGTTGCCCCTCTGTATATATGAGACATGTTGTTTCCCTGTATATTGTATTATACAGTATACATACTGGGAGACAACATGGTTCTCATATATAATAGTCATGTTGTTGCCCCTCTGTATATATGAGACATGTTGCACTGGTGTGACAATAAACCCTGCAGATTGCTGTTGGAAGTGCTGTCTCCATTGCGTTTTTTGGATACTTAGAAGCCAACCTGGTCTGGTTTGGTGAGGCGGCACGCACGGTTATTTTTTGTTTTTGCGCTGCTGAGAGACTGTGTTGTGAATTAAAGTTTATGTTAACAATAATTTGTATTTTTTATTGTACGTAATTGTACTGGCTAGGGGCGGGGTTGCAAAGATGGGGGGTTTTGATGGCGGCGGCCGCGGGGGGTGGGGCCCAATTCGCACCTCTGCCCAGGGGCCCATAATGCTGTTAAGACGGCCCTGAGGGTGGTGGGAGGTCTTTTGGTCTTCTAGTCAGTCTGCAGTGAGGAGAACAAGAGAGAGAGTGTTGTTGCAGTAGATTCCAGCCAGGCCTGGCTTAGGCCAGGACCCTGGAGGTCTTATGTCAGTAGAGGTGTGGAGGGAATAGGACACAGAGCGAGATTGTTCTTCTTATGCGAGACACTTAATCTAGTATGCAGTGCTAAACCCACAGGAGGGGTAACCATCCTCTAGAGTACACCTTGTCCAGGGATCCTTCTCCTATATTCGCAGGACAGTTACCACAGCAAGGAACTGATCCCAAGTAAGGCAAAGAGCAAGCAAGCTGAAGTATCTTACTGACTGACGCACGGCTATCCTGGGAGGTCTTGGAAAGTCTGCTACACCCAGTAGTAAAGGCCTGGGGCTCGTATTACCAACCTGGCACTCGCTGAACTGGTTGGGCAGTAGGCGATCAGAAAGCGTGAGTACGAGTATTCTTCACCTATACACTCTTCTACACTATAAACCCAGCAGAGCACAGTACTACAGTGGACAAGGCCTAAAAAGACGGACCCCATACCTACACTAAACCAACTTTTTTCACTTCCTACGCTACAGTCACCTGCACCTGTCAAGTGTTCACCTTTTCAATTTACATTGCAGTGAAGTTCCTCAGTAAAAGCCGCCCCGGCCTGTGTGTCTGGGGGTGGGTCATACCAATCCTGGCCCCCCGTGACAATTGCCCAAGTGTTCCAGCCATCTGATGTACTAACACCATTCAGCACCCCGGGTCACGGCAGTACCTCTTTAATGATGAGCTGTATTGAAGTCTATGGGAATCACACAGTATAGAAAAAAACAGCTGTAACTGAGTAAGGCCATAAAAAGAATTAACATGATCATTGAAACTGACTGGATGGCCGTCATTTAATTGTCTACATCTGGTTTTTACAACAAACGCCAATTTTTCACACATGGTTTACATTTGGGAATTAGCAAAACAGACATAATAATTCAATTAAAATACCGAATTTCCCACCCAAAAGATAAATCACTGGATGAAGGAGACGAACGTGAGAAAAAGGGAGAAATACAGATGTAATTTAAAACTGACCATAACGGCAGATAAAAGACAAACAAACATTTTTTGTTAGTATAAATATGGATTTTTCTTTTAGCCCCAAAAAACCTGTGTGTGAACATAGCCCAAATAAATGCCATTGGGGGAGATTTATCAAACATGGTGTAAAGTAAAACTGGCCCAGTTGCCCCTAGCAACCAATCAGATTCCACCTTCCATTTCTGACAGACTCTTTGGAAAATGAAAGCTGGAATCTGATTGGTTGCTAGGGGCAACTGATCGTGTGAATGGCCCAATAGACATCAATGTGCACTAACTCGAATACGGAAATACAGGATGTGAGAATGAGGCCGTAGTATTTCTGTCAGTCTTTTGCTCAGTATCTTTTCAAGCAAAATCAGGAGTGGAACTAACAGGGTGAAATTATAATGGAAAGAGTTGCCCAGTTTCTGCATTTTCAAATCAATTCCTGGTTTTGGTAGAAAAAATACTGACAAATAGACAGACGAAAATACTAAGTTTGAATACAGCCCAAAGGGTGTGGAGACTAATAATTCCTTCCATACTTGTTATCTTTTCAGTCTCCTTCCCCCAGTTCTGAGATGCCGCTTTCTGCTGAAGACACAGAAAACTGTGTGTAAACTGTTCTTTCTGTCTCTGATCTGAACTCTCTCCTCCTCCCTTCCTTCTTAAGTAAACAGTGTCACTGGACGGCTGTTTCTTCACTCTGTAATGCTGGGGTGGTTAATCCCAATGAGGTTGCAGCAACTTGACCTCAGATTAATCCACTGGGCATCACAGAGTGCAGAATCTGCCGGCCAGGAACACAGTTTATATAAGCTGTCTCAAAAGGGAGAGGGGGAGAAGGGTGTTCAGAGTGGAGATGGAGAAAATAGCTGACAGTTTTTTGTGTCTTCAGCAGCTAAGAACTGGGGGAAGGAGACTGAATTGTTCTAATTATTAGGCTGCAGAAGGGAGGATGATTCAATATGTATTTTAATAGAATGGTATACCCCTTTAAAATCCATACTATGGCCATATTACACCATATGCATATACAAATTGTAAAATGCAGTCCAAATAGTGTCTAAATATAGAGATATATGGGGCTTACTAGAACTTTTACATGTTGACATTGATTATTGGAATTGTCACCACTTTGGTTTGTTCATACACTGTCTAAGTGTTTCAGACATAGACACAAAGAGCTGAATGTGTTGCAACAGTCTCAGAGGAACACCGGCTTCGTTGCCTATAGCGATAGTCATTTCCCAACTCACCGCATAAGCGTAAGTGAAAAAAACAAGGAAACTAAAACAATAGGTTTTGTAATGTTGTGTGGAGATGGAAAACCCCTCATTTTGTGTATTGTGAAGGACATAATGGAGTTCATACCTTGTTCATACAACATATCTTTTGCATAAATGACGGCCATTGTTGCAATTTGCCTGCAGTGGTGAATTGGGATGCGGGCGCACACTGATGCGCCCGCATCCCAATTTATCAGAAATAAAGATTATCTGGCCGGTATTGCAGTACCGGCCGAGATGATCTTCTCTGACACTGGCCGTTCTGTGACCGGTGTGTTACGAAATGTGAAAAAGGCCTTAAAGGGAAAACTCCACATAAGGAAAACTGTTTTTCTATTAAAAATACATTAAGTTCTATAGATGTGTCTATACTAGTGATATCACGATACCAGAATTTTCAGTTCGATACCGATACTAACATTTTTATTTCGATAGTCAATACCAGTTCGATACTTACTAAAATATTTTAAAAAAAACACAACAATAGAAATATAATACTCCCTAGACAGCGAATATAATAAACCTGAAATGTTTTCTATACTCCTTCAGGCCTGCACTATTACAGAGATACCAATTTATGGAGCTTTTTTTGAATTTTATTACGTTAAAAGTAAAGGTTTGCGTTTTTTAGACAACTGTGTACAGAGTACAGCGATCACTCAGACAACTCCGCTATACACTGCTCACTCGGCTCCGCTATACACTGCTCACTCGGCTCCGCTATACACTGCTCACTCGGCTCCGCTATACACTGCTCACTCGGCTCCGCTATACACTGCTCACTCGGCTCTGCTATACACTGCTCATTCGGCTCCGCTATACACTGCTCACTTGGCTCCGCTATACACTGCTCACTCGGCTCCGCTATACACTGCTCACTCGGCTTTGCTATACACTACTTAGCCGGCTCTGCTATACACTGCTCACTCGGCTCTGCTATACACTGCTCACTCGGCTCTGCTATACACTACTTAGCCAGCTCTGCTATACACTGCTCACTCGGCTCTGCTATACACTGCTCACTCGGCTCTGCTATACACTACTTAGCCGGCTCTGCTATACACTGCTCACTCGGCTCTGCTATACACTGCTCACTCGGCTCTGCTATACACTGCTCACTCGGCTCTGCTATACACATACTTATGCTGATGTCGGCACCTCACAGCCCCTGCACCTCCCCCACCTGCCAGCCGGCTGGATCCTCACATGTCTCCTCTCTCTCGGACCTCCCGCTCTCCCTCTCCAGCCTTCTCCTCCTTCCTCCTCTCTCCCTCTCCGTCCTCCTCTTCCTCTCCAGCCGCGGAGACCTCCATGCAGCTCCGGCTCCTCTGCATAAATCATTTCAGCGGGGGTCTGCTACACACAGTAGCCGACCCCTGCTGCATATGGAGCGGGCTTAGGAGGGGTCAGGTGCCGCTGTCAGTGTGACAGCGGCATCCACACAGTTACATAGCCGGCACTAGCGATCGCAAAGTGCCGGCTATTTAAAATTGGCGCCGCCGGGAGCGGAAGGAGAGAGAACAGAGGAGGAGAGTGCAGGGGCAGTGAGAGGCACATAGAGAACACGGCCGGCGCTCAGCTAGCCGCCGGCCGTGTTCTCTGCGTTATACTTTATGTTAAGTTGCCTAATATTGCAGCTTTAACATAAAGTATCGATACCAGGAAATCCTGGTACCGAACCGTTTTTTATAGTAGTATCGATATTTTGGTGCATCGTGCATCCCTAGTCTATACAATGTATTACCGTATCTGTGCGGTTCTGCCACACTGGTAGCTGATAGAAATCCAAGAAGTGAAGAAAAATGGCCTCTGTGCCAATCCACATTGTCTCCTGCTCCCACTGCTCTCCCCCCTTAGGAGACAAATCTTCCATGCCTCTGTCTCACATTGGGTGTGTTTGCTGAGCACAGGCTGATGATGCAGACAGGGGGCAGGGCGTGATGTTACAGGAGGCGGGGCTGGATCCCCCAATCCCCTGAGTGATCCACCATCTCTGACCGGCCAGAAGCAGCGGCTGCAACTTCACTGTGCAAAACTCTGCAGTGAAATTAGGGCTGTGTTCACACATGTTGGAGTGTCATTGCAGTACTGCAGCGTGTTCACAAAAATGATGCAGTAACACAATTAAATGATGCTAAACGGCAGAGAGGGTCAGAGCCGGCACTGTCAATCCCACCTGGAGAAAAAAACAAGGCATAAACAGTATATCCCATGTAAGATAACATCGGATAAAGTCCTTATTGTGCAGCTCAACTTCAAAATAAAAGATGCTTAATCATAATATGTGCGTGAAGATGAAAAGAGAAAAAAAATAATTCAAAAAGTTCTTTACTTTATTCCAATATCAGTGTTACAGGTAGAGAGTACAGCGCGCTGTGTGGTGTTACAGGTAGAGAATACAGCGTGTTGTGTGGTGTTACAGGTAGAGAATACAGCGTGCTGTGTGGTGTTACAGGTAGAGAATACAGCGTGCTGTGTGGTGTTACACACAGAGAATACAGCGTGCTGTGTGGTGTTACAGGTAGAGAATACAGCGTGCTGTGTGGTGTTACAGGTAGAGAATACAGCGTGCTGTGTGGTGTTACACACAGAGAATACAGCGTGCTGTGTGGTGTTACAGGTAGAGAATACAGCGTGCTGTGTGCTGTTACAGGTAAAGAATACAGCATGCTGTGTGGTGTTACAGGTAAAGAATACAGCGTGCTGTGTGGTGTTACAGGTAGAGAATACAGCGTGCTGTGTGGTGTTACAGGTAGAGAATACAGCGTGCTGTGTGGTGTTACACACAGAGAATACAGCGTGCTGTGTTGTGTTACAGGTAGAGAATACAGTGCTGTGTGGTGTTACAGGTAGAGAATACAGTGTGCTGTGTGGTGTTACAGGTAGAGAATACAGTGCGCTGTGTGGTGTTACAGGTAGAGAATACAGCCTGCTGTGTGGTGTTACAGGTAGAGAATACAGCGTGCTGTGTGGTGTTACAGGTAGAGAATACAGCGTGCTGTGTGGTGTTACAGGTGGAGAATACAGTGTGCTGTGTGGTGTTACAGGTAGAGAGTACAGTGCTGTGTGGTGTTACAGGTAGAGAATACAGTGCTGTGTGGTGTTACAGGTAGAGAGTACAGTGCTGTGTGGTGTTACAGGTAGAGAATACAGTGCTGTGTGGTGTTACAGGTAGAGAATACAGTGTGCTGTGTGGTGTTATAGGTAGAGAGTACAGTGCTGTGTGGTGTTACAGGTAGAGAATACAGTGCTGTGTGGTGTTACAGGTAGAGAGTACAGTGCTGTGTGGTGTTACAGGTGGAGAATACAGTGTGCTGTGTGGTGTTACAGGTAGAGAATACAGCGTGCTGTGTGGTGTTACAGGTAGAGAATACAGCGCTGTGTGGTGTTATAGGTAGAGAATACAGTGTGCTGTGTGGTGTTACAGGTGGAGAATACAGTGTGCTGTGTGGTGTTACAGGTAGAGAATACAGCGTGCTGTGTGGTGTTACAGGTAGAGAATACAGTGCTGTGTGGGGTTACAGGTAGAGAATACAGCGTGCTGTGTGGTGTTACAGGTAGAGAATACAGCGTGCTGTGTGGTGTTACAGGTAGAGAATACAGTGCTGTGTGGTGTTACAGGTGGAGAATACAGCGTGCTGTGTGGTGTTACAGGTAACACAGGGTTTTTTTATATGCCCTTCCATTTCCAAGATATATTTTGTTTTACAATTTGTCTGACAATTTAGTTAATAGTCAGATGGGTGTGAACTTTGATAACAAGAGTGAATATCAGGTGATGGGTGATTGTACAGTCAGTGGGTGGGAATGTTATACACTGAGGGGCGTGTATGACTAATAGATGCCTCTGGACTGTACAATATACCTGATATTCAGCCTCATTATAAAAATGAAGTTCATGCCCCAATTTTTTTTATAATAAACATTGGACCCCCTGAAATTCATTATAATATACACTGGCCTCCCTGAAATTCATTATAATACACACTGGGCTCCCTAAATATTATAATATATACTTGTACACACTTTATTTTTTTGTGTAGCAGAGTTTTCCATCTATGTCCCAGTAGGAAAAAAACTGCAATATCTGAGCACAGCTGGTGCAAAAAGTAAAGCATGTGCAAAACACGGTAAAACCCCACATAAACAATAAGGAGTAGTACACTCTTGAGTACACTGTCACGGCCGCCGCCGCGTCCCGTGTTCCGGGCCGCCGCCGCGACCTCCTTCTGCCGCATGCAGCCGCCGGGGTCCTTGTGCAGGGACCCGGCGCTGCTGCTAGTTCGGCCCCTGGGGGCGCCTTACCTCTCCTCCGCTCCTGTCTCCGTCTGTGCCGGCCGGCGCGCGCGTCCCCGCCTCCTAGGGCACGCGCGCGCCGGCTGTCTCAGATTTAAAGGGCCAGTCCGCCCTTAATTGGTTAGTTGCACCAATCACTCCCTATAGTTCCAGCTCTGCCCCACTACAGGTGTTGGAGCCTCTACATGCTTCCCATAGCGTTGGCCCAGCCCCTGTTGTTCCTGATTCCTATCCACTACCTGGTCCCAAGTCCTTGTTCCTGATACCTATCCGCTACCTGGTCCCTAGTCCTTGTTCCTGGTTCCTGCTCCCCTGTCACTCCGTTGCTCCTGTGTTCAGCCTGTCACCTGCGGTTACGTCTACACACCTCTGCCAGCACTATCTCCTGCCTACTGCTCCTGCCACGCCTCGCCTGCCGTCACTAGCAACCAAGCCAGGGGTAGCGACCTGGGGGTCGCCTGCCGCAGCAAGTCCATCCCGCCTTGCGGCGGGCTCTGGTGAAAACCAGCGGCCCCTTAGACTCCGCTCCCTGGTGAGGTTAGTGCCATCGCTGGTGACGGTCCAGTGGATCCACTACTCCAGGCGTTACATACTCACAGTGCTGAAACATTATCACCGTACAGCGCCCTATACATATACCAACTTTACCATACATAAACCCTAAATAGTACTGTTACACTGTGATCATAACCATCAGAAACCAAAGAGACTCTTTAAGAGATTACAGTGCAGTTACATACAGTGACTCATAGGGGCATCTTCCCTGATTGGAGTTGTTTACAATAATGCTCACTGCTGGGTATCCCTAATATAGAAAATGCCTCTCCAGCTCCCCAGCTCCTCTCTCTTTCTGTACACAAGGAATCATTCTTTCATGTCACATGAAGCGCCATCCAGATACATATAGATTTATATTGGGACATTTAGGCTATGTTCACACACACAGTAAAATAAAAGCCACACATGACAGCAAATTAGATAGAAACATCATTGTTCAGATTGCTACATCACTAGCATGTGCTAGTAGATTTGACCTCCCAATAGTTTTTTTACTAAAACATTTGATTTGTTGTAATTTAAAGGGGTATTCTGCTCAAACATAACTTTTCATATGTTGCTGCCCATGTTGAGACTAACAATCCTTTCCATACTTGTTGTTATCTATTCAGTCTCCTTCCCCCAGTTCTGAGCTGCTGCTTTCTGCTGAAGACACAAAAATCTGTGTGTAAGCTTTTCTCTCTGTCTCCACCCTCCTCCCCCGTCCCTTCTGAGAGGACTAATGTAAACAAGTCCCTGACCAGCTTTATCTGCAACATTGTAGCTTTTTTGTAATGCTGGGAGGGATAATATGAGGTCAGGTTGCTGATGAACTCACTGTGATTAACCCTCCCACCAGTACAAAGAAGCTACAAAGCTGCAGATACTGCCTGCCAAGAACATAGTTACATCGGCCATCCCAGAAGGGAGCGGGGAGGAGAGAAAAGCTCTCACACAGTTTTTTGTATTTACAGCAGAAAGCAGCAACTGAGAACTTGGGGAAGGAGACTGAATAGATAATAACAAGTATGGAGGGAACTGTTAGTCTCACCATGGGCAGCAACATATCAAAAGTTATGTTTGAGCAGAATACCCCTTTAAGGTGTTGTAAATGGTCCTAGCAATTTGGAAAGCAATTTTGTTTCACATTGTGGAATAAAACAGCTTTGCCATTTCTAATGTCCAGACCAATTGAAAAATTTTACAAATAAAATGTTGAGAAAAATATACAATACAGTTTTGCGTTTTAACGTGCACTTGAGAACTTCAACATAGATTGTAATAAACCAATAAAAAGTACATAAATGACAAACGTTTTCTGTGGTTAAACACATTGAAGAACAGGAATGATGTCAAACAACAGAAAACTGAATGCCAAAATGTAAGAGCAAAGGGGGAGATTTATCAAACATGGTGTAAAGTGAAACTGTCTCAGTTCCCCCTAGCAACCAATCAGATTCCACCTTTCATTTTCCAAAGAGTCTGTGAGGAATGAAAGGTGGAATCTGATTGGTTGCTAGGGGCAACTGAACCAGTTTCACTTCACACCATGTTTAATAAATCTTCCCCAAAGTTCTCGATCTTCACAAATATGTTATTAATAAAAACTAGAGATCATGGCGGAAAAAATGACACCCCATACAGCCCCGTAGGTGAAAAAATAAAACCGTTATAAGCGTCACAATAGGCCCATTTTATTAATATTTAATTGCCAAAAAAAAAGGATTTCATAAAAAATATACATATATAACATTAGAGAATCTGTGTAACCTGCATATGGTTGTGTTCAGACTGACCTATAGAATAATGGTATCATGTCGCTTTTACCATATAGTGTATTACGTAGACACAGGAACCCCCAAATGTTACCATATTGCATTCTTTTTTACGATTTCACCAATTTATATCTTCATAAATAATATATTTGGAATTCCGTCATACATGTTATGGTAAAATGAATGACGCCATTACACAGTACAGCTATTCCTGTAACAAACAAGCACTTACATGGCTTGTAGATAAAAAACTGAAAGTGCTGGAGCTCTTAGAAGGGGAGGAGGGAAAAACGAAAACACTAAGATCAAAATTTGCGCGGTCCACTGGGTCACTTTGGGCCTGGTCCTCAAAGGGTTAAACAAATATGTTTGGTATCGCCGTGTGCGTAATCGCCAAAACAATTAATTTATTTCATTCCCGATCCCTCATGGTAAATGGTGTAAGCGCAAAAAAATTCCAAAGTGCAAAATTGCACATTTTTGGTAGCATCAAATCCAGAAAAATTGTAATTGATCAAAAAGTCGCATATGCGCAATCAAAGTACCTATAGAAAGTACAGATCATGGCGCAAAAAATGACACCTCACACACCTTCCCCCTACAGGGCAAACGTCACTGTCCTTGGAGGGCTTGGGATTGAAAAAAATATTTTTTCCCTTGCCCCCTTTTGAATAACTCCAGCGGCCTCCTTTCCCTTTGCCACGGTAATTCTCTCAGAATTTTGGCCGTTTAAACGGTTGTTTTTTCTGGGTAGTTTTATCTTCTGGAAGGGCTTTCTTTCTGTCTTCCATCTTCTCAATAATTTTGTCAAGAGGTGCACCAAAAACATACTGCCCTTCAAAGGGAATGCCGCACAGCTTGGACTTGGCAGTGTTGTCTCCAGTCCAATTTTCTAACCAGAGCACCCGATGCGCTGTATCAGTAAGTGCGCCATCTTTAGCCGCAAACCTAATAGACTCTGCAGTGGCATCGGCTATAAAGGCAGTGGCATCTTTTAGACTTTCAGCTTTACGGTCCATTGGCCCCTTTAGTTGGGATGAGTCCTCAAAGGGCAAAATGGACTTTTTTGTGATTTTTGCCACCTGGGCATCAATCTTAGGAATCTCTCCCCACTTAACTGAGTCCTCTTCCCCAAAGGGAAGACGTTTCCTAATTTTGCCAGGAACTTGTAGTTTCTTCTCTGGCTGTAGCCCCTCATCCGTATTTAAGGACTGGAGAGTTTCGTGTACTGGGAAAACTAATTTATTCTTAGTTTTAAGGCCCAAGAACTTGATATATTTTGGTGCTAGCTCCTCCTGCACCTCCTCCATACCTAAAGCACCTCGAACAGCTTAAGAAGAGCGGTAGTATATGATCTGAAGAAAACAAATATTTTCTTATCTCCTCTTTCGTTTCAGTTTCATCAGCACTTAATTCTATACATTCTGATATTTGTCCTGATTCACATGAAGAAGCAGATGAATGTCTCTTACGTTTCCTGGAAGTGAAGGCTACTGAATCATCCGAGGTTACTATAGAGGCTGTATAAATAGTGTTAGCCTCTGCATGAGATACTTCTCCAGCAACAGCCTGCTGAGCAGGTGGAGCAGGTGGAGGAGGTTGAGGAAGAAGAGGAGGAGGGAGTCTAGCCATATGCTGCGTTTACACGGAACGATTATCGTGCGAATTTGCACGATTGCAATCGAATTTGAACGATAATCGTACGTGTAAATGCAGTGAACGATCAAGCGACGAGCGAGAAATCGTTCATTTTGATCTTTGAACATGTTCTCAAATCGTCTTTGGTCGTTCGCAAAAAATTCGCAGATCATTTCGGGTAAACAGTCGTTCACCGATTTAACCTATGTGCGAGATAGGCTTAAGCGATCGCAAAACGATTTTTCCGTACGATATATCGCTCCGTCTAATCGCTGATCGTTATAAAAAAATTAGATACTTCGAAATCGTTAATCGTACAATCAGGCGAATTATCGCTCCGTGTAAACCCAGCAATGCAGCAATTTCATCTTTCATCATCTGTCTTATGTCCTTAAGGAAGGATGATCTATCCTCTTTAACCCCCTTCCACCGCTGCTCTTCAAATTAATGTCGCTGCAGCAACATTAATTCACGATTGAGGATAACACAGGCACAGAAGCTGCGTCTGTGTCATCCGTGGCGAGTCCCGGGGACCCGCCGCAACTCTCAGAACTGGAGCCGTGCTCCGGTGCTGAGAGTTAACCCTATAGATACTGTGGTCAGCACGACCGCAGCATCTATAGGGCCCCTAACAGAGAATTCTCCCTCTACAGAGGGAGAATTCTCTGTCTGGTGTCCATCGGGTCTCTGTGAAGTGATCGCAGGCTTCCAGTTTCCTGGCTACAAAGACTGGCGGTGGGAGGAAGGGAAGGCAGGGCGGGCATGCGCTCTGCCCCCTCCCTTCTCCCAATCTTGTGACAGCGGCAGGGGACAGAGGAGAGGGGGCAGACATAGGGACATCAGCTTATGGGATCATTATGATCCCATAAGATGATGTCTAAAAACGACCTGGGCATTGATGCATCAATGACCCGAGGTCGTGAAAGGGTTACTGAAGTCACCGATGCATGAGGGGCAGATATTTTTCTTGTAACTGGATGATAATCTACTGTTGCATGAAACACATTTCCTCTGTGGTGTCTTAGGTTTCTCCTTTATTGAAGCAGATTCCTTAGTCTCCTAGAGGAAGGATAGTATGTGCGAGAAACAGCCAACTTATAGCTACGACTGTGAAGATATGTATATAAATTATGGAACACCAGTGATTATATATATATATATATATATATATATATATATATATATCCCAGAGGTGTAGAGGAAAATAGAAACTCCAAGTGGAGAACATATAGTTATGTCCCAGTAAGAGAGGTGGTATAATCAGACATCAGAAAATAAGTGGCAGCAATGCAGAGTTAGCATTGGAAGCGGCTGAAGCTGAATGTTACTCACTGTTACCGCTGCCGCAGTCTTGTCTGAAGTGGAGAGATGCATCACAGAACTCAGCAGAGACTACCTGGTCCACACACGCTGATCATTTAAATGACCGCGAGTCCTCGGAAGTGCAGTGGCGCAACTTCTGGCACACGGCATGTGACGTCCACTCCAGTGCGCAGTGTGCGACCCAGAAGTAAGTCATCTCTGCGGCTACTTCTGGACGCTGGCATCACGAGAGCAGGCCGCAAATTCAGCCGGATTTCGTCGGAAATACACCTACCTCCCCCTTACCTTGGAGGGGAGGTTGCCACGCGCCTGTAGCAGGTACGAGGTTCCTGCCGTAGGAACGACGGAGCCTGCTCCTGCCCTAAGGCCTGCTGCCAGAAAAGAGGGACAAAGGAAGCCAAGGCCTCGATCGATCCCATGTTATCCAATGTTATTAGGGTCTCTCCTTGCCCTCACACTCGTGCCTGCCCTAGTGGGACAGGAAAAAGCACTGGTGCTCGGAGGAAGGGGAGGGGCTTTTAATCTCTCGTGCTTTTTCCTGTCCCTAGGGTACAACCCATCCTCCTATGGTGCCGTCGTGAAGGTGAGGAGAGAAATAAGGGCTCATGTGGGTCTCTAGGTGAAAAAGTGCAACTGCCATGGCCTTTTAAGCACAAGGAGGAAAAAACGGAAACGCAAAAATGGAAATCCGGTCCGGTCCTTAAGGGGTTAAAGAAGAAGTCTGGCAAAATTTTTTATTAAAGTATTGTATTGTCCCCCAAAAGTTATACAAATCCCCAATATACACTTATTACAGGAAATGCTTATCAAGTGCTTCTTTCCCAGCACTTACTACTGTATCAAGGCTTCACTTCCTGGATAACATGGTGATGTCACTTCCTGGATAACATGGTGATGTAACTTCCTGGATAACATGGTGATGTCACTTCCTGGATAAAATGGTGATGTCACAACCCGACTCCCAAAGCTGTGCGGGCTGTGGCTGCTGCAGAGGATGATGGCAGGGGGATGCTCAGTGACCCTCCAGTGTCCTGTGTCCCTCAGTGTCCCCCTGCCATCATCCTCTCCAGCAGCCACAGCCCGCACAGCTCTGGGAGTCGGGTTGTGACATCACCATGTTATCCAGGAAGTGACATCACCATGTTATCCAGGAAGTGACATCACCATGTTATCCAGGAAGTGACATCACCATTTTATCAAGGAAGTGACATCACCATGTTATCCAAGAAGTGACATCACCATTTAACCCAGGAAGTGACATTGCTGCAGTAGTAAGTGCAGGGAAAAAAGCACTTTTTAAGCATTTCTTATAATAAGTGTTGTTCTTTAAAAATTTGATCCGTCCGATTTTCTAATTTTTTCCCTCAAGTTTGGTTTCGGACCAAATCGAAAGGAAACAAAATGTTAGACAGACAGCTACAGTAGTGGGATTTTACCACAGAAGGGTCTACAAATGACAGCTGAGGGATAAACATTACGATTATACCTTTAATAGGTGTTACGCCTGGAGTCGTGGATCCACTGGACCGTCACTAGCGATGGCACTAACCTCACCAGGGAGCGGAGTCTAAGGGGCCGCTGGTTTTCACCAGAGCCCGCCGCAATGGCGGGATGGACTTGCTGCGGCAGGCGACCCCCAGGTCGCTACCCCTGGCTCGGTTGCTAGTGACGGCAGGCGAGGCGTGGCAGGAGCAGTAGGCAGGAGATAGTGCAGGCAGAAGTCTGTAGGTGTAACCGCAGGTGGCAGACAGTACACAGGAACTCTAGGAGGGCAGAGGACAGGGACTAGGGACCGGGTAGCGGACAGGGACAAGGAACAAGGACTGAGGTCAGGAACAACAGGGAGCTGGGCCAAACGCTATGGGAAGCATGTAGAGCAGGCATGTCCAAACTTTTTTCGAAGAGTGCCAAATTTGATGAAGTGAACATGTGCGAGGGCCGACCATTTTACATGCTACATGCTATATGCTTTATAACACAGGCAGATAATAGCAAGCTGGATACCTGGGGGGCCGTAAAAGTTCGCAACGCGGGCCGCAAATGGCCCTCCGGCCGGACTTTGGACATGCCTGATGTAGAGGCTCCAACACGAGGAATAGGGCATGATGGGATTCATATGGAGTGATTGGTGCAAACCTCCAATAAGGGGCGGACTGGCCCTTTAAACCTGAGACAGCCGGCGCGCGCGCGCGCGCCCTAGGAGGCGGGGACGAGCGCGCCGGCCGGCACAGACGGAGACAGGAGCGGGGCGAGGTAAGGCGCCCCCCGGGGCCGAACTGATAGCAGCGCCGGGTCCCTGCACATGGACCCCGGTGGCTGCATGGGGCAGAAAGCGGTCGCGGCGGTGGCTCGGAGAATGGGACGCCACTGCAGCCGTGACAATAGGCCAATAGTAAAGTAGTCCTCTGACATCCAGACCACACAGATCACACAATGGTAAGGAAGCAAAATGATTGGTGAAGGAACTGTCAGTCATAACTAGCTTAACCAACTGCAGCCCAAAACAAAGTAAGCAGGAGGAACAGATGAGTGTGGTGGGGGCGAAAATAAAATAATAAAGATGTAAACTCACCCCACGTCGTTGCATCGCTCTCTGGTCCCATTCACCATCACCGGCTCTCAAATTCAGCTGAAAAACTGGCATGTCACCTAACAAGCTTTACCAGCTGCAACGTCACGGCACGGCCAAGCAATTGCTGACACAGCCAGTCAGTGACTGGGGTGATATCCCTCCCCATTCATTGATTGGCTGAGTGCGCAATCACTCAGCCGGGCATGTGATGTTGTAGCTGGAAGAGCAGCAGATCACTGGCGGATGTCAATGGGACCCGGGAGCAGTGCTAAAAGGCACACGGATACAAGTTAAAGGGGTTGTCCAGCAAAAAAAAAATTCTTTTAAATCAACTGGTTTCAGAAAGTTATATAGATCTGTAATTTGCTTCTATTTAAAAATCTCAAGATTTCCCCTACTTATCAGCTGCTGTATTCCCGACAGGAATTGCTTTTTTTCCAGTCTGACACAGTGCCCTCTGCTGCCACCTCTGTCCATGTCAGGAACTGTCCGGAGCAGCAGCAAATCCCCATAGAAAACCTCTCCTGCTCTGGACAGTTCCTGACATGGACAGAGGTGGCAGCAGAGAGCACTGTGTCAGACTGGAAAAAATACATCACTTACTGCAGGACATACAGCAGCTGATAAGTATGGGAATGATTGAGATTTTGAAATAGAAATAAATGAGTAGCAATGACTTTACCCCAGTTGTCCAGCAGATATGCTATTTTACCTCTCCCCCGCACTTCTTCTACATACATTCAGTAAGGGGGTGCTCACACATTCCACGCACAGTCCAAAAATATGGACGAATTGCTACAGGACAGAGTCATGATCTGTGCTATTTGGTCTGTAATTGCATCCTGGTGCATCCCTTTCCACGGATCCCAAAGATTTCTATTGCCCAATCCGTGCCGTGATCACGCCCACGTTATGCCTAATTTTTTCCAGCACGGATTGCAGCAAGGATCGTCTGAATAGACTTATAGGATTCAATGTCCCCTAAAATTGTCCACAGTCACTGTTTCACAATCACGGACAATTTCACAAAACATGTGAATGCAGCCTTAGGAGCTCCAGCCATCATCCTTCATAATGATGCCGGGAGTTCCAAATTCCAGTCCATAGCGCATTGTCTGTGCACAGACCGTAATCATGGTAAGTACAAGTGTCCCTGTTGTTATAACTTTCAAAATCTTAATCAGCAGTAGATGTTTGCAATTTACATTCTTTTTTTATTTGAGTTATCATGGAAAACATGGCACTTTCTGTTTTTTGACTAAAAAGCTTCAGGAGACTGGACCTGGATACAGTAAGCATAGCTGTTATATAGCAACCTTCAGGAGACTGGACCTGGATACAGTAAGTATAGCTGTTATATAGTTGCCTTCAGGAGACTGGACCTGGATACAGGTAAGAAAATCTCTTATATAGCAGCCTTCAGGAGACTGGACCTAGATACAATAAGTATAGCTGTTATATAGCTGCCTTCAGAAGACTGTACCTCGATACAGATAAGTATAGCTGTTATATCGCTGCCTTCAGGAGACTGGACCTGTATACAGTAAGTATAGCTGTTATATAGCTGCCTTCAGGAGACTGGACCTGGATACAATAAGTATAGCTGTTATATAGCTGCCTTCAGAAGACTGTACCTCGATACAGATAAGTATAGCTGTTATATCGCTGCCTTCAGGAGACTGGACCTGGATACACTAAGTATAGCTGTTATATAGCTGCCTTCAGGAGACTGGACCTGGATACAGTAAGTATAGCTGTTATATACTGGAGTAGAGAGAGCGGTTGCCGGCACCACGTAAAACACAGGCGTCTCGGACCACTAAAAAGTAGCACGCGTAGCTCCCACAGGGAGCCCTGACACAGGGCGAAAACGTTCGTTGCACTGGTGACGCTCCCTGCCTCTACCACCTTCCCCCTTCCCAGCTGAGTGTACCACGTTCTTCCAATAAAGGATATTCCCGACCTTAAGCGGTGAGTGCCAACTTCTGTTCCTTTATCAGTATTATAGCTGTTATATAGCTGCCTTCAGGAGACTGGACCTGGATACAGTAAGTATAGCTGCTATATAGCTGCCTTCAGGAGACTGGACCTGGATACAGTAAGTATAGCTGTTATATAGCTGCCTTCAGGAGACTGGACCTGGATACAGTAAATATAGCTGTTATATAGCTGCCTTCAGGAGACTGGACCTGGATACAGTAAGTATAGCTGTTATATAGCTGCCTTCAGGAGACTGGACCTGGATACAGTAAATATAGCTGTTATATAGCTGCCTTCAGGAGACTGGACCTGGATACAGTAAGTATAGCTGTTATATAGCTGCCTTCAGGAGACTAGACCTGGATACAGTAAGTATAGCTGTTATATAGCTGCCTTCAGGAGACTGGACCTGGATACAGTAAGTATAGCTGTTATATAGCTGCCTTCAGGAGACTGGAGCTGGATACAGTATGTAGAGCTCTTATAGCAGCCTTCAGGAGACTGGACCTGAATACAGTAAGTATAGCTGTTATATAGCTGCCTTCAGGAGACTAGACCTGGATACAGTAAGTATAGCTGTTATATAGCAGCCTTCAGGAGACTAGACCTGGATACAGTAAGTATAGCTGTTATATAGCTGCCTTCAGGAGACTGGACCTGAATACAGTAAGTATAGCTGTTATATAGCTGCCTTCAGGAGACTGGACCTGGATACAGTAAGTATAGCTGTTATATAACTGCCTTCAGGAGACTGGACCTGGATACAGTAAGTATAGCTGTTATATAGCAGCCTTCAGGAGACTGGACCTGGATACAAAAAGTATAGCTGTTATATAGCAGCCTTCAGAAGACTGGACCTGGATACAGATAAGTATAGCTGCCTTCAGGAGACTGGACCTGAATACAGTAAGTATAGCTGTTATATAGCTGCCTTCAGGAGACTAGACCTGGATACAGTAAGTATAGCTGTTATATAGCAGCCTTCAGGAGACTAGACCTGGATACAGTAAGTATAGCTGTTATATAGCTGCCTTCAGGAGACTGGACCTGAATACAGTAAGTATAGCTGTTATATAGCTGCCTTCAGGAGACTGGACCTGGATACAGTAAGTATAGCTGTTATATAACTGCCTTCAGGAGACTGGACCTGGATACAGTAAGTATAGCTGTTATATAGCAGCCTTCAGGAGACTGGACCTGGATACAGATAAGTATAGCTGCCTTCAGGAGACTGGACCTGAATACAGTAAGTATAGCTGTTATATAGCATGAGGACCACAAGAAAAATAATGAATGTTAATTGCAAACTTGCTTTATTTCACATCTACTGTTGACTTAGATTTTGAAGTTATAGAAGTTATAACAACAGGGATACTTGAACATAAAATAGGGAACATATGGAAATATGACCACTGGTTCAGACCACAAAGGCTTTGTTTGTAGTCTGTAACCATGGTGACACATAAGCCTGCATAGCAACTGTAGACAAAAGTAGCAGGGCATTTTTAGTCAAAATGATGCAAAGTTGAACAACTCCTTCTTTTACTGTAAGTGCAATAAAAATCTTTCCCCAGCCTATATATTGTATATTGTACGGGTTCCCTTCATGATAACTAACCTGCTGTTTACCTTCCTGTAAAGTAAAGTGCTCATAGTGCCTGGCATAAACCCTGTTATTTACCAGAAGAAAGTGATGTGTATACAGTAAACACATTGCAAGACACTGTACAAGTTGCTACATTCTGTTCTCACGTAATGACAAAGGATGTCGGGCTCAAGTAAATATAGAAACTGGGAATGGTAAGTATTGCAAAATGTTGTTAGAATTATTACTATATAATATGTTTATGTATTGATATGACGGACACCTGTATAGCTGGGAAATATAAAGTACAGACAAAAGTCAAACATTTAGTAGATCAATGAGACACAATAAAATGAGATTCATGATACAACCTGGGAGTTACTCACTGGCTGGGATCGCAATCTCCCGAGACGGAGACGGCTGTCACACCATAAACTCCAGTCCACTCAGTGCCGTATGTTTCAAACTGACCGCAATACTAGGCTGTCTAGTCACTGACTAACACCACAGCTTCCCTAGCTGACCTTTGAGTCTACTGCTCAGTATCACCAGTTGCACTCATTGGTTTAAAGTGACTGTACCACCAGGCCCAGGCTGAAGCACTGGAGGTGGCCGACCCACCCCCAGTGGGAAGAACCCCCCGCCCCTCCATGACGTGACTCCATTAGAATCAATGGAACCCTATCATAGAGGGGCTAGGGTTTCCTCCCACTAAGGTTGGGTCGGCCCGCCTCCAGTGCTTCAGCCTGGGCCTGGTGGTACAGTCACTTTAAAGGGGTTATCCAGCGCTACAAAAACATGGCCACTTTCTTCCAGAGACAGACCCACTCTTGTCTCCAGCTTGGGCGGGGTTTTGCTGCTCAGTTCCATTGAAGTGAATGGAGCTTAATTGCAAACCGCACCTGAACTGGAGACAAGAGTGGGGCTGTCTGTGAAAGAACGTGGCCATGTTTTTGTAGCACTGGATAACCCCTTTAACCAAGTCCTCTTGGCTGCAGCTCAAACAGGCCTAGCGCTGCCTGTGTCCTTCCATCCTGGTAAGATCTGAAGCCTCTAATAGTGCTCCACCAGGTGGTTTTCAGAGTCTCATTAGCTCTTAGGTTGGAGTGGAGTAAATGGACCAGGAGCTCCACCTGAACCACAATCCCCACACCAGAGGTGCAGCACTGCCTCTTAAAGCCACACCATGCCACAAAACTTAAAGGGAACCTGTCACAGGCTCCCGACCCCCCGTTAGAGCCCTCTATACTCACCTAATCCTGCCGGGTCCCGTTTCTGGAGATGGTCGGGTCGCGGAGATCTCAGCCGCTGCAGCCTGGAGCGCGCGCTCCTCAGATGAGTCCAACGCTCATAGAGAATGACGGAGCGCTGGACTCTCCTGTCATTCTCTATGAGTGTTGGACTCATCTGAGGAGCGCGTGCGCCGGGCTTCGGGCGCCGATATCTCCGTGACCCGACCATCTCCAGAAGCGGGACCCGACGGGATCACGTGAGTATAGGGGGCTCTAACAGGGGGTTAGGAGCCTGTCACCCTGTCACCGGGGGTGACAGGTCCTCTTTAAAGGGGTAACAATACTTTGCAATACCACCCTATGTCTAATATACATGTATAACCTGTATTTCCCTGTTTTCTTCTTGTACTTACCCACTCTGGATATCTAAAAGTATCTTCTCTGTGTCCTCCCAAACAACGCTCATCTCCCTCTTCCCCCCTCCCTTTGTAGACACAGGACATGTCATCTACTCTCTGGGGGCCGGGTTAGCTGTCTATTGACTTGCACCTGTTCACTGCTAGTGAAAGTGCTGCCTCCATAGACTTAAAGTGACTGTACCACCAGGCCCAGGCTGAAGCACTGGAGGCGGCCGACCCACCCTTAGTGGTAGAAAACCTTAGCCCCTCTATGATACAGTTCCATTGATTCTAATAGAGTCACGTCATGGAGGGGCTGGGGTTTCATCCCACTGGGGGTGGGTCGGCCCGCCTCCAGTGCTTCAGCCTGGGCCTGGTGGTACAGTCACTTTAATATGGAGCTGAGCTTTCTGTAATATGAAACGTTATAGTTCTCTGCTTGCTGTCAGTGAATGCAGGCATATGTAACTGTCTTTGTGTCACAGCTCTGTATATTGTAATTGTTATGGATATTCTTAGAGTCTGGATGGAACTAGAATGTTTTCATTTTTCCTTCACAGTCATCAAGCAGAGATCTAAACCTACAACACCCCCCACCCCCTGGTAAACAGATGCCCATTATGCAGCACATAGCTACACCATGCACACGTCAGCTCTGCTACATCATCAGCTAGTATGGAACACATATTGGGGTGATGTGATGCAAAATCCGTGTTTACTGTGCTGTAGTAATGACAGCAGTGGGCAGGAAAGAAAGCTAAGGGGTCAAGTACACAAACAGATCAAACAGGGAGATGCATGATGGGAAATGTAGTTTTCTGGCCGGCGCCATCTTGGATGTAGATCGGCTTTTAGAAAAACTTGTAACTCAGGAATGGCAGAAACAATGTTAAAGGAAAAGTCTGGTAAATTTTTTTATTAAAGTATGGTATTGCCCTCCAAAAGTTATACAAATCACCAATATACACTTATTACTGGAAATGCTTATAAAGTGCTTTTTTCCCTGCACTTACTACTGCATCAAGGCTTCACTTCCTGGATAACATGGTGATGTCACTTCCTGGATAACATGGTGATGTCACTTCCTGGATAACATGGTGATGTCACTTCCTGGATAACATGGTGATGTCACTTCCTGGACAACATGGTGATGTGACGACACGACTCCCAGAGCTTTGTGGCTGTGGCTGCTGGAGAGGATGATGGCAGAGGGATGCTCAGTGTCCCTCCAGTGCCCTGTGTCCCTCAGTGTCCCCCTGCCATCCACCTCTCCAGCAGCCACAGCCCGCACAGCTCTGGGAGTCGGGTTGTGACATCACCATTTTATCCAGGAAGTGACATCACCATGTTATCCAGGAAGTGACATCACCGTGTTATCCATGAAGTGACATCACCATGTTATCCAGGAAGTGACATCACCGTGTTATCCATGAAGTGACATCACCATGTCATCCAGAAAGTGACATCACTATGTTATCCAGGAAGAGACATCACCATTTTATCCAGGAAGTGACATCACCATGTCATCCAGGAAGTGACATCACCATGTTATCCAGGAAGTGACATCACCATGTTATCCAGGAAGTGACATCGCCATGTTATCCAGGAAGTGACATCACCAGGTTATCCAGGAAGTGAAGCCTTGATGCAGTAATAAGTGCAGGGAAAAAAGCAGTTTATAAGCATTTCCTGTAATAAGTGTATATTTGTGATTGGGGGGCAATACAATACTTTAATAAAATTTTTCACCAGACTTCTCCTTTAATCGTTCAGTGTAATTCCACATTGTTCCTTCTTTTGCTGGGATCAGATGGAGGAAATGGCATAACATTGATCTGTATATGCATTCCAATGATTGCAGGTAATGGTCCCCCAGGGGAACTTAAAAAGTGAAAAGAAAAAATAATTTTTTAATAATATGCCAAAGCTCCTCCTCCAATTAAGGTTTAAATCACCCTCCTTTCCTATTATATCATGAAAACATGTAAATATAAATAAATAAACATGCTATATACCATAGCGTGTATAATTGTCCAATCTATCCGAATACAACCATATTGTTCCTGCAGGGGGAACAATCTCAATGAAAAGAGGAAAAAAAATCAGGATTGCAAATTTTTTGTTACATAATATATATAATAAAAAGCGATCTACACAAATATGATACTAATAAAACTAGAGATCATGACACAAAAAATAAGGCCTATGCAGCCCTGAGGGTAGAAAAATAAAACCAATTGAAAATCCTAATATCTGCAAAAAAAATTTTTTACTTAAAAAAAAAAATTTAAACAGTAGAAAAACTATGAAACATGCAGTGTTCTGACTAACATATAGAAGATTTCATGTCAGTTTTACTGTAGAGTGCATTACGTAGACACAGGAATCCTCCAAAAGTTACAAAATTGCATTTTTTTTCCCAATTTCACCCCATAAATAAAAAAAAATTCGTCATACATTTAATGGTAGAATAAAAGACGCCATTACAAAGTACAACTACTCCTGAAAAAAACAACAAGCCCTAAAGATAGAGAAATAAAAGCTCTTAGAAGGTGAGGAGAAAAAAAACTAAAATGCAAAAATTGGCTCCTGGTCATTTAGGGCACATTGGGGGGGGGGGGGGGGGGGGATTAATGGTGTCCAGATCCTTTAAATATCAGGATTCGGATATGGCACCTGCCATTTTATTTTTATTTTTAAGAAGAAATCCAAGTAAAATTGATGCAATTGATGCAGAGTTTTTTTTCTCTGTGTGGGTTTCTTTTCCCCCTCCTCCTGTTTTGTCATGTACACTTAATGGTCAGGAAAGTATTTTGCAACTTCCAGTGGGTTGGAGAGATGGTAACGGCATCATTGTGCTTGGAGCAGCTGTGGGTACAAAAGCTTCATCAAAGCAGCAGGAGAAGCCATATTCTGCCTGATAAGACACGCTGACTGTGAGGAGCCGGCGAGCGTCTGGTGAGTACGGGGACAGGGATTATTTCTATAGCATCAGGCTATAAATATGGACAAGGCAAAAAGTTGCTCTTCTTTATATACATGTTAAGAAGATGATATTTATTGTAGTAGAGGAAAGACGCTTGGATCACCTGTAAACTAGCTTCTTTCCCTCACGGCTGGAACCTTTATTGTTTTTACTTATGGTGCGTTTACACGGAACGATTATCGTTCGAATTTTCGCAATAACGACTGCATTTGATTGATAATCGGTAATCGATAATCGGACGATCGAGCGACGAGCGAGAAATCGTTCATTGTGATCTATCAACATGTTCTCAAATCGTCGTTGGTCTTTCACTAAAGATTTGCAGATCGCTTCGTGTAAACAGTCTTTTACCGATTCACCCTGTGTGTGAGATGGGTTTAAAGGGGAACTCCGGATAAGAAAAACTTGTTTTCTATTAAAATTACATTATAAGTTATATAAATGTGTCTATACAATGTATTACCGTATCTGTACATTATAAGTTATATAGATGTGTCTATACAATGTATTACCGTATCTGTGCGGTTCTGCCACACTGGTAGCTGAAAAATGGCCCCTGTGCCAATTCACATTGTCTCCTGCTCCCACTGCTCTCCCACCTCAGGAGATAAATATTCCATGCCTCTGTCTCACAATGTGTGTGTTTGCTGAGCACAGGCTGATGATGCAGACAGGGGGCAAAGTGTAATGTCACAGGAGGTGGGGCTGGATAACCCAATCCCCTGAGTGATCCACCATCTCTGACCGGCCAGAAGCAGGTGCAGCACTAATTTTACTGATTGTGATGGGTGGTGGGACTGTGATGATCAGCTGAGGGAAAGCATTGCATTCTTGGAACTAGGAAGAACAGAAACACAATACAGAACAGATTTTTCTTAGTTTCAAAACTGGGATAGATATGTAAGTAATGCTATATGCTTCTGCAGAAGTTTCATTTTTTTTACCTCTACCTGGAGTTCCCCTTTAAGCGATCTTAAAACGATTGCAAGAACGATTTTTTTAACAAATTTTCTAATGATTTATTCGTCTAAACGCTGATCGTTATAAAAACCAAATTGTTGCTTCAAAATCGTTAAAGGATCGATTGGGCGAATTATCGCTTCGTGTAAACGGACCATTAGGGCTTATTCCACATGTGCCAGCTACGGACGGGGAATCCCTGCAGCGGAGTGTTTCCCCACTTGGTAAAGCCTTCTTTACCACGAGCCGCTCTGTAACTACAATGCCACAGAGATTCAAACAGTTTCCCCCCTCCCAGTATAATATCAATACATCATCTTGGGAGCGGGGAAACTGGTTGAATCTCCACAGCGCTGGAGTGACAGAGACGCTCATGGTAAAGAAGGCTTGTCGCCTCCGGAGATTAAACCTTTTTCTCTCCAGGCGAAGGCAGTGCCCCCTTGTCTCTCCAGGTGGAGGCAGCGCCCCCTTGTCTCTCCTGGCGGAGGCGGTGCCCCCTTGTCTCTCCAGGTGGAGGCAGTGCCCCCCTGTCTCTCCAGGCGGAGGCAGTGACCCCTTGTCTCTCAAGGTGGAGGCAGTGCCCCCTTGTCTCTCCAGGCGGAGGCAGTGCCCCCTTGTCTCTCCAGGCGGAGGCAGTGCCCCCTTGTCTCTCCAGGCGGAGGCAGTGCCCCCTTGTCTCCCCAGGCGGAGGCAGTGCCCCCTTGTCTCTCCAGGTGGAGGCAGTGCCCCCTTGTCTCTCCAGGCGGAGGCAGTGCCCCCTTGTCTCTCCAGGCGGAGGCAGTGCCCCCTTGTCTCTCCAGGCGGAGGCAGTGCCCCCTTGTCTCTCCAGGCGGAGGCAGTGCCCTCTTGTCTCTCCAGGCGGAGGCAGTGCCCTCTTGTTTCTCCAGGCGGAGGCAGTGCCCCCTTGTCCTTTGTGGGGATTTTACCTGAAACATCTCTTCCCCATATTTCTTGTAAGGGACATTTATATATGTAAATAAATTAATCATATCTCCCCTTAGGCCGGGTTCACACTGAGCAAAACTAGCAGAATTCCGCGGCGGAATTGTCCGCTGCGTAATGCCGTTGGCCTCCCTCTCATAATGTGAGTCTATGGGAGGCGCGCGCTGCTGTTCTCACATCGTCTTTCCGCGCTGAAGAATGAACATGTTCATTCTTCAGCGCGGACAGAGCAGGAGCGCGCGCCTCCCATAGACTCCCATTATGAGAGTTTCCGCTAGTTTTGCTCAGTGCAGACCCGGCCTTTACACGTCTCTTCTCCAGACTAAACAAATGTAATACTTTTTATCTCTCCTCATAACTAAGATGCTCCAGTCCCCTTATTAGTTTAGTTGCCGTCTTTGTACCCTCTCCAGCTCTAGGACGTCATTTCTATGAATCGGGTTCCAAAACTGCACAGCATACTCCAGATGAAGCCGTATGATGCTGCAGGTTATCAATCCCCCTAGGACATATGATGCTGCTGGTTATAACCCCCCCCCCCCCCCCAGGACATATGATGCTGCAGGTTATTACCCCCCCCCCAAGGACATATGATGCTGCTGGTTATAACCCCCCCCCCCCCCAGGACATATGATGCTGCAGGTTATTACCCCCCCCCCAAGGACATATGATGCTGCTGGTTATTACCCCCCCAGGACATATGATGCTGCAGGTTATCACTCCCCCTAGGACATATGATGCTGTTGGTTATTACCCCCCCCCCCCCCAAGGACATATGATGATGCTGGTTATTACCCCCCCAGGACATATGATGCTGAAGGTTATTACTCCCCCTAGGACTTATGATGCTGCTGGTTATTAACCCCCCCCCCAGGACATATGATGCTGCAGGTTATTACTCCCCCTAGGACATATGATGCTGCAGGTTATTACCCCCCAGGACACATGATGTTGCAGGTTATTACTCCCATTAGGACATATGATGCTGCAGGTTATTACTCCCCCTAGGGCATATGATGCTGCAGGTTATTACCCCCCTAGGACATATGATGCATTTGGGTTATTAGTACCCAGGTGCATAACTTTACATTTATTCACATTGCACCTCATTTACCAAGTGGCACCAAGACACTCAATGTATCTAAGTCATCCTGTACATTTTCCATAGACTGTACTGTACTACAAAGCTGTGTCATCTGCAATGGATGTTAAGCTTACCGGTCTGTAGTTACCTGGGGAAGTCCTAGAGCTCTCTTTAAAGATTGGCACTCCATTTGCCTTACACCAGTTCCTGAGCACGATACCAGTCACTAAATATAATATAGCATTTTATTTGTTGAAATTAGAATAGCTTTTTAACTGTTCACAACAAAGCAAGTGTCACGTATGACTGATAAATGAATGTAACAGGGTCAAACTGACACTTCGCTCTGTACAAATGTCCCCAACTAGTGGTTCTTGTACCTACTATGTGTGGATAATAAACCGATAGTGGTTTCAGATGGTATTCGGGTTAGTCACTAGTTACAGTGAATTGGGGACCACTTTGATGTGCTATGTACTTGTCCATACCTATACACTGAAATGCACATTGGGTATGAAAGACCTAATTCTGATGATCTGTTATTTTATGCACTATTATAGTATTGTCAGGATATGGGACAAGGATGACAAAGGACAGGTGTAGCGATGAGGCTGGCACCTGCCCCTCTGTCAATGTCTAATTGCTGCAACAGCACTAACGGCAGCGGACAACTGGTCGACGGTCCCTAATCCTATATGAGTGAACACGGAACAAAGACAAGACTGACACAATACAATATAACAGGGTCAGAGGTCCAAGTCAGCAACAAGAGAGCAGGTCGCACTTTTTATCTTACATGAATAACATGATCCAGATCTGCTCTACAGTCTTGTGTGAACAATGACCTCACTGCGCATTCTTGCTCCACTTAATAATAACAGCAGATATAATGGAACTGCACAGTTATAAAAGATTGTATCTAGAGAAGTGATTCGTTTCATCTGCGCTCCACTCATCAAGCCGACGGTCGTTAAGCGCTGCTCCTCTCCATGCCGCTCCTCCCAGGATGCCGGGAAAAGCTGCATCCTATCCTGGGAAACAATTTCTAGTTTCCCAGGATTGGATCCAGCTTTTTCCCGACACTCGGGGTGGAGCGGCAAGGAGAGGAGCAGCGTGATAAGTTCCATCCCAACACTTGCTGCCTGCACCTGGGACTAAATTTGTAATTTAAAAATCACCAGTCTCCCAGTATTTATCAGCTGCTGTATGTCCTGCAGGAAGTGGTGCATTCTCTCCAGTCTGACACAGTGCTCTCTGCTGCCACCTCTGTCCATGTCAGGAACTGTCCAGAGCAGGAGAGGTTTTCTATGGGGATTTTCTGCTGCTCTGGACAGTTCTTGACAGGCACAGAGGTGGCAGAGACTTATAGAATTAATTTTCACATCTGTATAACTTTCTGATACCAGTTGATTAAAAACAAAAAACAGCTTTAGCTTTGGCTATCCAGGCATGATGGGAGTTGTAGTTTTGAAATAGATTTAGAGCCAAGGTTCCCTACCCCTGGCCTACAGGCTTAGCTGTTGTCTTATGGCTCCATTACTGTACAGGGCAAGTTACTTTTTCTTCATATTTATACAATTATTATGATTCCCATGTATCTACATCCACAGACCATACTTAAAGGGGCTGTCTGGGATAATTTGACACTGTCCTGCTTTCCCAATCTCAGGCCACGGGTTCTCCGCTGCTGTCAGTGTTCTGGAAACATCCAGTGATGTGCCGCTCCCTCCGGAAATGGTATAGACAGTATAAGGGAGGGAGCTGGACATCACCGGATGTTTCTACAAGAGGGAGGGGGGCAGGGGGCCATCCATAAGGAGGGGGAAGGGGGCCATCTATAGGAGGGAGGGGGCAGGGGGCCAGCTATAAGAAAGGGGAAGTGGGCCATCTATAAGGAGGGGGAAGGGGGCCATCTATAGGAGGGAGGAGGACAGGGGGCCATCTTTAAGGGGTGGAGGGAGAGGGGGCCATCTATAGGAGGGAGAGGGGGCTATCTATAAGGGGTGGAGGGAGAGGGGGGCATCTATAAGGGGTGGAGAGAGAGGGGGGCATTTATAAGGAGGGGGCCATCTATAGGAAGGGGGAGAGGGGGCTATCTATAAGGGGGGCAACATAGGGGGAGAGGGGGCCATCTATAAGGGGGGCAACATAGGGTGAGGGGGCCATCTATAAGGGGGGCAACATAGGGGGAGAGGGGGCCATCTATAAGGGGGACAACATGGGGGGCATCTATAAGGGGGACAACTCAGGGGGCCATCTATAAAAGGGGATACACAGAGGGGGCATCTATAAGGAGGCTACACAGAGGGGGCATATACTACAAGGCGGATCACATAGTGTCAGGGCTACCCACTAAATGAGGGTACAAAGGGGCCAATACAGATGTGCAGTTTGTAGAGAGATGAGGATGGTGACACAGTGTGGAGTCCAATATGTCTGCCTGGCAGATTCTGTGGATTTGTGGCTCGGAGAAGTTCTCATAATGGCCCAGGACAGATGGAGAATATGAAAAGGGAAGAACTCTCATCAGAGAAGACGTTCCCTGTGAGTCACCTGATGTAATTGCACTGTAATGTATATGGTGTACAGAACCTGTGTAGAGCTGCGTCCACCTCTATATGACTGGATGAGGTGATAGTGATCTGTGTACAGTGGATCTTATTCAGTAGCAGCTGTGGTGTTAGTCAGTATGTGGTGGTATTAGTCAGTAGCAGTGGTGGTGTTAGTAGCAGCATTGGTGTTAGTCAGTATTTGGCGGTGTTAGTATGTGGTGGTATTAGTCAGTACTAGCAGGGGTGTTAATCAGTATATGGTGGTGTTATTCAGTAGCAGTGGTGGTGTTAGTCAGTATGAGGTGGTATTAGTCAGTAGCAGTGCTGGTGTTAGTCTGTATGTGGTGGAATTATTTGTTACTTGTTATCTGGTACTGTGTTTTATTGGTCTTAGTATACAGGATTTGGTCAGTAACAATATGGTGGTGATGGTAGTGGTTGTGGTGTGGCGGTAATACTTCCTTCCTGTATACTGGCAATATTGGTCTAGTATACAGAATTTGGTCAGTAACAGTATGGCGGTAATATGTATGGTGATAATATTTTCTCTTCCTACTTGCTGGTGTTATTGGTAATATCTTGGTGTATGTGTATGTGTGTGTGTGTATATATATATATATATATATATATATATATATATATATACCAATAGCATCACTTGGTCATGAAAGGAGGGGGGCCCAAGTTGACCTCTCGCACCAGGGCCCAGGAGACATTAGCTACGCCCCTGCCCCAGACCACAAAGGGAGGAGGGAAGAGGGAGCTGAGCGTGGTCAGAGTGGACCCAGAGTAAAGGATTTTAGACAACAAGAGTCAAACAGAATGAGAAAACAGGGAAAGGGTGCAAGATAGGTTATACATATATATTAGACATAGGGTGGTATTGGGAAGGTGGATTGTTTAAAATAGTCATCTGGTATTCTGCTAACTGTGATGAATGCTGAGAAAATATTATAAACATTTATTATTTACTAACATTTAACAAATAGGCTGTATCCTATAAAAAAAACAAAAACGTTTTTTGGGATATGAACATGGATAGTGGGATGGGCTCGCAGCGGCAGGCAACCCCCAGCTCGCTACCCCTGGCTAGGCTTGCTTACTGCGGCGGGTGAGGTGCAGCTGGAGACACGTGGGCACGTAGGAACAAAGCAGGACTCACAGCAAAAAACGCAGGCAGCAAGAACACAGCAGGGCTCACGGTTAGAACAGCAGGTAGCAGGAACCACGGGCAGGAGCAACGGGCAGAAACCACGGGCAGGAACAACAGAGCACGCAAGGGAAGCATGCAGAGGCTCCAACAAGGCAAAGGCAGGACAGGTGCAAGTATTTATAGTGTGAAAGGTGATTGGGTGCAGACCAATTAAGGATGCACTGTCCCTTTAAATTCAAGCAGAGCCGGCGCGCACGCTCCCTCCGTAGGAGACAGGGACGCTTGCTGGACCATGCGGGGGGAGACAGCAGAGAGGACTGGGGACGCACAGGACCACATGCAGCCGGGGAGAAGAGGGGAGCTCGAGCTGGGGGAGATAGAGAGGCCGCGGGATGAGGTACGTGGCTGCGGCTGTTAGACAAACTGTTGAAATGTAGTGGATGGCCGCCATTTATTGGCAAATAACGGGAGTTATTACCAACAATAAGGGATGAATAGGAGAGATCCTGCCCAGGGGCATTCCTAATGATCAGGAGGGACAGAGAGGCATTGCAGGCCTAGGGCACAGACACTATAGGCCAATTTGACACAGGGCTGCAAGTTTACAAGTTGGTTTTTAGGACAATAATTGCATCACCTGCCGAACGGACGGTTATTACAAACAATGGGCGTAGTTTTAAAATAACTTCAATTATTTGCCATTAAATGGCGGACATCCACTAAATTTCAACAGTGTGTGAACATGGTCTTTCTGTGTTTTAAATCCACTCCTTGTTTTGGTTGAAAAATACTGAGCAAAAATACTGTGTGGGAACACGCCCTTAGGCTAGGTTCACACATTGTATGACCCAGCCGTGTCACAGAACGGCCAGTGTCAGTGAAGATCTGCCAGTGTCAGTACTGCAGTATCGGCCGAATGAACTTCATTTCTGTTGAATCGAGATGCGGGTGCACTGGTGTGTGCCCGAATCCCAGTTCTCCATTGCAGTGCGGCCGAAGCGGCACTCTCCATTGTGTAAACTGACATGTCTGTGCGGCCACTATTCAATGAATAGTAGGCGCACAAAACTGACATGTCAGTTTTTCATGCGGCCGGTTGGAATCTTTTGGTGTAAACTCAGCAAAGATCAAACTACAAACGCAAAAATCGTTCATATGCCGTTGATCGCATCTTTTGAGCTGATCTCAAAATCATTGTTAATAGTCCTCAAGTAGCGATTTATCTTCTCGTCTAAGTGCTTATGATATAAAAGAAAAAATCCTCACTTGTCGTTCACTAAACAAGCGATTAAGTGATTTATCTGTGCGCGTAAACGGACCTTTATTCCAGAGTTTCTTCATGTCCAGTTTGATCCTATCCTATTGTTTCCCTGGGGAGGTGACCTTTGCTTGTACAGTAGTTGTGCCGCAGACACCAGGACGGCTCTCCTATCAGTTTCCCTTTCTAATTAGCTTCGTTCTTTCCAACAACAAAGAGAATAAAATTAAATTCAAAGGAGTCAGAACATACTAGGCTTACGTATAATAAAGAAGGACTTTTTTTTTTTTACCGAAAACAACTGATTATACTATCTGGAACCATTTGTAATTGTGCAGAGTTCATAAAAAAATTGTATATCAAACAATTTCTTTAATATTCCTCTTTGATAATTCATAGTTTTTCATAAGAATGTTCAGAATTTACTGCTGAAATCCAATGCAAACCCTCAGATTTAAAGCAACTCTGTACCGACATTCTGTCCCCTCCCCCACACCTGAAACCGCTTGTACCGTCAGATAGCTGCTTTTAATCCAAAATCAGTCCTGGGGTCCAGTTATTGTCCTGAAAAACAACTTTTAAACTTGCAGCCCTGTGTCAAACTGGCGTGGCCTAGAGTGTCTATACCCTAGGCCTGAAGCGCCTCTCCACCCCCCCCCCCCCCCCTCTTCATCATCAGGAATGGTCTTGGGCCTTAACGATCCAGCACATGTGCACCGCTTAGATAAGTGATGAATAGGAGAGATCGTGCCCAGGGGCATTCCTAATAATGAGGAGGGACAGAGAGGCATCGCAGGCCTAGGGCACAGACACTCTAGGCCAGGCAAATTTGACACAGAGCTGCAAGTTTAAAAGTTGTTTTTTAGGACAATAACTGCATCCCCTGCCGAACAGACATCTTGGACAGATCTTGGATTAAAAGCAGCAGTCCACGTTATTTTTTTATTTGTTCTGCAGGCTGGCACATATTCTTACAATATGTCCGGCCCTGCAGTGCCATTCAAATCCCGCGGGCACCCACAGAATCTCTTCAGCTTCAGCTTTGCAGCTAGGAAGGCCGGAAGTCAGAGTCTCCAAAGCATCTCTATGGGAGCGCTCTCATAGAGATGCAGTCGAGACCACGATTTCTGGCCTTCAACAGCCCTGGAGAAAGAAGAGTTGTCAGAAGAACCATGTCTGACCGCCACAGGACAGGACTGAAGTCACACTGCCGGACACTGATCATCATTGGTTAGATCATCAGCGGGTTCCTTCAGATAAACCTGCCGATTGTTCCCGATAGCCCTGGGATGGGATGATCCCTGACTTTGTCCTCTCTGTTAGCGTTTAGCACTGCATAGTGTGTAGAAGTGCTGCTTTCAAGAAACGGGTGTCTGTTCTTCCCATGTGTGTCTGTCCACTACCTCGCTTCAGACTACCCTGGACTCGTCCTCTCTCAGGGGATCTGGCATAAGCCAGGGCCCAACATGACTGCTGTAGGAACCGTTCTGGCTTGTGTCCTCTCTCTACAGGAACCAGACTAAGACTGACTAAGTGTGTGTCTACACTTTCTCCCCCATGTGACAACTTCCTACAGGGTATGTAATACCTGCTGTGAGTGGGTGAGAAGAAAGTGCAAAAGAAGAAAGAGAACAGGGTAAGAGGAAAGAGCTCTCATTGGTTCACAAATCACAAACAACAATTACCCCTTGAGTACTACAGATGTGCAATACTTGAGTACAAGATATATATACTAGCGACATTTAGTGGCAAAACTTAGGTACAACTTTATTACCACTGAGTACAGGCTTTTGCGATGGGTGTATGAACTAGTAGCACCCGTGGAGGGACACCACACCAACAGTGCTCCGGAGCGGAGTTTACCTCCACTAACAGCACAGGACCATAAGCACATACCTTCCTACTCAGCGTCCCAGGCGCTATAGGGGGCTATCAGCAGGTTAGATTCATCTAACTTTCTGATAGTTCCTCTTTAAGGTTGAGCAAGTACTGGCATGAGAGTGTGACTGGGAGTCCTTAGTTTTACTTGCTCAGGTGGTAAGTCTTTCTCTACAGATATCAGATATGGGGCTACATTGAACTTTTTTTGTGGTTTATTTACTTGAACAGATGTTTCCCCAACTTTGCTGATGACTATAATTACTAATATATATTAGTGGTCCTAAGTCTCCCCTTAAGGGTACGTTCACACTTACCGGATCCGCAGCTGATTTTCTTTAAAATAATTAAACACAGCATCAAATCTGCACCATCAAATCTGCTGCGGATCTGCTACAAATCCTGTAGGTGTGAACGCACCCTTAAATGGAGCATTAGTTGAGCATGTCGGCTGCTGCTCCATTTAGTGTGTAGGCAACTGCTTATAGGAACAGCAGTACTGGATTGAATCGAGCGGCAGTGCACATGCCCCACTGCCATTTTATTCAGATGTGGTATTCAGGACCCTTCTTTATGATTGATGAAGGTCTCCACTGTTGGTAGTGTTGGCAGTAGGTGGCATTATAAGTCCAGACCTTGGAGCTCCCGACATCATGATTCATTGTGATGCTGAAAGCTCCAAAACCTTTTAAAAGGTCACACTACTGTACTGACACAGCTGCGGGGTTGTGTCAGTACAGTAGTGCAAACTTTTAAACAGTTTTGGAGCTCCCAGAACCATAAGGAATCATGATGCCGGGAGCTCCGAGGTCCGGTCTGTGCACAGACAGTATTTTGCGTAGGTGTGAATCCCACCTTAGGGGACTCTCCAGTATTATGCAATCATCCTCTGCACTCCATCTGTATTCACAGAATAATGTATTGTTTTTTTTTACTTGGCAGGCACAACATGATGTAGCTTACGTAATTTTTTTGGATAGCTTTGTGGGTAAAAAAAACAACTAAAGAAATGCAGAACATCCCGGGTGCAGTGCTGCTGCTGCTTCTCTGTGTAGCACAAGGTAAGCCATAGCCTACCCGATGTAACTGTGTCTGCCACCAGGTGAACCTATAACAGAAATTAAGCTGACGTTCTGTATTGGTAACATTGCAGGAAGCAGGCGCTGTTCTCACCCTCATATGCACATGCAGAATATTATTCTAGAAAATATAAAGTTTTCAAATTTGTCCGTAATTTCAAATCTGCAATTACGGACAAATTGGGGGACCATTGTTTTCAACTGTCTAAGTACAAACTTAGGGTACTATTACACCAAGCGATTAACAATAAACGATCTTAAAATACCCGAAATCGTTCAACCAATTACACGGAACGATGATCGTTATTTATGATCGTTCTTGCGGTCGTTTAGTCATCGCTATTGCGTACGTTTCAGCTATGACTTCTTATACCACCGAACGATTTGCGAACGATCAAACGATAAAAATAGGTCCAGATCCTATTAAACGATCAACGATTACTTGTTGGTCGTTTAATCGTGTCCTGCTAATACACCAAATGATTATCGTTCAAATCCGAACGATTTTTTGAACCATAATTGTACCGTGGAATAGGGCCCTTAAACTAGACACTTAAAGACTGTCTAGTTTTTTGGTGCAAAGTTTACACTATCTATTACTTGGCTTTAAGTCCGCCGGAATTTACAAAATAGACCATGCCCAATTTTTGCATAACTTTGGGGGAGACTTATCAAACATGGTGTAAAGCAGTGCTTCTTAATTCCAGTCCTCAGGCCTCACCAACAGGTCATGTTTTGAGGATTTCCTTAGTATTTGACAGGTGATATAATTATACTCAGTGCCTCTGGTATTATCACAGGTGTTCTTTGTATGGGATATCCTCAAAACATGACCTGTTGGTGAGGCCTGGATTTGAGAAGCACTGGTGTAAAGTGACACTGGCCCAGTTGCCCCTAGCAACCAATCAGATTCCACCTTTCACTCCTCACAGACTCTTTGGAAAATGAAAGCTGGAATCTGATTGGTTGCTAGGGGCAACTGAGCCAGTTTCACTGTACACCATGTTTGATAAATCTCGTCCTATAGAAGTCTAAAGGAGCGTCTGTAATTTTTGCGGATGAAACGTCCGTAACATCTTCAAATCTGGGAAAAATACGGATAAATATTTATTTTAATCCATTCCCACTTATTTAACTTTTACTTTTATGCTGATCCAAAAAAAAAAAATGGATTACAGATAGATTACAGATGAATTTTTGGCAGATGGCCGATGAAGATTTCGGATGATTGCAGACATCATATACGGTCCTGAAAAAATATTAAATGTGTGAATTTAGCCTAAGGGCCCTATTACACGGGACGAGTATCGGGCGGAAAAATGTAAATGATAATCGTCCTGTGTAATTGCAGGCAACAATCGAAAAATCGTATATGTGTCGTTGATCGTTCACTTAGATCTGACCCTATGGGCCCTATTAAAAATTTTCGCCGGACTTCTCCTTTAATCGTTCGCTGTAATTCCACATTTGTTCGTTGATCGTTCGCTGTAATTCCAAACCGTTCCTTCTTTTGAGGGGTACAGGTGGAGTAATCGATCATAGCAACTATCATAACTAACAGCTATCGTTTATGTAATATGGTCAACGATTTCAGGTTAACGATAAACAATCTAGTTTGCAATCGTTTATCGTTAATCGCTAATTGTGAAAGATCGAAAACTTATCCCATCCAGTAATGCCATGGTATCATCTGGTCTTGTTTGTAGGTGTCCACTCCTGTCACATCACTGTGGCTTCCTCGGTCATACAGGTCGGTTCTCCTCTCTCAGCTTCCTGTCACTGCCCTCACTTAGGAAATGGAAAACCTGATGTCATGTTGAAACTGGATGATGATTTTGTCCGGTGTGATCTATCCGGCAATGTGGAGACGAGCACATGTTCTGCATACATTGCAAGCTTTAACCAGAGCTCCGCATTACTGCAGTGTTACGTCGGCAGCAGTGAGGGACCCCAGCTTATGGACCAGATCACCGTCACTGCTGGATGTGAGTTTCATTTTTTTTTTCAATAACTATAATTTGAGGCTTGACTTGCTGTATAAACAATGGCCGTTCTTTTCATAAAAAGTACATTATGTGAACAAATCCTAAGGCTATGTTCCCACACTGTAGAAACAACTCCGGTAGACTGTAGTGGAAGGCCCATGAAGAGCAGGTTGGCGGGGTAGCTCTAGTTGTGTTGTGGCAGCTTAGTGGGTGAGGGTCACTTGGGAACTTGTGGCGTTATTACCCACCCCCGATCGGATGGCTTTCGTGTCCGCAGGTTTAGATAACCAAAATAAACGCTGGTGTGTTGGTGCAAAGGAATAAACAGAGTCCAATGGCTTAACCAGAATAACAACCGTGTACTCAGTGCTTTAGTGCAATACACAAAAATAGGTTTTCGCTTCAATAACGACAGGTGCAGAGAGGAGAACGAAGAAGTGTTAGGCTATGTTCACACACAGTATATTTCAGGCAGTATTTGGTCCTCATGTCAGGTTCTCATAGCAACCAAAACCAGGAGTAGATTGAAAACACAGAAAGGATCTGTTCACACAATGTTGAAATTGAGTGGATGGCCACCATTTAATGGCAAATATTTGCTGTTATTTTAGAACAACGGCTGCTGTATTGAAATAATGGCCGTTATTTACTGTTATATGGCGGCCATCCACTCAATTTCAACATTGTATAAACAGAGCCTTTCTGTGTTTTTAATCCACTCCTGGTTTTGGTTGCTATGAGGACCTGACATGGGGACCAAATACTGCCTGAAATATACGTAGTGTGAACCCAGCCTTAATCTGTGAACTGGAAGAGAGTGAAGTCGTGGAGTGTCTTGAGGGCCCTGTCCAATGTAGCAGTGTACTCTGTTGGGATAGTGTAGCTGAGAGTAGTAGAGAAGAAGAGAAGATCCACGTACCAAGTCCCTGCACTGGATTGAGCAGACTTCCCAAAACTTTTCAGGATAGCCATGTGTTACACAGCAGAATACATAGGCTAGCTGCAACTTTGTTCCACTGAGGTCAGTGCCTAACTGGAAACAGGTCACAGTCCTGTACTATGTGGCTAGTTATTCCTGGCGTGGACAAGGTGGTCCTCAGAGGATGTCCTTTTCCTCCTGAGAGAAGTCTAGTGCTGCATGCTAGTGGTTACTTAAAGAGGAAATCAGCTTAAGTCTCTGGGTCCCTTGGTCCCTGACAAGGGTCCTGGCTGGAGCCAGGCCCTTGCTTGACTGCATCAAGAACTGTGTCTTGTTGTCTTGCTCTCTCTCCACTGACTAGAGAACTAGACTTAACTTCTCCCACCAGGAACTTAACTCCCTTTTCTAGGGCAAACTAAGCCTTCTCGTGATTGGCAGTGCTTGTGTGTGTAAGAGAAAAGGGATAGGATAGGTTAGGAAAAGGAGGAAAAATAACCTGCAACTGGACATGAAAGCTTCATGTGACCAAAACAGTTAACCCAATACTTTCCTCAGCTGTGCAAAGAATAAGTCATAACAAAAACAGTAGTGACACCTAGTGGGGAAAACACAGAATACACTCAGGCCACATCCCACTTTGTGAACCTGAGAGAAACCTTTACACAGGTGCATAAGAATTTTTGTGCAGCACCTTGTGCTGGGACACTACACAACAACTGTTGCTCGTGAATGACCGCCACCTACGTCCAGAATTAATGAACACGATCATAGGTAGTGTTAAACAATGGCCATTCACATGTAAAAGTCGTTTCTACAGCGTGGAATGCCAAACCCTCGGGTTCGTCCAGGTTTTCTCATCTCTAATAAGCAGCATGTTCTCAGATATATAATTACCAAGATTCTTTAGGAGTGAATTGATATTCCCAGTACCACGTCTATCTGTACACACGTCAATAATTCCACTGTTTTACAGACCCTCCAGCTTCACCGACCAATATAAGCTGCTTTATGAACATTTCCAAAAACATTGTCCTCTGCACGTGGCATCTCCGGAGTGACTCCATATTGGAGGAGAACGTCACATTGTCAGCCTTCAGGTAAGTCATCCAATACGAGATCGGGAAACTGTATAACTGCCCTCATTACTCACCTTCTTACTTTATTTTGGCTCTTGCAGGTCCTCAAACAACTGTGGGACTCATTTAAGTAGTGAATACACATGTAATCCCTCCAAGGGGGACAATTCTTGTACAATTCCTCGTAAAAACTTCGACAATTATGGGGAACTGTCCGTACAAGTGACCGTGCAAAATAAGATCGGCTCTGCTACTTCTTCTCCTCTTTGTGTGGTCCCGTTACTAGAAGGTACAAACCATTTAGGCTATTGGTCCAATGGCTAAATGTTTCATCCAAATATATTAAGTGTTACACAGTTTGGCTATGTTCACACACTGTCAAAATGGCTGCCGTTTTTATCGGACAGATGTAGTTTAATGGCAAATAATGGCCATTATTTTATAAAATAACAGTTGTTATCTGCCATTAAAGGGGTTATCCAGCTAAGAGCTAAAAAATGGTAAAAATGGTGGTCTTACCAAGTCCCCCTGAATATTTTGAGCCGTCTCCTGTCTTTCTAGTCGCTGCCATTCCTGAGTTACAAGTTTTTCTAAAAGCCGATCTATATCCAAGATAGGAAACTACATTTCCCATCATGCATCTCCCTGATTGGTCCATTTGTGTACTCGCCCCCTTAGCTTTCTTTTCTGCCCACTGTTGTCACTACTTTTGCACAGTTAACACAGGACTGTTTTTTTTTCATTGGTTTTGCATCACATCATCCCAATATGTATTCCACATTAGCTGATGATGTAGCAGAGCTGAAGCGTGCATGGTGTATCTATGTGCTCCATAAAAGGCATATGTTTGGTGAGGGTGTAGTGTAGGTTTAGATCTCTGCTTGCTGACTGTGACTGAAAACATTCTAATTCCATCCAGACTCTAAGAATATCCATAACCCTTACAATATACAGAGCTATGACACAAAGACAGGTACGTATGCCTGTATTCACTGACAGCAAGCGGAGATAGAACTATAACTTTTCCTATTACAGACACCTAGACTCAGGGACACATGTAAGTCTATGGAAGCAGCACAGGTGCATGGAGATGATGCAGATAATGTCTCCTGATGGTCGGGTTACCAAGTCAATAGACAGCTAACCCAGCCTCCAGAGAGGAGATCACATGTCCTGTGACTACAAAGGGAATAGGGAGCAGCAGATTGTCAGAGAGGACACAGAGAAGATGATTTTAGACATCCAGAGCGGGTAACTATGAGAAAAAAAAGAAAAACTGAGAAAAGGTGCAAGACAGGTTATACATATATATTAGACATAGGGTGGTATTGGGAAGAGAGATTGTTTAGAATATTGTTTCTGTTATCTGGATAACCCTTTTAAATGTCCAATAAAAATGGCTATCACTTTGATGGTATGTGAACATAGCCTTTTAATGTGTTCTCACTATACTAACACTAATAATATGGAAGGAAAATTCCATACATCTTATACAGCAATTAAAAGACAAGAATAACAGCGACACTGCTAAACCTAGATCTATGGGTCTGGAACCTATCTATTATAAGAGAGGACAAAACAGTAACAACATTTTGTTGCAAAAAGAAGCTAGATGGATCATCTCTACCAATGCACAGGGGGGGGGGGAGCAGATGGATTGTATGAAAGAATTGATCTAAAGCGAATGTACAATCAGCAGATCGGTACTTTTTAAAATGCTGCCTGTTTCCAGCACTTTTGCTGTGCACCGGCCAAGCTCTATGCACTGGGGCAGGCCCGCCACCCTCAATGTGACCATACTTAAATCAATGGGGAGGGGACATCCTCACAATGGGGGCAGCGGGCCCACCCCCAGTGCATAGAGCCGTTGGGAGGCAAAGGAACGGTGGCAAGTGCAGGAACTGGGCGGCATTTCAAAAAATGACCGCGCCACCGAGATCCTCGCACCAGTGCCAATCTGCTAATGTGAAAAAAAAAGCGATGTACCTGATAGTACATTCCCTTTAAGTATGTATCTCTGATCTGATATCTCCGGATTGTTATATACTGGTGTTTGTTTTCATATGTTGATGTTTTTATACAGTAAGGGCCAGTTCACACTGAGGAATCAGTGCTGAATCAGCAAGGAAAGTGTCCCAGGCGGAAAGTGTTCTCGTGGAATTTCGCCCAGTATTCTCATGGAATTCGGTGGAGAATCCGCAAGGAAAGTGTTCCTCCTGGAATCACCTCTGGCGGAATTCCGCAAAAATTCATTTTTCATTTAATCAAATTCATTTATTTTTTCCAATTCCACACTTAATTTCCGCGAGCATTCCATGTGGAATCTGCTCTGATTCTGCGCGGAAACTCACTGCTCAACTCATTTCAATGGAATCCCACCAGCGGAATTCGCCAGAAGAATTGACCTGTCGACTCTTCTGGCGGAAAGTAAATCCGCCGCAGAAAAATTCTGCTGCATGAACTGCAAAACGCAAATTCCATTGAACTTAATGGAATTTGGCTCTCCACTATATTTCTGGGCGGAATTTTCCGTGAGGAATCAGCGCTGAAATTCAGCACTGATTCCCCAATGTGAACTGGGCCTAACACTCTGTTTACCTATGTCATCAGTCGGCTATATAGTCTGCAGACACAGGGGAGGGGGTGCATGATAGCACAAATCAGTGCAGGTGCTGGCGTCTGTGCCGTCGGCTGCTGGTGTCAATGGATTTTTCTGGATCTATTGTCTGGATGCACAGGAGGCCGCGATCACGCTGAGGACACTACACCCCAGGGTTGTCTCCATACCCAGGGTTCTCTACTACAGTGGAATATATCAGCATAGAGTATATTTACAATCTAGTATTTCTGAATCCGTCGTGTTTCTGTATTTCAGTGAAGCTTGAGCCAATAGTAATTAAAGATGGCGCTCGCCATAACGACTGTGTCACTTTACAATGGACATATGGAAGAAAAGCAGACTTCTTAAAAGACATGAGGTGTCAGCTTCGGTATAGACTGGCTACAGAGAGGAAATGGACTGGGGTAAGTCTTACAGGCAATATAGGGATAATATAGTGCAGGGGCAGGAAACCTTGGCTCTCCGGCAAAACTACAACTCCCATCATGCCTGGACAGCCGAAGCTTTAGCTACAAAGCCAAGCTTCCCTATCCCTGGTATAGTGCATTCCCCTTTAAATCACTCTGCGCTTCTATAAAAATCTCCAAATCGTAAAAAGGTGTGTTTGGCGTGTATTAAATAATGTACGTTATCTGCGCGGACGTCGAAATAATGATCATGACAATTATTCTTGGACGTCTTTTGGGAACAGCGGACGTTATTTTTTAGTTGTTTACACACAGTTTTTCTTTTTTCACCGTCCTTTCAAGGATTTTACTATTAAATTAAATGGACTTTTCATTTAAAGGGCGATCAGTCCACCTGAGCTAGAATAATGGACCACCAGCCGTCACTGTACTGATGGACGGCCAAACTGCGAAATGACGGACATAATGTTAAACTCAAAATAACAGACATAATTTTTACTTTATAAAACGGAGAGGAAAAACGTTGTGAGAACATAGCCATGGACTGGCAGGTACACTATGAGGGAGATTTATCAAACATGGTGTAAAGTGAAACTGGCTCAGTTGCCCCTAGCAACCAATCAGATTCCACCTTTCATTTTCCAAAGAGTCTGTGAGGAATGAAAGGTGGAATCTGATTGGTTGCTAGGGGCAACTGAGCCAGTCTAACTTTACACCATGTTTGATAAATCTCCCCCTATGTGTTTAGTTCTTGACAGAACTTTTTGTCTGGCCTATTACTTTACTGCTCACAGATTGCATCCTGTAGGTACCAAATCACGTAGGCTTCCACCTCACAATATGTTAGAGTCTACGTAAAGTTAATCAAGCATCAGGTTAGAAGGCTTTAGTTATTTATTTTTTCAAATCAACTGGTGCCAGAAAGTTACAGATATATAATTTAATTCTATTTAAAAATCTCTAACGCTTCCAGTACTTATCAGCTGCTGTATGTCATACAGGAAGTGGTATCCTTTCCAGTCTGACACCTCTGCCATGTCAGGAACTGTCCAGAGCAGCAAATCCCCATAGAAAACCTCTCCTGCTCTGGACAGTTCCTGACATGGACAGAGGTGGCAGCAGAGAGCCCTGTGTCAGACTGGAAAGAATACACCACTTCCTGCAGGACATACAGCAGATGATAAGTATTGGAGGACTGGAGATTTTTAAATAGAGGTAAATTACAAGCCTATATCAGTTTCTGACACCAGTTGATTTGAAAAAATAAAATAAATACTACTACTACTACTAATATTTCAACAGAGTACCCCTTGAATGATAAGTCTAACTTTTTCTTAATATGTAAATAAGGGAGTTCAGTGCACAGATCTGACGGCTCCTGCGGTGTGCTTCCATATGAATATTCATAGCCGTCCTCTGCAGTGAGCTGTGGTAGAGAGCGACAACACTGTAGAGCCCCGTCCTCTGCCCTATTAGGATCCATCAACAGGTTACATCCATCCAGTCAGAGAGCAATGCTATATTTACCTCTGCTCAGATGTATAGTAACACTCTGATGGAGTAAAACTAAATCTAACTTGTTTTTACTGCAATACAAATATTTTTTGTTCTTTTTAATCGTGTTTATTCTCTTCAGTTTGTAGAGATCCCAGTTGATGTGAAGACCATGGACCAGTGCGGCTTGTTAGGAGGGGCAAAATACGATTTCCAGATTCGTTGTATCCGTAAGAATCTAACCGGGCAGTGGAGTGAATGGGGACCAACAACCACCGTAGAAACCGGTAAGTCTGGTTATGTAGAAAAAAAAAATAGCCGTTAATTAACTAAGATGTCAGAATAATTCTTCTAAAATAAAAAATAAGTCTAATATTGTGTGTTTCTCCGAAAAAAAGACAGGGTACTATTTATTTCTCTGTATACCTCTGTTGCCCCCCCCCCCCACCTCCCCCTGGAGGTAGCCCCCATACTGTATATTAACCTCACCTCGTAGCTGTTCCTCCATACTGTATACATCCTCCTCTGCAGGTAGTTCCCTTACTGTATACATCCTCCTCTCGGTAATCCCCATACTGTATACCTCCCTCCCCCTCTGTAGTTGTTCCCCCATACTTTATACATCCCCCTCTGCAGGTAGCCCCCATACTGGATACTCACCTCACCTTGTAGTTGTTCCTCCATACTGTATACATCCCCCTCTGCAGGTAGCCCCCATACTGTATACTCACCTCACCTTGTAGTTAGGCCTCCATACTGTATACATCCCACTGTGCAGGTAGTCCCCATATTGTATACATCCCCCTCTGCAGGTAGCCCCCTTACTATATACTCAGCTCACCTCGTAGTTATTCCTCCATACTGTATACATCCCCCTCTGCAGGTTGTCCCCATACTATATACCTCCCTCCCCCCTCTGTAGTTGGCCCATGTGCCATGGCCAGGAGTTCTGAGGATGTTATGCAGCAGGTGGGCTTGGTGATTTTTGCTGGTTCACTTGTCATGGTGGCCAGGAGTGGTGATACCCACCCCCGGAAACATAGGCACTGCCACTTGTAAAGGTAGCGCAGTTGTGTGGGTAAAGGTGTGGAGGTGACTTTCAATGAAAAACTTTACAGCAATATAGTTGAATAAAGACTTGACAGGTGCAGGTGACAGTAGTGGTTGAAGTAGTGAGCAGAGAAATAGAGAATAGAAGTAGAGGTGAAGGGTCCGGTACAGGGACCGTCTTCGGGGCCTTGTCCAAGGTAGAAGTGTATTCAGTGTACTAAATACTGGGCATAGCAGACTCCTCGAGACTTCCCAAGATAGCCATGTGAAAATCAGTAAGATACTTCGGCGTCCTGCTCTTTGTCTTACTGCGGATCAGTCCCTTGACTCTGCTAACTGTCCTGACGATAGGGAGAAGGATCCCTGGCGTGGACAAGGTGGTCCCTAGAGAACGGTTACCCATCCTGTAGGTTTGTCTTAGTCCCTCTACTCCACTTTTACCGACAAAAGACCACCAGGGCCCTGGCCTAAGCCAGGCCTGACTGGAAACTGCAGCGGCAACTCTAACTTCCTCCTTCTCCCATAAAACAAACAAAAGACCCTCCACCAGGAACTAACTAGGCTTATTATAGGGGTGTCCGGGTCTACCCTTAACCCTTTTCCTTCAGCCGTGCTCTGACAAACAGTTAGGGGAGAGAGTGAGACACCAAGTGGTGAATGTACAAACAGCAGCCTCACCCCATCTGTGTAACACCGGACAGAGTTACTTTTACCCAGGTAAGACTTAGTGGACCACCTGTACCGGGACACTGCACATGTACCCTCCGACCTGGCCCTGATTGGCTGATGCTCAACCACCCAGTGTTAGGGATTTGGTCAGCTGACTGTAACTAGGACTTATATTATAGGCTTACGCCAAAAAGCCTCCAGGATGAAGCTATAGCTTATTTTCGGGGTAGAAACATGGTACTATTTATCCATCTTGTTGATGCTGATCCTCCTCCCCCACTTTTTCAAGTATAAATGTATTTTCCAGTCAAGCGTTTGTTCCTTTAATAGGTTTAAAATAATTTTTTTCAATAGTGATTACATTAGATGTTATGATCTCTAGGCATCTTTTCCTTCCAGTGTATGATACTCTGAGCGGCCGTTGCCAAGGCTTTCTTCTCCAAATTTCTTATCCAATTCTAACGCCTGTAATAATCCTCTGAAATGTGTTTCCACTTTAACCACTATAATCATTATAGCTCCAACTGGAAAATTAGAGACCTGGTGGAGAATACTGGAATCCACACGTGAAAGTCTATTGAAAATACAGCTGATGTGGAAGGTACGGTTATAGGAATATACACTACTCAGTGCAAATTTTTCACATACAAGAGAAATAGATTTGTAATTTACTTCTATTTAAAAAATTCAAGTCATACAGTACTTATCAGCTGCTGTATGTCCTGCAGGAAGCGGGGTATTCTTCCCAGTCTGACAATGTGCTGTCTGCTGCCATGGCAGGAACTGTCCAGAGCAGCAGCAAATCCCTATAGGAAACCTCTCCTGACATGGACAGAGGTGGCAGCAGAGAGCACTTTGTCAGTCTGGAAAGAATACAGCACTTCCTGCAGGACATACAGCAGCTGATAAGTATGGGAAGACTTGAGATTTTCAAATAGAAGTAAATTACAAATCTATATAACTTTCTGAAACCAGTTGATTTAAAAGAAAATAATTTTCCCTGGAGTACCCCTTTAATGAAGGTAAAAAAAGTAATGTAATAGCCCCGTAATGTGTCTCCATTTTTTACAGCAACTGGAGAGAAATAAGGTCAATTCAGACCAGGTGGTGTGGTACATTGTGAGGAGCTCCTCCCGTCTACAAGAAACAGACACAATTTTATGCAACACAACCAGTCTTAATTGTACCATCTCCCTCCCCACCGAAAAGAAGAAGGTCTTCCTATGGGCGCACAACAATGCCGGAGCTTCTCCAGTAAGCGAGATCACCTTCACTGCCAGGAACGGTAAGAAGATCTCAACATCTGCCTCACTTTATTAACTTTATTGCACAGCAATCAGGTCTTAGAGGGGTATTGCGCTGAAACGTAACTTTTAATATGTTGTTGCCCATGGTGAGACTAACAATTCCTTCCATACTTGTTATTATCTATTCAGTCTCCTTCCCCCAGTTCTCAGCTGCTACTTTCTGCTGAAGATGCAAGAATCTCTGTGTGAGCTTTTCTATCCGTCTCCCCCTCCTTCCGAGTTCATCAGCAACTTGACCGTTGGCTGTTCAGGCATGATGGGAGTTGTAATTTTTAACAGCTGGAAAACTGAAGGTTCCCTACCCCTGCCATAGACTTTAATGTAGCACGTTATTAGATTCAAAACACGACTGTGCTTTATATCTATTTTACTGTTATATTTTGCTTTTATTTTACTGCATGTGGACATAGCTTGAGAATACCCGAGAGCAGAGCTTTAAAGTGTTTTTTTTTTGCAGAAATCAATAGTACGGGCGATTTTAAGAAACTTTGTAATTGGGTTTATTAGCTGAAAATACATTTTTATCATGAAAAAGCAGTTTGAAGCACCAAAACAGGACAACAAAGAGTTAATTTACAGCTACATCACCGGGCTATCTTCTCTGCAGTCAGCACTGACCTCTCTTACCTTTGAATAGCGCTTTCACACAGCTCCTGCTGTGTAATACTTTGTTCTCTGCTCTCTGCTGGTGACTAATCTCCTTCCTCCCCCTCCCCTCTCCATAGATTACACAGGGCACGTCTAATGTAAACCAGTCAGATTTCCTGATAATGAGCAGTGAATGAGAGAGAGGAGAGGGGGGGGACCTGGGGAAAGTCTTTTTGAATGCAGATAATGGCAGATTTGCCTAATAAACCCAATTACAAAGTTTCTTAAAATCGTCTGTACTATTGATTTCTGCAAAAAAAAAAAAAAAAAAATGAAACGAGTGACACTTTCAGCTTTCTGAATGTAATACGTTCATTACATTCATTACATTTCATTATAATAGATTTATTCCATTTATTATAATAGGGACACCAGTGTCTACACTTCAAGTGTCTTCCCATGGTGATTCCAGCTTGCAGGTTATGTGGAATCCCCAATCTTCAGCTAAGGGCTACCTGCTGGAGTGGTATAAAAGTACAGAGCTGCCTGACTGTGAAATACACTGGAAAACTGAACAGGAAGGAAGCAGGAGCTCAGTTTTGGAAGGTAACACACAGTCGGTGGCACTTCTATAAATGTAGCTTTTGTTTGCAATGCTATTGTGTCACTTTCTAAATCTCCTTCCTAATTTGGTGCCATATAAGCAACATTTAAAGGGAGCCTGTCGCCAAGACAATGCTATCTAATCTATCACCATCATGTTATAGAGCAGAAGGAGCTGAGCGGATTGATATATATCTTTATGGGAAAAGATTCTGTTTCCATGCTAAAGAGTCCAGTCCATTGAGTGACTCCGCCCACTGGACTCCTTAACACAGAATAATCAGGGATTTCAATCAACATGTTACAATTTATACTGAATCTTTTCCCACACAGTTATATATCAATCTGCTCAGCTCTTCCTGCTGTATAACATGATGGTGAGAGATTAGATAGCAATGTGTTGGTGACAGGTTCCCTTTAAGTAAGGAGAATTAAAAAAAAAAAAAAACATTTAAACAAACATTTAAAAACATTAGTGAGTGACAGTGTAAAACTATGTGAATAACTATATCCCATGACTAACACTCCAAACATTATATTCATTTTGCCGCCTTTTTCCTATTACAGATATTCCACCATTCCAGAGGTACAGTGTGAGACTCTATCCTTTGTATACAGACTATATAGGGAGGGCCAAAGAGATGGAGGCATACTCTAAAGAAGGAGGTAACGTACAGCCGCATTAACTTATATCATCTGCCGTATGTTGATCTCACTAATAAAAGGCATGACTAGTAACTAAGCTGCTGTATGTCCTGCAGGAAGCGGTGTATTCTTTCCAGTCTGACACAGTGCTCTCTGCTGCCACCTCTGTCCAGGTCAGGAACTGTCCAGAGCAGGAGAGGTTCTCTATAGGGGATTTCCTGACTTGAACAGAGGTGGCAGCAGAGAGCACTGTGTCAGACTGGAAAGAATACACCACTTCCTGCAGGTCATAAGGCAGCTGATAAGTACTGGAAGACTGGAGATTTTTAAATAGAAGTAAATGACAAAACTATATAATTTTCTGAAACCAGTTGATTTGAAAGAAAAAGATTTTCACTGGATAATCCCTTTAAATATTAAATTGTAACTATCTTGACAGATTAGTGGAGATTTCCTCTGGAAGTTTGCTTCTCTATGGCTACAAACACACCATAAGGCCATGTTAACACTCTGTATGAGACCGGCCATTCTGTGACCCGGCCGGGATCAGCGATCACCCGGACAGCAGCCCCCCACAGCTCCCTCGGCCCTCCCTGGACAGTGAAGAGCGAACGAGTGCTCTTCACTGTGTAATGGAGCCTTAAGGCTATGTTCACACAACGTATTTTTTGCAACAACGGCCGTTGTTAATACGAAAAAATACATTGGCTTGCTGTCTATGGGGTCCCGGCTGGAGCGTATACACATAGTATTCGTTCCGGCCGGGACCCCTAGCGGCGCGGCAAACAACTGACATGTCAATGAATAGCGGCCGCAGAAAGCTCTGTCAGTGCACACTATGAAGCAAGCGGCTGCGGCCCCATAGTGTGCTGTGGTGAGTTCTGATGCGGGCGCACACTGATGCGCCTGCATCAGAACTCTGAGGCGTGAAAGAGCATCCAGCCGGTACTGCAGTACCGGCCGGGATGATCTTTTCAGAGACCGGCCGCTCCGTAATGGATCACGGAACGGCTGGTCTCTTACGCCATGTGAACATGGCCTAAGCCTGTAATGCCTGCGACCTCCATTGGATCCAATGGGGCTCTAGCATGTTACGGTCTCATGGCGAGTTTGTTGCCATGGAGACCCAAACCTCTGGATTAACAAAGGAAATCTCCACTAATCCGGCAACCTGCCGTAAAGACAGGTACACTTCAAGGTTCTTAAGGCTATAAGGAATAATTTCTATGATATCTTTCGTTCTGTAGCTCCAGACTTTGCTCCAGAAATCACCTCGATAGCGATCAGTAAATCCCAGGCGGCCGTGCAATGGACGCCAATTCCTGTGCAAAGAAGCAATGGATTCATTACCAACTACACAGTGTTTTGGATCGACACGAGTGGAAGAGAACATTGTAAGAGTAAAGCACATTCTGCACTTGTACATGTATGTAGCCCAAAATATCAGACCCGTATGGAGGCGACACAGTCATCGGCCCTCGGCAGGGTGAGGCGGTGGCTGCAGGGAGGGAGACGCTTGGTGACTAGATAGATCCTGCAAGGGCAGGTGGTGCGGTACTGCTGCTGCACTTGTTATGGGACCTGAGTGGTGCATGGCCTCCCTGGGTCCAGGGTTGTAGATGTAGCCCCTGTTGTGTATGATGATGTATGATGTAAAAGCCTCTTTCTGTCCTCAAAAAGCTGTTTTCCCCCCTTTCCCCCCCCCTCACTTTTCATCTGTTCATTATCAAGCAAAGCTGTCTTCATTAAAAGAGGAGCAAAGAGAAGATGGTTTCTGCTGAGTCTATTATAACCTATGGAGGGGGGGGGGGCGAGGGGGATTAGTGACCAAGAAGAGGACAGAAGCAGCTGTGTAGTTTGGAGACTGTCTGGGCACATAAATTGCTGGATCCAGAGGTCAGAAAGGTCAGTGCTTATCTGGAAGCTTGGTGAGAGTAGATTGCAGGATGTTTTGCTGTGCAGGGCTGCCTTTTCTCCTCTCTGTGTTCACTCATCCCCCTCGACCCCCTCCCCTCTATAATGGACACAGAAATTCAACTCCTTCTGAAGTGAGGGGGGGAGGTAGGAAAACAGCTTTTTGAGTACAGAAGGGAATTCTTTTGCTTCTATTACAAAGTTACTTACTTACTTACTTGTACTTGTACACTTTTACTAATTGAATGTTTTACTGGAAAGGTTCTTAAAGTAACAGTAAAGCTGAATACGGAGTTCTCAGCACCATTCTTAAGCTTATATTCTGGAAATTTTATCTTATGGGCCATTCCATCCAAACTGAACCTTTTCGTAACATCCGTAACACCCATTTTTTTTTTTAACAGCTAATTAAAAAAATGCAATTTAACCACAAAAGTTATAAATATACATTAAGACTCTTAATGTATATTTATAACTTTAGTGTCTAAATTGCAGTTTTACTAGGTTTAACTAGGTGTTACGGGTGTTACGAAAAGGTTCAGTTTGGATGGAATGGCCCTTATGGTATAAAAGATTTCTTGGTGGTCTTTCCCTTAAAAAATGTTAGTTGGTCTTTCCCTTAAAAAATGTTATTGTTGATCAACAGTGCTGTATGGGAGGGGCTTCATGGCCGTAGAGCCCCATATCCCCACCTACATCAGCGCCTAAGTCCTGATGCCTCAGTGATGTCATCACCTCCTAAGCCCTGCCCCCTCTGGGCCTCTAGGTCAGCCCATTCCAATGATGTGAGACTTGGGCGGAGATGGCGTCACAGAGGTGTGGGGCCAACAGCGCGGGGATATGGGGCACTACATCCATGAAGCCCCGCCCATACGGCACTGTTCACCAACAATAACACACATTTCTGAGGGGAGAAACCACCAAGAACTCCTGTTAGATGTCCAGAATATAAGCCTATGGGCCAGTTCACACTGAGCAAACACAGCACAAGGCCGCGGCGGAGCTCTCTGCCGCGGAATCCCGCCACACTCAATGTCCCGCTTTGAGTGAATGGGAGAGTGCGCCTGTCCGCTGCTCTCCGCTCAAAGAACTAACATGTTCATTCTTCGAGCGCAGAGCGGCGGCAGCGGACAGGTGCGCGCTCTCCCATTTTCTCAAAGCAGGACACTGAGCGCGGCGGGATTCCGCAGCAGAGAGCTCCGCCGCGGAATTGCACCTTGTTTGCTCAGTGTGATCTGGCCCTATAAGCCTAAGGAAGGTGCTGAGAATTCCGTACATGGAAAGGAGAGGACAATATCACTTTACAGTCAGCGGTTTGTGCCTGAGGGTGATTGCCGATTCCCTCTGAAATACTTGGGCGATAGTTTTGGATAGTTTAGACCTGAAGAAGGATAGTCCTCTTAGTGGGCTCTTGGATAGAAGACTTGTAGAGTACATAGGGGGCTACTAAATATATTCTACTGTTTTAGGCTCAACTCTAGATGGTTCGACAACAAAATACAATCTAACTAATCTGCTCCCATCAACCTCCTACAAAGTGTGGCTAAGGAGCTCAACATCTGGAGGAAGTGTGAATGGGACTGTTCTAATGCTTCATACTGCTGCCCTAGGTAAGCGCAATGTTCAGATATTTTGGGGGTTACAAAGGGCTTTATTAAGGGAGAAGTCCGGGCAGACCTCTTTTTAGTCCCAGAAGAGGGAGGATAAAGGAAATAACATGCTATCACCTCTCTGGCTCCAGTCTGGGCGGGAACCCAAGTTGGGATGTGTCATGTCTCAGCCAGTAAGCGGCACTTGTGAAAAAAAGAGGTCAGTCCGGAGTTCTCCTCTAAGAGACAACTCTCCTTCTAGAAGTTTGAAACCAAGCTCTGTAAAAGACATCCTGAGACATGAATGGATCGTTGCTGACGCAGGGATACCAGTGCCACAGATCTTCTCTTTAAAACCGTCGTCCGATTACCACGCACGGTGCTGGTCTATTCCTGGGTACTGACCTGGCATGAAGCAATGGAGACGGACCCACCAGCGCCCAGTGTGATGAAACCCCATCCCCTCTGTAACGCGGCTCCATTGATTCTAATTGATCTGCGTCACAGAGGGGAGATCAACGTTTGGTGGTTGGTATAGGTATAGGTGTTGTTGTGACAGCTCAGCCAAAGATGGTATAGTCGTAACGCCAGTGCTAGTCCAGCACACAGGTGTGATGTTGGCACCTGCTTTGTATTGTGGCTGGCTGTACTCCCCAGAAATGGTTGGTGACCTGCCGGGTTGTGATAGGTCCCTTGGGCTCTTGTCACGGTAGTCCTGAGTGGCAATCGACCCACCCGGACAATCGGTACTGCCACTCACAGAAAGGGAGAAAATAACCCACGGCGTGCGGCTAATGTGTATAGATGCTGGTGTAGAGGAAAGGATGACTGAGTCCCAGTGATAGAAAAATATAACAGCTTTACTGTACAGTCTCTTAGTAGTACAATACACTTTGGCAGCAAATCGATAAATCTTTACACAGACTTTAGTACTTGAACTCGTTTGTGCTGTGGAGATGCTTGAAGAAGTAGAGTAGAGTAGAGTAAGTTGTAATGGTGCTTGAAGAGCTGAACATAGAGTAGAGTAGCGTAGAGGAGAGGAGTTTGTCAAGAGAGTCCTAACCCCATGTAGCAACATACTTTGCTGGAACTTGAGAGAATACTTTAGAGTGAGAAGTGTACTTATACCTATGTATAGACTTTAGTCTGACCACCTTCTGCCCTACAGTGTTGAGTGACTCGTCCTCCTAAGGGGAAACAAACCCCAGTTGTCGTTACCTTGGTGAAGCTAAGCTCCCAAGCCTTTCCGGTCATCTGCACTGCGAGATAGGATACGTAGACCTTCTGGTAGCTTTGTCCTATCCAGGCTAGTTCCTCTTGTATATCAGGATACTGCCCTGCACTTTGTAGAGTGGTTCTCAGCATGGAATAGGATGTTCTCAAACTCTCCTCCCTTGGTAGTGTTAAGTACTGCATAGTAGATATAGTAGTGAATTGGTCTCTGACCAACTCACTAACTGGACACACACTGAACTGACTTGTTCCGGATAAAGGTTCTGGCAGAGCCAGGCCCTGACTTGGCTACAGCAGAGGTGTCTGCTCTGTGTGTCCTTCTCCCACGAGAATCTGGGTAAGAACTGAAGCTACACCTCCCCCCACCAAACAACTTCCTACAGGGGATGTGCCACCCACCCTGTCAGCGGTGGAAAGGAATGTGTGCAAAAGAAAAAAAAGAGATAGGTCAAAAGAGCAGTACAGAGCATCTCCTATAGGTCAGCAAAGGCACCTGGTACATATAAAACAGTAACCCATTCCTAACTTTAGCTGTGCAATACATAAGAGCATACATATATAGAAAATACTGACATCTAGTGGTGAAACTTTAAAGTGCACTCCATCACCACTTAACCTGGAGTAAGAAGTTTTTGCAACAGGTGCACAGCAGAAAAGAACACCCGTGGTGGAAAACCACAAACACACTGGGGGCAGCAGGTTTGCCCGGTGCCTGAGAACCTAGTGCCGATTAAAAAAAAGGCCCGCAGCACCAGCATGCCTGCACCAGTGCCGATCCATTCATGTAAAGAACTTAAAGCGTAACTTTTACATTCTACATAAGTTTGTCACCCCCTTTCGCTTGTATAGCACTCTGGAATCAAGGGCACAAATAATAATAATAATAATAATAATAATATATAACAAATAGAAGGCTGGGTCTATAATGAATGTAATACACATATAATTGGATATAATTACAAATGATTCCTATACTGTACTCAATTGATAATTTATCTCCATTCAGATAATGAAGACATCAATACGATGCTCCTGATTTTTATTCTTCTTGGATTCCTGATCCTCATTTTCATGGTTATTACCTGTGTTATGAAAAATGAAAGGTAAATCAAGTAAAGTATAAAGCGGCAACACAAGTCAGCTTTGTCCACTCACTAGTGATGTTTTCTATACAATCATATACTATCTCTTATGTGTTCTTGTCTTCCGATATAAGTCCTTTTGACCCCTCAAATGCAGTACAGTACGTGCACCTATTTCACTGTTTCCAGTGGTAATTGAAATTTCATTCCATCTTTACATCAGGTTTATTGCAGTGCTACAATCAGTTGTTCGGTATAAGTTTACTAAAAAAATATGGTATTTCTTTTATGTTCTTTAACCACAACAGAATGAAGAATCGGTTTTGGCCCGTTGTTCCAGACCCTGCCAATAGTCAAATGGGAAAACGAGTCTTCTTCTTAGAAAAGGTGACAAAGCGCCATCAACTTCAATTTAACCTTATTTAATTTCCTGAGGTTTTACTTTAGTAAATTAGACTATAGCAAACAATGTATTCTAAACAAATTAGGACACCTGCTGAAGAGGTGCGTAATAGATCTGGGAATTGTACTAGAGTTGAGCGATCTTTGGGCATGCTCAAGTTCAACCAAAATCGAGCATGCGGCATTTGATTAGCGGTGGCTGCTGAAGTTGGATAAAGTCCACAAATACAGTCACATACTCTAAATCTGAGGGTAGTATAGGAGTAGAGCTGTACTGTTGTGTACTATACCAGCGATCAGACGATTGTCACTTCAAGTCGCCCATTAAGGGATTTTTTTTTAGAATATTTTAATAATTAAAAAATGTAAAATAATTTGCTATAAATACCCCTCAGTGAGTGGCAGTATTAACATTGGACCACAACTTCATTCACACATTATGGGACTGACCGAGATAGCCGAATGCTATATTCCACTACCTTAGTCAGACCCCTAGAGTCTGAATGGAGTGGCAATGTGCATACATGACCAATGCTTTATTAATCCAGGCAAAAATATCCAATGGAGTAATCAGTTAAGAGTCTCCATTGATACATTGCCCCCTAAAAAATGTAAAAATGCAAAAACAGGGTCCGTGGAGCCTCGTGTTTACAAGTCTCAAAACACGGGAATAGCTATATATCCCTCCAGGGAAAGAAACCCATTGCCAAGGGGTGCCTCCCAGTGGGGAAATCACCAAATCACCCTGATAGGTAGCCCCTTAAGTCCCACTGGGTTGCGAGTATTGGGACACACATAGGAAAATACCAGGGTGGCCCCTTTTACATCATAGTGTAACTCGGTTGCGAGTATTACGACATGACAAGGGAAATACCTAAGCCAGGCATCCACCCACAGACCGCTGTTTCGGGGTATTGCCTCTCATCAGTGTGGAGCAGGATTCTGGCTAATGGGGGCAATGAATAGTAGACCAAATTCATTCATTCAGGGTATTCAAGACCCCTGTTATTGTGGTTGGTAGGGCTCTATCAGTCAAACCTCCACCAATCACTTATCACGTATGGTCACATATGGGGTACAGTCATACTCAGGGGAAATTGCTTAACAAATTTTGAGGTGCATATACCACTGTGTTCCTTAAGTAATTTTGAGCTATATGTACATTATTAAGAAAACCGAAAATTTTCTTTAGCGTATCAAAAACTTTCTAAAAAAACTTCTGTGTAGTTTGGATATCCTTTTGTGAATTGTTGTAGAGGTGCAGTTTCTAAAATGATGGTGATTTATAGGGGTTTCTATCATACAGGTCTCGAAAATCCACTTCAGAAATCATCTGGTCACTAAAATAAAAAAGAAAAATTTGATAATATGCTGCTAAACCCTGTAACATTCTAAACAAGTAAAAGAGCGCTTACCAAATGATGCCAATGTAAAGTAAATATATATAATTGATAACCATTAGCTCATTTATGTAGAATCACTACCCTTCTTAGAGAGAATTTAAAAATTTTTAAAAATTGATAATTTTTCCAAATTTTCGACATTTTCCAAATTTTACTCATTTTTGCAAAATTTGAGTTTTTAGCTCTGGTAAAATGAAAGCTAAACTGTGATTGGTTGCTGAGGCAGTATACTGAGTTTAATCAATCTGGGCCATATCTATAAAGTTATCATTTCTTTTGTATTATTTTCTGGCGTCTAGTAACCAATGGTTTCTTTTTGTAGACACCAGAGATGACTTTTGCCGTCAGTGATGTTTCTCAGGTTATTACAAGTGAACTCAAAATTGTGGAGGGATGGCAAGGAAAGAATCCAACTTTGGACAATGAAGTCAAGGTTAACAGTTTCGAAGACTATGGACTTTCAAGCAAAAAACAAATATCCTCTCCAGAAGATCCAAATAAGCCGAAATATTACGTCAATGTGGACACTGTCCAGTATGCCAAGGTGATCACAGAGGGCTACCGTGAACAGAGTCCTCCAACCTCTGTCTATGTGAGATCGGACTCCACACAACCTCTTCTCTGTGACGTATCACCCAGCCCCCAGAACTATGAGAACACATGGTTCCACTTCGGCAGCAACGAGGACAGCGTGTTCTTGATGGAAGAAGAAAACATGAGAGACTTTCCTCTTCTAAATGCCCTGCAGCTCCGCGAGGATTGAAATGCACTCAGTTTGTTTTCTAAAGTAAATCGGCAACTACCCAATAACCATCTACCCAATAGCCATCAAAAGTTTTGTTTCTCAACAGATCTTGTGGGAATCTTGCAGCTGGTGTTCATGGTTTGTTATACGCCTCACAAACCGATAGTCACATATAAATAGTTAGCAGCATGTCAGAAAATGTCTGGCGTTCCGAAACCCAGAAAGAGAAATATGAAACGTGAAAGTTTAAACACCGCAATATTAGTCCTGATGTTTTGTGCTTTTTAAAACCAAGGGGTCATCCACTAGTTCCGTGTAAATACGGACAATGTGGTACGGAATGGAATTTGGAGTTTCCGGCATCATCATCATCATCAGATATCATTGGCATCATTATCAGATATTTAAGGGGACGTTCATACTATGGACTCTACCTAAAATTCCGCAAAAATACCGTAGTGTGAACGCCCCATAAATCTTCACACTACTTACTGAAATGTGTCAGAACAGTAGCACAACGTTTTAAACTGTTTGGGGGCTCTTGGCATCATGATGTATGATGATGCTGAGAGTTTTTAATTCTGGTCTGTAAAACATCATCCGTATTTAAGGACTGTGCACAGAACGTGGGACAGACCCTTAAAGTATACTTGGGTGACTTGTAGCGCCTCTCCACAGTATAGTGCAGTACTACATGTCCTGTATGGCTCTTTACCTGTGCCAGGATGAGCTGCCTCTTTGGGCTCCAGGTGAGGGCGGCTTCATGTTATTTTTCTGGGACCCTGTGTGATCTGTAATATCCAGTCTCCAGTCGCTCTTTATGACTGCTGTATGTAAGGACCTCCTTTATCCATACTAGTCATCTGCTTTTTTCCTTCACTCTTCATTTGTTCTTATTTTTGGATGACAATTTGGAGGCCTCAATCTCAAGATGCAATATTTTCAACGCACCATGGTCATTCTGTATGCCTTGTATACATCTACTTTAGTTGATATGACATGTATGGTATGGCTGTCTTAAAGGGGTTCTCTGGCCCGGGGGTATTTTTAAGCTATAGCTGGGGTGGTTATGGACGACAGAGGGCACTTACCTACCCCCTTCCAGCGCCGGGTCCCGGATTGCGCTGCCTGGTACACCAGTTCCTGGTGTGAGTTGCTGCATGAGACGTGACGTCTCAAGGCAGCTCAGCCATTCAGCGGCCGAGGCGGGACTTTGCTATGGCCACTGAATGGCTGAGCTGCCTTGAGACGTCCCGTCTCATGCGGCAGCTCACATCAGAAACTGATGTACCGGGCGGCGCGATCCGGGACCCGGTGCTGGAACGGGGTAGGTAAGTGACCTCTGCCATCCATAACCACCCCATGCCCGGCCATACCTGAAAAATACCCCCAGGCCGGAGGCAAACATATTGCGGAGGTGGATGGCATTGATCATACTATGATTTGCTGCATTGTTTCTACAGTTTACAATTCTGCTTTACACTTTATCCTTTAAAGCATGGATGGGGAACCTTTGGCCCTCCAGCTGTTGCAAAACTACAATTCCCATCATGCCTGGACAGCCAAAGCCTTTGGCTTTGGCTGTCCAGGCATGATGGGAATTGTAGTTTTGCAACAGCTGGAAGGCCAAAGGTTCCCCATTAGAGATGAGCGAACCTAGAGCATGCTCGAGTCCATCCGAACCCAAACGTTCGGCATTTGATTATTGGTGGCTGCTGAAGTTGGATAAAGCTCTAACGTCTGGAAAACATGGATACAGCCAAAGATACAGCCAAAGGGATGCTCAGTACCATGTGTCCCCCTGCCATCATCCTCTCCAGCAGCCACAGCCCGCACAGCTCTGGGAGTTGGGTCGTGACATCACCATGTTATCCAGGAAGTGACATCACCATGTTATCCAGGAAGTGACATCACCATGTTATCCAGGAAGTGACATCACCATGTTATCCAGGAAGTGACATCACCATGTTATCCAGGAAGTGAAGCTTTGATGCAGTAGTAAGTGCAGGGAAAAAAGCAATTTATAAGTATTTCCTGTAATAAGTGTATATTGGGGATTTGTATAACCTTTGGGGGGCAATACAATACTTCAATAAAAATTTTCGCTGGACTTTTCCTTTAACTATATAACTTTCTAAAACTAGTTGATTTGAAAGAAAAAGATTTTTGCCGGAGTACCTAAGCCTGGATAGCCCCTTTAAAGGATCTGCTATCAATGTTTTAGAGCCAGATACCATAGGATGCATTCAGACCTCTTGTACAGCCCACGCCTTAATGTGTCACAGTCGATACAAAAACCTTTTGACATGTCATAGAAACAGCACAGAGACATGTCACAGAGACAGCACAGAGACATGTCATAGAGACAGCACAGAGACATGTCATAGAGACAGCACAGAGACATGTCATAGAAACAGCACAGAGACATGTCATAGAGACAGCACAGAGACATGTCATAGAGACAGCACAGAGACATGTCATAGAGACAGCACAGAGACATGTCATAGGGACAGCAGAGACATGTCATAGAGACATGTCATAGAAACAGCATAGAGACATGTCATAGAAACAGCACAGAGAAGTCATAGAAACAGCATAGAGACATGTCACAGAGACAGCACAGAGACATGTCACAGAGACAGCACAGAGACATGTCATAGAGACAGCACAGAGACATGTCATAGAAACAGCACAGAGACATGTCAGAGACAGCACAGAGACATGTCATAGAGACAGCACAGAGACATGTCATAGAAACAGCACAGAGACATGTCATAGAGACAGCACAGAGACATGTCATAGAGACAGCACAGAGACATATCATAGAGACAGCACAGAGACGTCATAGAGACAGCACAGAGACATGTCATAGAGACAGCATAGAGACATGTCATAGAGACAGCACAGAGACATGTCATAGAGACAGCACAGAGACATGTCATAGGGACAGCAGAGACATGTCATAGAGACAGCACAGAGACATGTCATAGAGACAGCACATAGACGTCATAGAAACAGCACAGAGACATGTAATAGAGACAGCACAGACACATGTCATAGAGACAGCACACAGACATGTCATAGAGACAGCATAGAGACATGTCATAGAAACAGCACAGAGACATGTCATAGAGACAGCACAGAGACATGTCATAGAGACATGTCATAGAGACAGCACAGAGACGTCAGAGACAGCAGAGATGTCATAGAGACAGCACAGAGACATGTCATAGAAACAGCATAGAGACATGTCATAGAGACAGCACAGAGACATGTCATAGAGACAGCACAGAGACATGTCATAGACATGTCATAGAGACAGCACAGAGACATGTCATAGAGACATGTCATAGAGACAGCACAGAGACATGTCATAGAGACAGCACAGAGACATGTCATAGACAGCACAGAGACATGTCATAGAGACAGCAGAGACATGTCATAGAGACAGCACAGAGACGTCATAGAAACAGCACAGAGACATGTCATAGAGACAGCACAGAGACACGTCATAGAGACAGCACAGAGACATGTCATGGAGACAGCACAGAGACACGTCATAGAGACATGTCATAGAGACAGCAGAGACATGTCATAGAGACAGCACATAGACGTCATAGAAACAGCACAGAGATATGTCATAGAGACAGCACAGAGACATGTCATAGAGACAGCACACAGACATGTCATAGAGACAGCATAGAGACATGTCATAGAGACAGCACAGAGACATGTCATAGAGACAGCATAGAGACAGCACAGAGACATGTCATAGAGACAGCATAGAGACATGTCATAGAGACAGCACAGAGACGTCAGAGACAGCACAGAGACATGTCATAGAGACAGCACAGAGACGTCATAGAGACAGCACAGACATGTCATAAAGACAGCACAGAGACATGTCATAGAGACAGCACAGAGACATGTCATAGAGACAGCATAGAGACATGTCATAGAGACAGCACAGAGACATGTCAAAAGTTTTCATCGGTCCAGGTCTCAGTATTCACACCTGTACTAATCGTGAGAACAACTCTTTAGAAAAAAAGAGTCAATGGAGCTCCATGGAGTCCTGGAGAGGATGCAGCGCGGTCTTCTCCCATCTTGTTCTCCTGATCGGTACAGGTGTGAACACTCAGATCTGGACCGATGAAAACTTTTGATATGTCTCTATGACATATCAAAAGTTTTTTAAAGTGGTACTCCAGTGAAATTTTTTTTGTTTCAAATAAACTGGTTTCAGAAAGTTATATAGATTTGTAATTTACTTCTATTTAAAAATCTCAAGTCTTCCCATACTTATCAGCTGCTGTATGTCCTGCAGAAGATGTTTTCTTCCCAGTCTGACACAGTGCTCTCTGCTGCCACCTCTGTCCATGACAGGAACTGTCCAGAGCAGGAGAGGTTTTCTATCAGGATTTTCTGCTGCTCTGGACAGTTCCTGACATGGACAGAGGTGGCAACAGAGAGTACTGTGTCAGACTGGAGAGACTACACCACTTCCTGCAGGACATACAGCAGATGATAAGTATGGAAAGACTTAAACATTTTAAATAGAAGTTAATTACAGATTTATTTAGCTTTCTGAAATCAGTTAATTTGTAAGAAAAAGATTTTCGCTGGAGTACCCCTTTAACTAGTATGAGCTGTTTTGGCAGCACAGTATAAGGATGGTGGTTTTATTGTTATTGTCTATAAGGGTATAAACACACACACCATATACGCAGCGTATTTACTGCTGCAATACGCAGCAAATACGCAGCAGATTAGATCTAAATAACTGAACACAGCATCAAATCTGCTGCAGATCTGCTGCGTATTTGCTGCGTATCTGCTGCGTATACGGTGTGTGTGTTTGTACCCTAAGGTTACATTACATCATATTTTTAGGAGAACTTATTATTGGTATAGCCACTGGGTAGAATATATGTCTTGTGTGTTCTTTTTTTATTACCATAACAGTGTATATTATATTTACAGTCTCCTTACAGTATAAGCTAAAGTCTATTTTTGCTATGAATGTGAATTATCAATAAACTATTATTCATTGGATTATATTGGACATTGTTAGGTTTGTATGGTTGTCTGTGTATCATTTATGGTGGGTTTTTCCACTCTTTTTTTTTTTTTTAGCACGTCCCTTAGGGCCAGTTCACACAGAGTAAAACTGGATCGCACCTTCTCTCTCCGCGCGGACCTCCCATAGACTGCCTGTATGACATGGAGGCTGGCCAGTTTTAGGGTATGTTCACACTGAGTAAGTACGGCCTCTCTCCGCCGCGGAATTCCGCCGTACTCACTCAGTGTGAACATACCTTAACTCCGTTGGAACTGGCCCTTACCATCTATTGTGTGTTTGCATGATGCAGGATGGATACAGTCCATTGTTTTCCTGCATGGATTTCTATGCCACCCAACATGTAGAGGGAGAATGCACAAAAGAAACAGATACAGAAAGTCACAGATAATAAACATAATGACGGACGTCACTTCAGTTCATCTACATCCCAAATTTCATCAGAAAGCAAAGCTGTGGGGTAATGTTCAGAGGAGCCCAAATACAATGAATACTGCCAAGTAGTGAGGAGCGAATTATAAAAAAGTGGCCGATCCCAAACATTCAGCTTTCAGCTCCCGGCGTCTGGATGCCATCCTAGTGCTGCCAGGAGAGCATGGATACAGCCTGTGGCCTATATTCAAGTTTTCCAGGACACTGGAAGGTTCATATTAATCACGGCCGTTATTGCCAATTTGCAACATGGCCGTGATTAATCCATTGTGCTGCCCTCTATAGAATCCCGGCTGGAGTATATACTAAGGGGGATATTTATCAAAGGGTGTAAAATTTAGTCTGGTGCAAACTGGCCACAGCAACCAATCACAGCTCAGCTTCCAGCTTTGGTGAAAGGAAAGAGGAGCTGTGATTGGTTGCTGTGGCCAGTTTGCACCAGTCTAAATTTTACACCCTTTGATAAATATCCCCCTTAGTATACACTCCAGCCGGGATCCCTGGCGGCGCTATCAGATTTTGCCACACGCTCCATTGTGTGTAGCGGAGGAATTCGGATGCGGAGGCCGAATTCAGCGGCAGTGAAGATCATCCGGCCGCTCCTGTAGTACCGGCCGGAATGATCTTCTCTGACTACGCCGTTCCGTGACCTGCCTGGGTCACGAAACAACCGATGTCTTACTAGGTGGGAACATGGCACCACTAGACACACCTGCCCTGTACACTGTAACACCCCCACCACTAGACACACCTGTCCTGTACACTGTAACACCACCACCACTAGACACACCTGTCCTGTACACTGTAACACCACCACCACTAGACACACCTGCCCTGTACACTGTAACACTACCACCACTAGACACACCTGCCCTGTACACTGTAACACCACCACCACTAGACACACCTGCCCTGTACACTGTAACACCGCCACCACTAGACACACCTGCCCTGTTCACTGTAACACCACCACTGGACACACCTGTACTGTAACACCACCACCACTAGACACACCTGTACTGTAACACCCCCACCACTAGACACACCTGTCCTGTACACTGTAACACCCCCACCACTAGACACCCCTGCCCTGTACACTGTAACACCTCCACCACTAGACACACCTGCCTGTACACTGTAACACCCCCACCACTAGACACACCTGTCCTGTACACTGTAACACCACCACCACTAGACACCCCTGCCCTGTACACTGTAACACCACCACCACTAGACACACCTGCCCTGTACACTGTAACACCACCACCACTAGACACACCTGCCCTGTACACTGTAACACCACCACCACTAGACATACCTGTCCTGTACACTGTAACCCCACCACTAGACACACCTGCCTGTACACTGTAACACCCCCACCACTAGACACACCTGTCCTGTACACTGTAACACCACCACCACTAGACACACCTGCCCTGTACACTGTAACACCTCCACCACTAGACACACCTGTCCTGTGCACTGTAACACCACCACTAGACACACCTGCCCTGTACACTGTAACACCACCACTAGACACACCTGTCCTGTACACTGTAACACCACCACCACTAGACACACCTGCCCTGTACACTGTAACACCTCCACCACTAGACACACCTGTCCTGTGCACTGTAACACCACCACCACTAGACACACCTGCCCTGTACACTGTAACACCACCACTAGACACACCTGCCCTGTACACTGTAACACCACCATCACTGGACACACCTGTCCTGTTCACTGTAACACCTCCACCACTAGACACACCTGCCCTGTACACTGTAACACCACCACTAGACACACCTGTCCTGTACACTGTAACACCACCACCACTAGACACACCTGCCCTGTACACTGTAACACCTCCACCACTAGACACACCTGTCCTGTGCACTGTAACACCACCACCACTAGACACACCTGCCCTGTACACTGTAACACCACCACTAGACACACCTGCCCTGTACACTGTAACACCACCATCACTGGACACACCTGTCCTGTTCACTGTAACACCACCACCACTAGACACACCTGTACTGTAACACCCCCACCACTAGACACACCTGCCCTGTACACTGTAACATCACCACACACAAAAAACAGCGGCTGATGCATAGCGCTCTCTGTGACATCTTCATCAAAGTTGTACAACTTTGTAATGTATGTTATGTATGTGAATCGCCCCCTTCCCCGTGTTCCCCCCCCCCCCCCCGCACGTGGAACAGGAAGTGTAGTGTACCATACATATCTGACGAGCGTCGTCCCCGATCTACTCTCAATGACGTAATCTTCGGGAGGCCGGCCGAATCGCTGCAGCCGTCCCCGGCCCCCCTCTGCCACGTCATCGGCTGCTCAGCCGCGATTGGCATCAGGAACGGCTGCAGCGATTCGGCCGGCCTCCCGAAGATTACGTCGTTGAGAGAAGATCGGGGACGAGGCGCGTCAGGTATGTATGGTACACTACACTTCCGGGTCCACGTGCGGGGGTGGGGGATCACATGAAAGGGGGCATTCACATATATAACATACATTACAGAGTTGTATAACTTTGTAATGTGTGTTATTTTGTGAATAATTTCTTAGCGCTGCACTTCCCCTTTAACCCCTTAGCGACCCATGACGTATCTGATACGTCATGGTGCCGCAGGGGGTATTCAGAGTGGGGTCCCGCCGGGACCCCGCTCTGAACGGCACCGATCCGGCTGCAATCTGCAGCCGGGCAGTGCCTCTATTAGCCGGCGCGGGTCCCGTTGCCGCGCCGGCTAATTAAGCCCTTCAATGCAGCTGTCAAACCTGACAGCTGCATTGAAGTGCTTTCCTCCGTGCATCCCTGGTGTCTAGTGGCACGGATCTCCGGGGGAGATCCGTTCTTCTGCCCGTGCCGGGCCTCAGCGTCGGAATGACGCTGATCCCGGCTCAGCAATAGATTGCTATGGCCTGCAGCAGGCCATAGTAATCTATGACCGATCTAATCGATCTTTGCTGTGTATATACACAGCATTGATCTCTATGAGAGATCAGTGCTATGTATATACAAGCCCCCCAGGGGGGCTTCTAGTGTATGTAAAAAAAAAAAAGTAAAAAAGTGTTTTTATTAATAAAAAGCCCCCTCCCCTAATAAAAGTCCAAATCACCCCCCTTTTCCCATTTTATAAATATAAATTAATAAATAAATAAATTAATAAACATATTTAGTATCACCGCACACGTAATCGCCCGAACCATTAATTAATCACATTCCTGATCTCGCACGGTAAATAGCGTCAGCGCAAAAAAATTCCAAAGTGCAAAATTGCGCATTTTTGGTCGCATCAAATCCAGAAAAAATGTAATAAAAAGCGATCAAAAAGTCGTATATGCGCAATCAAGGTACCGATAGAAAGAACGCATCATGGCGCAAAAACTGACACCTCACACAGCCCCATAGACCAAAGGATAAAAGCGCTGTAAGCCTGGGAATGGAGCGATTTTAAGTGACATATATTTGTTAACAATGGTTTGAATTTTTTACAGGCCATCAGATACAATAAAAGTTATACATGTTATATATCGTTGTAATCATAACGACTTGAGGAACATGCATAACAAGTCAGTTTTACCATAGGGCGAACGGCGTAAATGCAAAACTCCCCGAAATCAAAACAAATTCGTTTTTTTTTCAATTTGACAGCGCAAATGATTTTTTTCCGGTTTCGCAGCATATGTTATGGAAAAATTATGCCTGTCATTGCAAAGTACAATTGGTTTCGGAAAAAATAAGCGCTCATATACGTCTCTAGGTGAAAAAATGCAAGCGCTATGGACTTTTAAACATAAAATGGAAAAAGCAAAAGCGCAAAAAACGAAAATAGGCTTTGACCTTAAGGGGTTAAAATCGCCTGTACTATTGATTTCTGCAAAAAAAAATGTAAACGACAATTTGTGTGACAAAAAATCTATAGGTGAAAAAATACAAGCGCTGCGGCCTTATGAATATGACTAAATGAAAGCACAAAATCTGTTTTCCTGCGGTTTGTTATGTTCGGAGCCCTAGGGAGTCCTGGATCCAGTCACAGGGACATTTGATTGGTCCAGATATTGATACCTTTTTGCTTATTTATTTCTCCCTTTTATTATATTAATATTTTTTAAGTCTAAAAAAATTATTGAATAAAAAACAAACTGGAAATGGCCCAAACATAAAAGTCCCTGTGCTGTGGCAGTTACGCAGTGTGTGTGAACAGACACATACAAGCAGCTGCAGCCTCCCCCTCGCCCTCCTCCGTCTTACTGATAGATAGGAATAATAAACGACTGCCGAGAGAGCGGCCCAGTGCGCAGCCGCCACACAGCCTGAGCGCGGGGAGTGACGTCACTCGGCCGCGCCGCTCTCCGCGTCTGCTGCATCTGCGATCGATTGTCTCTGCCTGGACAAGATGTCTGCGCCCTTGTGAGTTGTGTCCGTGACCGCCGGCTCGGGATGTTTGCTTTACGGTCAGCCGTGGGCTGCGGGATCAGGTCAGGGCTGAGTCTAGTATCGGCTGGAAGACCAGCATCCAAGTTTCAGTCATGCTTCGGAGAGACGAGCAAGTCGCTGGCCGCAAGTATGTGTAGAGTGGTGCTGGGTGCATGCATGGGCGCCGTTATATTATATCATATATAGATATGTGGGGGTGTATGATCCTCTAGTGCAGGGGTAGGGAACATGGGCTCTCCAGCAAAACTACAACTCCCATCATGCCTGGACAGCCATTGGGATGATGGGAGTTGTAGTCTTGCAGCAGCTGGAGAGCCCAGGTTCCCTTCACCTGCCCTAGTGACCTGTGACTGTTCATGGCTGACCGTTATGTAACCTGCGTCTCTTATGTTTCAGGGGCCGGAGGTCTCCTCCATCTATCCAGGACGTACGCCACAGCCAAATCCAGTGGTCAGTATTGTAAGCTCCATGTGCAGGTCCTTATACTACACTCTATCAGTCAGATCTGCAGGTTATTAGGCTCCTCCCCCCTGCCAGGACTCTGACAATAGGGCGGGCCGGTAAACCGTGAAAATACTGATACCGTCCTTGGCGTCGGTTAACCGACCTCAACTCTGCGGTATTTCTCATCCAGCGGTCCTCTCGCGTCGGGGGCTCCTACCCTTCCTGGTTTATTATATTCTGCCGCCTGGGGGGCGCACATATAGTGGATCAGGGCAGGGGATGAGAGATCCAATGCGTCCATGCTATGACAATTTGAAGCATTGTATCTCCTCCACACACACACACACACACACACCCACCCCCGCCCTGGACACACATGCTTCTCTCCCGGCCACCACCTCTCTCAGCCGCTGACTCGTCCCACATACTTGGTACTGAGCACACATGCTCCCCTGCGGGACATTTGCGCATGGAGGTCCCCAGTCTCTGGAGGAGGCCGCAGGGACCAGGTGATGCCATCACTGCAGGTGCTGGAGCTGTACAGTGGGATCAGGGGGCGAAGTGCAGACCCCCAATTCCACTCTACAGCTCCAGCACCTGCAGTGATGGCATCACCTGGTCCCTGCGGCCTCCTCCAGAGACTGGGGACCTTGGTGTGCCAACAGCAGGGGAGCGTGTGTGCTCAGTGCCGGGTATGTGGGACGGATCAGCGGCTTTCTGGGGCGGAGGGAGGTGACGGCGGGGAGAGAAGCATGTGTGCCCAGGGTGTGTGTGTGGGGGGGGGGGGGAGATACCATTTATGTGCCCCTTTCTACCCAGGTCCCCCCAGCTGCTGCCACCCTGCCCCAGTCATCCCTAACTGCCCCAGTCATCCCTAACTGCCCCAGTCATCCCTAACTGCCCCAGTCATCCCTAACTGCCCCAGTCATCCCTAACTGCCCCAGTCATCCCTAACTGCCCCAGTCATCCCTAACTGCCCCAGTCATCCCTAACTGCCCCAGTCACCCCTAACTGCCCCAGTCACCCCCAGCTGCTGCCACCCTTTCTAAGTCATTCCCAGCTGCCCCAGTTCTAATTGCAACGTCCCCTCTTCTTTGTGATGCACTGCCACAGTTTGGGGCGGGCTCATACAGAATTCATGGGGCCCCATGCAGTTTCTTTGCTATGGGGCCCCATGAATCCTAGCTCCACCCCCAGCTATCTCTTGTGATCCCCTGATACACATGAAGCTCAACTTAGCTGAGTCTGCATGTGTTTTTAATGGAAATGGGAAGAAGTCTGTACCAGCAATAAGGGGTGGGGATCTGCATAGCTTTATACCTGTATATACATGTCCTGTAGTGTGTACATAGCTGTGTACCCATGTAAACATGTCCAGGTCTCTGCTGAGACCCCCTAATAATGACAATAGACTAAATGGCACAGCCTTGGGTTGCTGCTAAGTAAGTTTTTTTTACTCTATTGAAAAAAAATATCCCCAGGTTGGCACGGTCAGGTGGGTGTGGCTTACAAAGGGGCGTGTTATAATTATCGTTACCGCAGCTACATGTATTATTAACCGTGATATTGATTTAGGTCAATATCACCCAGCCCTAGCGGGGACTATAAGAGAATGCAGTTCTGCAGCTCATTGGCCCAGATTTATCAAAGTGTGCCATAACTTGCCAACAGCAATCAATCACAACTCCGCTTTCAGCTCAGTTTATTTACACCCTTTGATAAATCTCCCCCATTGTTTATACACTCATTTGGTGCAGAATCACGTCTCGTTTGATTCTGGGTGTAGACGCACACTAGAAAGAGTACCTGCAGAAATTCATGCACCAGTCCGCAATTACATGGCCAGCAAAGTAGATGTGATTTAAAAAAAAAACACTTTTTATATGTGATAGGGGCCTGTGTGTTTAGTCTGCGAGCAAGCCAGTAGTAGTATGCTCTTAGCGCTGCAACATTTGAGCACTTGGCATTTGATTTCCTGTGGCTGCAGCAGTTGGATGCCGCCCTAGGGTGTCCTGGAACACATGGATACAGTCATAGGCCATAGGCTTTACCCATGTTTTCCTGGCAGCCCTAGGGTGGCATCCAGCTTCTCTAGCCACGAGAACCCGAAACGGAGAATGTTGCCGAAGACTGAAGGCATAGGACCCCTGTTCTTATGATTGGTGGGACACCCAGGACTCAGACACACACCAGTGTGAATAACGACTCATGTTTTTGTTTCTGGGGAAACTTCTGTAAAGCAAATCTGAACTCGCCAACTCCCCTCCAACCATTGGTGACATTCAATTGCTGACAGTAAGGCTAAGTTCACACTACGTTTTTGCAATCTGTTTTTTTTCATCCTTTTTTTGCAAAAAATGAATGTAAAAACGGATACATTTGTGTGCATCTGTTATGATCCGTTTTTCCATTGACCTCCATTATATAAAAAAAAAAAAAAAAAGGATCAAAATGGATCAGTTTTTTTTTAGCATACACAAAAACGTATCTGACCCTACTTTTGTGTCCGTTAAAAAAAAAAAAAAACGGATTCGGTTTGATTCGTTTTTTTTTTTACAATGGAAGTCAATGGAAAAACAGATCAAAACGGATGCACACAAATGCATCAGTTTTTTTCATCCATTTTTTGCAAAAACGGATTGTAAAAACATAGTGTGAACCCAGCCTAATTCCTTCTGGGTCGTGTGACTCTCTGTGAATTCTCCTGGTACTGTGGTTGAGGTGAAAAACGTTCTTTTATTCATGAGCAGCGGTGTCGACGAACCATGGCCTAGCGTGTCTGTGCCCTAGGCCTGCAACGCCTCTCCTCCTTCTTCTTCCCTCCACCCTTGTCTTTAGTTCCACTCCCTGGCCATATTTCTTGATTTCAGCCCAGGTTGTAATACTGCACATGCGATGGAGCAATCAGAAGTGGACACACTGAAGCAGTCAAGTTCTAGGCTATCATGTCTACTGCGCCGTCTTCAGTGGAGTTCGACATCTCTAATTTGTGAGAGATACAGGCTCCCCTGGCGACGATGGCGCAGGTTCACTAGGCATGATAGCCTAGCACTAGAAGCTTAGCTAGGTCCAATTGCTCCAGCGCATGCTCAGTATTATAACCTGGTCTGAATAGAATAAATTCGTCCACGGGGCGGAACTAAAGGGAGGAAGAAGCAGGAGAAGTATTGCAGGCCTAGGCCACGCCTCATTGACACTGCTGCTCACGAATAAAGAAAAGTTTTTCACCCCAACCACAGTGCTAGGTGGATTTTGAGTCACAGGACCCGAAGGATTTACTGTCAGCAATCGATTGGCACAAATTGTTTGAGGGGGGAGGGGGGGGGGGGTTGAGTACAGATTAGCCTTAATGGGTTATACAGATTTGTCTTTTATTACAGGAGGGCCGAGCCAGCTGGATGACCTGCCTACTACAATGTTAAAGAAGGAGTATCAGGGAATAGAAAGTGCAGAAGGGTAAAGTATCTGTTGGCCTTAACAGTCAACAATGCTAGAAGGCAAAATACAAACCAGACATTTTATTTAAAGCGTACCTGTCACTAAGAATAACATGTCATAAGTTAATGATCACAGTGGGTCTCACTGCTTAGACTTGCTGCAATCAGTAGATATAGCCAGGGAGAGAGTACGGCAGCAGTGTGATTCACTCCCTGACTGCTCGCTAACTGACACTTAAGGGTATGTTCACACTGAGCAAAACAGGCGGAATTCCACAGCGGAACTTTCTGCTGCGGAATCCCACCTGTCTGTGTCCCATAGCCCGTCTTTGGGAGAGGTCCTCCACAGCCACCACTTTCCGCTTAAAGAAGTGACTTGTCGGCAGCGGAGGAGCGCACGCCCTTTCATTCACTCACAGCAGGATTCTGCTAGGTGTTACCTTACAATGAGCTTTCTTGTGCTAGTTGCTCTTTGTAATACTGGAAAGCCGCACCACTTTTGTACATATTTGTAATTTACTTTTATTTTTATAGGACCTGTCCCAGTCTCCTATATGGGACAGTATGATAACAAAATAAGGATAACAGCATACCAAGGCAGTTTCATAAAAAATAAACTCCTTTATTCCAGCATGGCAGCATATGTAGCGATGTTTCAACCTTTGAGGGTTTTTTTTTTGTTTTTGTTTTTTTTCAAGCATTTTTGGAAGAAAAAAAAAACTCAAGGGTTGAAACATGGCTAGGTATACAGAAAAAAGTGACAGAAAGTGAAGACACCGTTACGGCCAATATTCGTCTTGTCTAATAGAAGGCAAAAATCAGCCGACATGAACAATGTCGGCTGATCGTTGCAGTCGTTTGTCTTTCAGCATGTTGAAAGACAAACGACTAATATAGCAGCGATCTGCTGCCATTGCTCGGCGGAATAGGAGCGGCGGCAGCAGACATCTTCTTTAATGCTATGGGCTGCCCGGACGATCTAGCGATCACCCGGGCAGCCCTCCCCCCACAGCTTCTTGCGGCCCCTCTGCTCTCACCCGCTCGCTGCTGACGTGTTTAATAGCGACTGACAGCACTCAGTGTAATAGGGGCTATAGGCTAAAAAAGTAGAGATGAGTGGACTTATAATAAGAACCCTGAGGCTGCCTGGAAAACATGCATACAGCCTATACGGCATCCATCTTCTGCAGGCTGCGGGATTTAGATGCCGAGAGATCAGGTCCTTACTGTAAGATCATTCATCTCTACTAAAAAGGGTAAAAAATTACACTGGGGAGCGGCTGATTTTGTATGGATAGTGTTGGAATAGGGGCGTTTATTATGCCGCAGCTCTGCTATTTATTTATTTATTATAAATGAGAGATCCCCTTTAAATGGAAATTGCAGAGAGAGAAAAATATCAAAACAACCAGCGCCAGAAAGAAACTGAAAACAAACCCTTCCTGCATGTATTCAACCACTGTGTGCCTATGTGAAATATCTATCTATCTCCTATCTATCTATCTTTGGCATTGCCTCTGTACTAACTCTTGTTTCCTATCAGGGTCAGTGATGTTGTGAAGCGATTATTGTCTCTGGATATGGCAAGTCAGGTCAGTGATGTGTGTGTTCCAGTATTAGAAAATAGTTTTTCTTTTAAGGGAATTTGTCAGCTGCAATTCAAGTTCCAAACTGCTGAAACTGTTAGATAGCTATAAAGGGGCACTCTGGCAATATAATCTTTTTCTTTCAATTCAACTGGTTTCAGAAAGTTATATTGATTTGTGATTTTTTTTTTTCTATTTAAAAATCTCTAGCCTTACAGTACTTATCAGCTGCTGTATGTCTTGCAGAAAGTGGTGTATTCTTTCCAGTCTGACACACTGCTCTCTGCTGCTGCTCTGGACAGTTCCTGACATGGACAGAGGTGGCAGCAGAGATCAGTATGTCAGACTAGAAAGAATACACCACTTCCTGCAGGACATACAGCAGCTGATAAGTATAGGAAGACTTGAGATTTTTACATAGAAGTAAATTACAAATCTATATAACTTTCTGAAACCAGCTGTTTTGAATATATATATTTTTTTGCTATAGTACTTTTTACAATGCTATGGACTCCATTCTCGCAGCGGACTGAAAATCCATTAAGAGAAGGGAGTGCCATAGACTTTAATAGTAATCAGTATCACTGTTTATTTTACTGTGAGAAACATGCAGTGGGAAATCCCCTGCGATCTTTGTAATTTTTGTTCTTATTTTTTTAAAACCCGTAACTTTGAATAGATGGTCAAAAGCTAATGTATTAGGAGACAATGTGGTGCGAGTATATTGTATTATAAGTAGTTTGCTTTATTTTTCCAGTCTGATAAACTGAAGATTAAAACTCAGCAGCTGGAGGATAAAGTGCGGAGGAGCCCTGATGACCGTACATCGATGGAAGTCTACAGTAAGTGGGAGGCCGCAATCTGTCATTGTGACCAAACTACAGATGATAGGTGTATAGAGATGAGGACAGCTTATCAGCTAATACACAGGGGTCAAACTCCGGGCTGTCCAGCTGTTAGAAAACTACAATTCCCATCATATCTAGACAGCCAAAGCTAAAGCAGGGGGAAGTTGATTACAAGTATTAACTTGCCTCTCCCCGTGCCTGCTGTGAGCGGTGGGACTGGCCTCGGGACCCCCGCCAGGCTCTGAGATCTCCAATGCTGACACGACACTCAGCCAGTTAGTAACTAGGATGGGACGCTGCTCCACTTACTGATTGGCTTAGCAGCCAGTCTGTCAGCCGGGACAGGCCATCCCGCTCAGCCAATCAGTGCCCTGCCCTTCTGTATACACTGATTGGCTAAGTGGGACATCAGTGACCTGGGAGCCAGAGAAGCAGATGTGAAATCCGCAGTACGTGTGCAGCTGCCCTTAGGGTATATTCACACGGGCGGGCTCGCAGCGAGATTCTCGCTGCGAGCCCGGCAGGTCCTGGCAGTTCCCATACACTACATACTTGCTGCGGTCTAAACGACCGCAGCGAGTATGTAATTATACCGCCCTTAACCCCTTCTGCTCCCCCGCTGTGTATATACTTTACCTGTCCTCGCTGCACGGGTCCGGCGTCCTGCTCTCCTGTCCGGCCAATCAGTGTGTTGCCCAGCCACAGCCACTGATTGGCCGGGCGGGAGAGCAGGACGCCGGACCCGTGCAGCGAGGACAGGTAAAGTATATACACAGCGGGGGAGCTGGCCGGGAGCAGAAGGGGTTAAGGGCGGTATAATTACATACTCGCTGCGGTCGTTTAGACCGCAGCAAGTATGTAGTGTATGGGAACTGCCAGGACCTGCCGGGCTCGCAGCGAGAATCTCGCTGCAAGCCCGTCCGTGTGAATATACCCTAAAGGGGTAATTTGCTCAAAAATAACTTTTCATATGTTGCTGCCCCTGAGGAGAACATAGCAAACAGCCTATTCTTACCGTTTCCACACTTTTCCAATCATCTTTGGGTCCCTGGCTGAGCAATCCGGCCTCTACTTCTGAGACGGACTTGTCTGGGGATAACAGCCCGCTTAGCCAATTACTGTCCGCGGTGCTGTCCTGTCTCGGCCAGTGATTGGCTGAGCAAGCTGTCACCTTCAGAACTTGAGGTGGGATCTCTCAGCCGGGGACTTGAAGATGATGTAAGAGGACATCAGGAGAGCACGGAAAGGTAAGAATAGGCTGTTTATGTTATCCCCCAGAAAAGCAACATATGAAAAGTTATTTTTGAGTAGAATACCCCTTTAAAGGGAACCTGTCACCCCGGATAGGCCATCCCTGGACAGGGCCCAGCATACGTACCTGCTCCTGCGCATCCCGCTTTCCTCCTGCTGCAGAGATCTGGCCGTCGGCTCGTCTACACGCCCAATTTGCAAATGAGCGGAGATGAGTCTGATAGGGCGCAGATGACCCATAGGAAATTACTGCTCCATCACTGTCCCTATGGCCATCAGACTCATCTCAACTCGTTTGCATATTGAGCACTCAGATGAGCCGACGGCCAGTTATCTGCGGCGGGAGCGGGACACGCAGCAGCAGGTATGTCCAGGGGTGGGGTGGCTTCAGCGGGTGCTGCCTGAGGTGACAGGTTCCCTTTAAGTTGGCAGTAATGAACATGCTTGTGTAACTTACAGTAATCTTTGGTATAGATAACATGCAATTTCCTTTTCCCTTGATGGTCTGATCTATTTCAACACATTACTACTTTAGGAGAAGTCAAAAAACTTCAGACTTTTGCAAGGTAAAAAAATTGGTGTGGGATATAGCAACGTCTAGCATGGGCCCTCTCAGGGTGCCCTCACACACATTTTTTGTCTTTTCTGGGATTTTAAGGCAGCGTGATGCCAGCCCAAAAAAAAAAAATCCTAAAGTCAAATGTTGAAAGAATCAATTGACTTCTAATGAGCACCAGAAAAAAACACCTATACTAATATACAATAAATTGAAAAAAAAAACGTAAGAAAAACTGCCAAAAAAAAACGCTTTTAGGGTAGCTTCACACGTACCAACTCGCAGCGTTAATAACGCTGCGAGTCGGCTAGGTTCTGGCAGATCACTTTCACTACATACACACAGCGGTCAGAACGACTGCTGCGTGTATGTAATTCTGCCGGCCGCTTAACCCCTTCAGCTGCTGCCCGGCTCCCGCTCTGTATACATTACCTGTCCTCGCTGCACGGGGTCCCGCTGTCCTGCTCTCCCGCCCGGCCAATCAGTGGCTGCGGCAGGGCAACACACTGATTGGCCGGGTGGGAGAGCAGGACGCCGGGACCCCGTGCAGCGAGGACAGGTAATGTGTACAGAGTGGGAGCGGAGCAGCAGCTGAAGGGGTTAAGCGGCCGGCAGAATTACATACACGCAGCGGTCGTTCAGACCGCTGTGTGTATGTAGTGAAAGTGATCTGCCAGGACCTAGCCGACTGCTGCGAGTCGGTACATGTGAAGCTATCCTTAGGGTGCCTTCACACAGGACAGATCTGCAGCAGATCCCTGCCCTGTAATGTCTATAGGCACACTGATTGGCTGAGCGGGACATGCAGCTGGCAACCCCCGAAGCAAGCCGGATCGCGGAGCAGGTGATGTATAAGGTCCGTCCGGCTGGGGGTTAACGGGGCGGTCTCCTGACATACTGGCAGCGGGATGGACAACCCATGGACATGTCTGCCCATAGACATTACAGGGCAGGGATCCGCTGCGGATCCGTCCTGTGTGAAGGCACCCTTAGGCATTTATTTTCAGCCATGTGTCTGATGGAAACCTTATTCTAGTGGTTAGAGTTTACTTTCTGATACAAAGCTCCAAATCCCCTGCAGACATAGGATGGATTTACCAATAGTCTGTATCTCATCCCGATTTGCTGATGTGTTTCTGTATTTTCAGTTGCTACTTTAACAGCTCGGATCCAAAATTATAAGGAGCATCTTCAAAATCATCCAAAAGTAAGTCCATATAACATACATACACATTATATATATATTTTATATGGTTTTTTTTTGTAAAGTTAATTATTATTATTATTATTATTATTATTATTTAAGAAAATTTGCACATGAAAACAATACAAAATAGAAATATAAAACCAAAAATATTCTTCATTCAGGACCATACAAAAATCACAGAGCATCGATGCTTCACTTCACCCAAATTATCCCGCATAGTTTATACCCATCAGACCACCCTATTGCCCTCCCACCCCTCCCTCCTCCTTTGGATGGGAGAGAAGAGAAAAGAAAATCTGCCTGACAAACCTTTTAGGCTCTTTGCTCCAGCACCATCCTCACCTCTATACAAAGCCCCCATCTGTAACAGTGCCCGCTTTTATGCCCCCATGCATTCATTAGGCTCAGTTCAGCCCTGTTTGCTCTTGCAGAGTAGAAAGACCACAATCTATACCCTAATATAGTAAATAAGCCCAATCCTTGCCTCAATATAACGGATAAGGCCCCCTTTAGTAGTCCTGATGCTCTGTGCCTCCATACAGTAGTTTGGCCCCTCTTTGCTCCTCCATACAGTAGTTAGGCCTTTGTATGTCCAGCAGTGGTGTTTGCTATGCATTACGAATGCTGTGGAAACTCATTTCTTTATTCCTTTTTGCTTACCTTTTCTGTCCTATACTTTCCCAGGATAAAGCAAACAAAAGGCGGATGCTAATGTCCATAGATCGGAGGAAGAAGCTGCTCAAGGTCCTGCGTCGCACTCATTACGATGCTTTTGAGCACGTATGCACTCAACTTGGCATTGAATATACTTTCCCTCCAGAATACTACAGACGGGCAACAAAAAGATGGATAGCAAAGAAAGCTTTCTGCTTGCAGGTCTGCCTCTTCTTGCTGGAGTATATTATTATATGCAGCTATGATCTGCAGAAAGTTGACTATACTAAGTGTTTAAAGGGGTTATCCAAGGTTAATTTAAAAAAATACAGCTATTCTAGGAAAAACAGCGCCACCCCTGTCCTCAGGTCGAGTTTGGTATGGCAGTGCAGCTTTATTAACTTCAATGGAACTGAGCTGCAAAACCCAAACAGAGGACAGGAGTGGTGCTGTTTCTGGAAGAAAGCGGCCATGTTTTGCTAAGCCTGGACAACTCCCTGCACAACTTTACAACTCATTTATTTTATTCTAACGCATCCATAGTTTTAAGTCTATGACTCCTACGCTGTGTGATGTCCTGGTTGCAGATGCTTTGTATTCTGGTCCTGCTGCTATATTTCATCATCTCTTCATGCACAGTAGATGATTTTCACCTGTCCTCCACTTTTTAGTAACTTTCTAAATATGTGTAAGAGGGAACAAATGGACGTGAATGTGATGGCAGAAGAAGATGCATTGTTACTAGTCAATTACCATGAGACACACAGCGCCACATAAGTGCTATATTCCTGATTAACTAATAGAGTGGAGAGATGAGAAAAATATTGCTTTCATATCATCTGGTGCTATACAGATTAGTAAATTACTTCTGTTTAAAAAAATCTCCAGACTTCCAGTACTTATCAACTGCTGTATGTCGTGCAGAAAGTGGTGTGTTCTTTCCAGTCTGACACAGTGCTTTCTGCTGTCACCTCTGTCCATGTCAGGAACTGTGCAGAACAGCAGCATATCCGCCTAGAAATCCTCTTCTGCTCTGGACAGTTCCTAACATGGACTGAGGTGGCAGCAGAGAGCGCTTTGTCAGACTGGTGAGAGTACACCACTACCTGCAGGACATACAGCTGCTGATAAGTACTGGAAGACTTGAGATTTTAAATTGAAGTCAGTTTTGTTTGCAGAAAATTTAATAATTATTTTGGCCTCTTTGATGCTCACACATTGGGACTTTCTCTTAATTACAGGTATTTAAGGAAGCAAAGAAACTGAAGGAAAAAGAACTGGAACAAAAGAAGCCGCGTGCTCCTAAAGCAAACCCTCCCCTTTATGTTTTCCCGCAACCAACAAACTGAATGTGGAATCGGATGTCGCTATTGTATAAGACCAAGGAATCACAGATGAAAGATCTGCTTCTTATGCTTTAAGTGTCACTGTCGTTTCATTATTATTATTATATATATATATATATATATATATATATATATATATATAAAAAATTTTTTTTTTTTTTTTTTTTTAAAGAAATGAATAGTCCAGGCGATTTTAAGAAACTTTGTAATTGGGTTTATTAGGCAAATATGCCATTATCTGCATTCAAAAACACTTTTCCCAGGTCCCCCCCCCCTCTCTCACATTCACTGCTCATTATCAGGAAATCTCGACTCTTTTACATCAGTCGAGCCCTGTGTAACCTATGGAGGGGGGAGGGGGAGGAGGGAGATTAGTCACCAGCAGAGAGCAGAGAACAAAGGATTACACAGCGGAAGCTGCATGAAAGCCGGTATTCAGAGGTCAGAGAGGTCAGTGCTGACATCAAAGGAGATTGCCGTGCCCTGTCTGTACTATGGAGGGGGGAGGAGAGAGATTAGTCAGCAGCAGAGAACACAGGATTACACAGCGGGAACTGTATGAAAGCCGTATTCAGAGGAGATAGCCCGGTGATGTAGCTGTAAATTAACTCTTTGTTGTCCTGTTTTGGTGCCTCATCTCCCTCCACCCCTACCCTCTCCATATGGGAACCATGAAGACAGGGGGGAGAGCTTCAAACTGCTTTTTCATGATAAAAATGCATTTTTCAGCTAATAAACCCAACTACAAAGTTTATTAAAATCGCCTATACTATTGATTTCTGAAAAAATAAATAAATAAATAAAAAAATATTTACGTCAGTGACACTTTAATACATACGTTGAGCCTTTACCCTCTGAACAGTTTATTGTACTATTATCTGAGTTGCACAATAAATCTGCATTTTCTTACATACTGGTTAATAGTGGTCACTGAATATTGAGATACGTTTGCTAGTATAGTAATGGCTCAGATTTACTGTGCTGCACATTCATTTTGGTTCCAACTTTGCTATAATTGTGGGAATCACAGCATGCTAGATCCAGTGTGTGTGTGTGTGTGGTGGGGGGGGGGGGGGGTCACACTTTGGCTCTGCAGCTGCTACAAAACTACAATTCCCATCATTCCATGGACAGCCAAAGCTTCAACTGCAATAAATTACAATTGACAAGGCCGCTGTTGGAGGGTGTATTGGGAATTGGATCCAAGCTGATCTGATACTCATGGCCTATGCCAAGGACAGACCATCAGTTATTAAACCCTATATATATATATATATATATATATATATATATATTTAGTTATTTTTTGCAGTAATCGATAGTCCAGGTGATTTTAAGAAACGTCATTGGGTTTATTAGGTAGATATGCCATTATCTGCATTCAAAAAGACTCTTCCCCCCCCTCTCATTAACTTCTCATTATCAGGAAATCTCGACTCTTTAACATTAGTCGGGCCCTGTGTAACCTATAGAGAGGGGAGGGGGAGGAGGGAGATTAGTCACCAGCAGAGATCAAAGGATTACACAGTGGAAGCTGTATGAAAGCCGGTATTCAGAGGTCAGAGAGGTCAGTGCTGACTTCAGAGGAGATAGCCCGGTTATGTTGCTGTAAATGAACTCTTTGTTGTCCTCCCTCCATCCATCCCTCCCCTCTCCATAAGAGAACCATGAAGACAGGGGGGAGCGTTTCAAACTCCTTTTTCATGATAAAAATGCATTTTTCAGCTAATAAACCCCCAATTACAAAGTTTCTTAAAATCACCCGTACTATTGATTTCTGCAAAAAAATTTAAACGACAGTGACACTTTAAAGATTAACAGCAGTGACAGCTCACTTAGCCAAGGCGGCCGCTGCGCTGTCCTGTCTCAGTCAGTGATTGGTTGAGTGGCTGTCACTGCTGAGACGTGACTTATAGCCTGAGTGGCAGGAAGGGAATGCACGTCACGGCTGTGGCAAATACAAGTAATTTTCTCCGCGCAGTCACAGGGCACTCAGAAGTGTCAGAATGCTGTTTTTCTAAGCAGTCAGGTCGCGGACCAGTTTGTGAGGCCCCGCGGTTCTCTTTGAAGAGATGCTGTCAGTAGGGTTACGGTCTCCTATCCCAGTGTAGCATAAACTAGTGACAGAGAAGCTGAGTAGAATGATGTATCACTTACATTGTTCTGTGCAGCTGATCCAGAGATCTCCTGAATAACATGGACAATAAGTAGTTTTCTCCATTATGTGCATGAGCTCAGTAGTCATGGATATTCAGAAGAAGCAGAAAACTCTGCCCACCAGCTGCTGATTGGCAGTTATCTATCCATGCTGAGTATAGGCAGACAACTGACAATCAGCAGCTGGACTGGGGTGTCGCCAGAATCCTATTCTCCTGCATATTAGGAGAACGGCTGAACAGACTGATGTAAGTAATACACCGATCTGTTCAGCATTTATATCAGTAGTTTATGCTGCCATCATTTAAGGCTTCGTACACCTAGCAACAGATTTCCTTTAAAGTAGTTGACACGAAGGTTGTAAAAGTGACGTTTAAACTTTATCAATTTTAAGGTAACCATAATATTGATGATAAAGATTCCAACTTCCAGTTTTGTGCAATTGGCGGCCTGAAATAAGCAGAACTGGTCACAAGCTGATTTGCTGTATATTGAGCAATCGTATAGTATTGTACTCGCACTATCGTTATCGCACTTCCTTTTGGAGTCCAACTGACTTCTCTTTTTATGGACTAGAAGTTTATCCTAGAAAGCCACACACTTAGAGCTAGGACTGTGGGTAGAAGGAGAGTGTCACCTCTCTGCTCTGCAGTGTCACCTCTCTGCTCTGCAGTGTCACCTCTCTGCTCTGCAGTGTTACCTCTGTTCTGCAGTGTGAACCTATTACAGGGATAACAGCTGATGTATTCTACAGATACCATGTCAGCCATCACCCATCAGCCTGGATATGCCCAGCCAGGAGTTATGTCTCCTACAGGAGAGTGGAGCAGCAACCTGTGTGACTGCTGTGATGACTGCGGCCTCTGTAAGTATCAGTCCTGTGTATACTTCTTATATATCTATTGCTTATGCTAAACAGGGGAGCCATTCCTCCATATCTATTCTTCTCACTTCTTTATATCTTGCTTCTAAACCTTGTAATCCAATACAGGAGAGTTTATTAGCGTCTTCAGATGTGAGTGTAATTGTTGGATCATTTTGGAAAGAAAAATATCCCTTGCAAATTATATAGAACAAATAGAGGAGATGGCTAGCTTATACAAGAGAGGTTGATAGTGCTACAATATACGGAATAATATATACAGCGTACAGAGTAATATATACAATAAATGATGTCTCCAAACTGAAGTGTAAGGGCCCTATTACACGGCACGATTATCGTTTGAAAAATCGTTATATTCGAATTTAAACGATAATCGTTCCGTGTAATTGCAGGCAATGATTGAACAATCGTTCGTATGAACGTTGATTTAGATCTAAACCTAAAATTCCATGGAATAGAAGGCCGACGTCGGCTGATTTTCAACATGTGGAATAGGAGATTTGTTGTCCATACTTATTTAACTGTTCCATTCTTGTGATGGGGGCTTTCAGGAATCCATATCCAATAGTTTGAATTTGGGAGGGTCTTCGTGTTCGGACCCTCAGCAATTGCTATATAGTGTAAGGAGATGAGTGCACTAAGCAGTTCTCTCCCTCTGCTCTATGCACTTGACTGAGACGGACTCCTAATATAAGTCTATAGGACCCTCATGCCTACAGAGATCTTGGCCCATTAACTTTTTAAAGCAAATTTTTTGCCTTTTTTCCATTGTGTGTAATTTTGGTGCATTTGGTTCCCATAGAAAAATCTATAGAAAATGTCACTAATAAAGCAATTGCGTCGCTTAGCTGGTGAAGCATAGATGCACTTTTCAAAGCTCTGGGTCTCCACGGCTAAAACCTATATATTGCCCCTGGCTACACGTTCTAAAATTACTCACCTCACCCTACCCCTTACCCCTTACCTTAGGGTCCCGTCTGGCGTGGTCTCTATACCCATTTGGAGATTTTGCAGCTGCAGCCTGCTTGCCTCCAGGAAGCCACAGCCTTTCCTGCTCTGGACACCCAGCCGCACCCCATGAATTGGCGCCCTGGTTTCTTATTCCTTTTAAATTGGGAACCCCCCAATAAACCTACCGTGGTGAACGTCACTCTACCCCATATACACTCAGATATTAGGCCCAGGATTGTTCTGCTGAATTCGAGCAGATATGGGACCGTTGCCTAGCATTCTAAATAGATCTACCCACCTGTATATTACATATATTATATTTATACCCCTTGGTTATTTACCTTATTTTTTTATATTAGTTTTTTTTTTTAGTTTTGCTTCTGTTATAAACTCAATATACAGTTCCATTTTTCGTGTGCATTCCTGCCGATATGCCGTTTCCCACCTGTTTTTGGGATTGATTTTAAAGGGGTTATCCAGCGCTACAAAAACATGGCCACTTTTCCCCCTCTCGTGTCTCCAGTTCAGGTGCGGTTTGCAATTAAGCTCCATTTACTTCAATGGAACTGTGTTTGAAACCCCACCCAATCTGGGGACAAGAGAGGGGGACAAGTGGCCATGTTTTTGTAGCACTGGATAACCCCTTTAATGTCATATTTTTACTTGTGTAATTTCCCACTCGTATGACTTTGTCTTGTACCTTCTCTGAATTGTGACAATTGTGACATCCAGTAAACGTTATGTTACAGACAAAAAAAAACACAAGAAGACAAAAACAGAAGCTACTTTTTACACAACATCTGTTTCTCCAATTTCAGGTCTGTGTGGATTGCTCTTCCCAGCATGCTTTGCCTGCTATGTAGCCGACAAATATGGGGAAAACTGCCTTCTGCCTTGTGTTCCTGGAGGAACGACTGCAATGCGCACACATATGCGACTGACATACGGCATTAGAGTGAGTATTCAGCCTGCTATCACAATGTGCAGAACACAATTATTGTATATATAAAAATAATATGTCCATGTGATGTAATTCAGGACAGACGTTTAGTATGTTAATATGTTTTCCCTTAGTCCCATAAGCAGCAAAACCGATGTGACCATCACCTGCCATTATCATATCGCCTGCCGCCATATTCTACGCTGTCCCTGTTGTGCTTTATGAGTGTGCTGTGGTGAGCTCCCCCTGGTGGCCGGAAGCTGCCATACTGTACGCTGTCCCTGCTGTGCTGTATGAGTGTGCTGTGGATACCTCCCCCTGGTGGCCGGAAGCCGCCATACCGTTCGCTCTGTCCCTGCTGTACATGTGACATGTGAATTGTTCTTCATAGAAAAATAAGAAATCCCCTGAAAATAAGACCTAGTGGGAGCAAAACTTAATATAAGACACTGTCTTGTTTTCCGGAAACACAGAAGTATGGGATGGTAAAAACAAATCCTGTCTCCTATGCATACTTACCTCAGTTGCAATCCCCGCATACCAAAGGAAACCCAGAAGTGATACGGACGTCACTTCCGGTCTTGGCTCTGCAAGACAAAAAAATTATTAGTAAGTAATAGGAAGAGAAAATCTAAAGAGTACAAGAGAGGTGCTGTTTGTCAAAGAAACCGGATATGTTTTTTTTAAAGCCTGATCTAATGGTATATGCTATGTAATATATCTGGCTTTGTAATATATCAGGTTATGTAATGGTATCTATCTGGCTATGTAATGGTATCTATCTGGCTATGTTATGGTATATATCTGGCTATGTTATGGTATATACCTGGCTATGTAATGGTATATACCTGGTTATGTAATGGTATATATCTGGCTATGTAATGGTATATATCTGGCCATGTAATGGTATCTATCTGGCTATGTAATGGTTTCTATCTGGCTATGTAATGGTATATATCTGGCTATGTAATGGTATATACCTGGCTATGTAATGGTATATATCTGGCTATGTAATGGTATATATCTGGCCATGTAATGGTATATATCTGGCCATGTAATGGTATCTATCTGGCTATGTAATGGTATATATCTATGTAATGGTATCTATCTGGCTATGTAATGGTATATACCTGGCTATGTAATGGTATATACCTGGCTATGTAATGGTGTATATCTGGCTATGTAATGGTATCTATCTGGCTATGTAATGGTATATACCTGGCTATGTAATGGTTTCTATCTGGCTATGTAATGGTATATACCTGGCTATGTAATGGTATATACCTGGCTATGTAATGGTGTATATCTGGCTATGTAATGGTATATACCTGGCTATGTAATGGTATATACCTGGCTATGTAATGGTATATATCTGGCTATGTATATATCTGGCTATGTAATGGTATATATCTGGCTATGTAATGGTATATATCTATGTAATGGTATCTATCTGGCTATGTAATGGTATCTATCTGGCTATGTAATGGTATATATCTGGCTATGTAATGGTATTTCTCCTGCCTTTTCAGGGTACAGTATGCAATGACAGCCTCATGATGTTATTCTGTCACCCGTGTGAGATGTGCAGAATGGCGCGGGAAATGAAACGTCTGCACCGCTGAGCCGTAAGGTAGGTCATAATCTCCTGGTAATCCCTTAATCATCAGAAGGGAACCTGCTGGGATGTTGTGGCCCCTTCACTGTACTATGTGACACAGTGCAAAGCCGTCTTTTCCATTGGGCAGGGTAGGAGGCTGCCTTAGGGCCCATGACTAATAGGGGGCCCCTCGGTGCTGTAAACTGACTGTGGGGAGTGATTAGTCGATGGGAGCTGTGCCCATCACCCACCCTGATGTAACATGTGTATTACAGAGGCTATAAGAGGAGCCCAGGAGGCGGAGGAGGGTGGGGGACATCTGGTGTGGGGAGCAGAGAGCTGCCCCTACATCTCCAGGTACTGACCCCATGGAGCTCCGATTCTGTCCCCTGTAGCTCAGCATCACAACACTCAGCATGCAGCACTCTAAGGGTATGTCCACACTAAGCAAATCACGCAGATAACTTGCCGCAGATTCTGCCGCTCGTCCCCACACTCCCGCTTCACTATCCGCCCGTCCTATAGATTCCATTCTATGGTCAGGCAGTGTCCGCCATCCGCCAGAAGAATGACCAGAACGGAATCTGCCTGACCATAGCATGGAGTCTATGGGACGGGCAGCGGAATCTGCAGCAAGTTATCTGTGTGATTTCCTTAGTGTGGACGTACCCTTATGGTGAAAGGACTTTGACATGTCATGATCATGCAGCAGGTGTGTGTGTGTGTGTGTGTGTGTGTGTGTGTGTGTGTGTGTGTGTGTGTGTGTGCGCATGTCATGATCATGCAGCAGAGCTCGGTGTGTGTGTGTGTGTGTGTGTGTGTATGTCATGATCATGCAGCAGAGCTGTGTGTGTGTGTGTGCATGTCATGATCATGCAGCAGAGCTGTGTTTGTGTGTGCGTGCATGTCATGATCATACAGCCGAGCTGTGTGTGTGTGTGTGTGTGTGTGCATGTCATGATCATACAGCAGAGCTGTGTGTGTGTGTGTGCATGTCATGATCATGCAGCAGAGCTGTGTTTGTGTGTGCGTGCATGTCATGATCATACAGCAGAGCTGTGTGTGTGTGTGTGCATGTCATGATCATGCAGCAGAGCTGTGTTTGTGTGTGTGTGTGTGCATGCATGTCATGATCATACAGCAGAGCTGTGTGTGTGTGTGTGTGCATGTCATGATCATGCAGCAGAGCTGTGTGTGTGTGTGTGTGCATGTCATGATCATGCAGCAGAGCTGTGTTTGTGTGTGTGTGTGTATGTCATGATCATGCAGCAGAGCTGTGTTTGTGTGTGTGTGTGTGTGTGTGTATGTCATGATCATACAGCAGAGCTGTGTGTGTGTGTGCATGTCATGATCATGCAGCAGAGCTGTGTGTGTGTTTGTGTGCATGTCATGATCATAGAGCAGAGGTGTGTGTGTGTGTGTGTGTGCATGTCATGATCATGCAGCAGAGATATGTGTGTACAGCAGAAAGGCAACACACTTTTTAATCAGTAATTTGGCTTTTAAGGTTACAAACACACTTGCCGGATCTGCAGCGAGTCTCCTTGCTGCGTTTTTGCAGGGAGACTCGCTGCAGATCCCGGCCCTATACTTTCAATAGCAGAGAAACTCGCAGCAGGGATGTACATCCCTGCTGCGATTTTGTCTGCAGCCCGCCCCATTAACCCCCCCGGCCGCCGGACATTATACATTACCCGGTCCCCGTTCCTGCTTGCTTCGGGGCTCCCGGTGTCTTCACGGCCCGCCCGGCCAACCAGTGCGCTGCGGCAGCACACTGATTGGCCGGGCGGAACGTGCCGGGAGCCCCGAAGCAAGCAGGAGCCGGGATCAGGTAATGTATATCCTGCCCGCCCCCCTGCAGCCCCGATCGCCCCCAGCCCCCGGCCGCATGATCGCCCCCAGCCCCGCAGCCCCCGGCTGCATGATCACCCCCAGCCCCCGGCCGCACGATCGCCCCCAGCCCCGCAGCCCCCGGCCGTACGATCGCCCCCAGCCCCGCAGCCCCCGGCCGTACGATCGCCCCCAGCCCCGCAGCCCCCGGCCGCACGATCGCCTTCAGCCCCGCAGCCCCCGGCCGCACGATCGCCTTCAGCCCCCGGCCGCACGATCGCCTTCAGCCCCGCAGCCCCCGGCCGCATGATCGCCCGCAGCCCCAAGCCCCGCAGCCCCCGGCTGCACGATCGCCCGCTGGGGGCGATCGTGCGGCCGGGGGCTGCGATGCTGGGGGAGATCGTGCGGTCGGGGGCTGCAGGGCTGGGGGCGATCGTGCGGCCGGGGGCTGCGGGCGATCGTGCGGTCGGGGGCTGCGGGGCTGGGGGCGATCGTGCGGCCGGGGGCTGGGGGCGATATACATTACCTGATCCCGGCTCCTGCTTGCTTCAGCGGCTCCCGGCACGTTCCGCCTGGCCAATCAGTGCGCTGCCCCGCCGCAGCGCACTGATTGGCCGGGCGGGCCGTGAAGACACCGGGAGCCCCGAAGCAAGCAGGAACGGGGACCCGGTAATGTATAATGTCCGGCGGCCGGGGGGTTAATGGGGCGGGCTGCAGACAAAATCTGCTATTGAAAGTATAGGGCCGGGATCTGCAGCGAGTCTCGCTGCAAAAACGCAGCTAGGAGACTCGCTGCAGATCCGGCAAGTGTGTTTGTAACCTAAAGGAACAGGAATCAAATCTCTCTCTACTTATCTAATTTCCTAGCAATGACAATGTACAAGTCTTCTCAATTCTCCCCATAAACATCACTCAACATTCTAAACCTTGTGATAGTTACATTACACAACTTCTTGTTCCTCAACTGTGATTTGGGCGAATAAATAAATAAAGAATAAATGGACAAATCTCAGGGAAGTCACAAGGAGGTCACATGGTCAGCGGGGGGGGGGGGGCAGTCCACATCTCTACCCAGGGGCCCATAATGCTGACCAGACGGCCCCGACACAATGCTGTCATTGTCACATTGGTTGCACTCCCTATACTGTAAGAACTATTATTACTGACAATATTCATATTAAATGATAATAATACTGAGCGACAATAATATCTTTGGATTTTTTGGTAGGTTGCGGCTATGAATGATGATGACATGAGGAAGAGAAGCGTGTGTAATAATCAGCGGCCATGTCACCCAAAATGCTGGATTTCATTCATGACAAATGGAAATGGATGCGGGAGATGCTGGCGCTATATACAAGAAAGGAATTACAATAAATATTATTATGATGAAAACTCAATTGGTCTACTATCCTATGTGATCTCATTGTGGCATATACAGTTATACACACCATTCACACACACACACACACTATATCAGAAATTAGTTGTAGTCACAACTGGGGCTGATAGAGCTGGAGACCCCATTAAGGTGTCTCCACAATACAACCATTGCTTCTAGGGATCTGGGGAAGCGGCCCTGGGTGTGATGTATGCTGGGATGTCACATCATGTGATCCCCACCATATCACCTGATGGTCAGCCTGGAGAGAATATCAACATGGTGGGTGTTGACTGGCTGGCACAGTCTCACAATGTAACTAAGGTGAGGTTTCAATTCAAAGCAACCCTATGGCCTATAGCCTTTTCTGAGTGTTTCTTAGCCAAATTTAAAGAGAATCTGTCACTAGGTTTATGTGGCCTTAAATGAGGGCAGAGTAAATTAGTGACAGATCGCTGTATTACTTACATCATTCTGTTCAGCCGTTCTTCTAATATGCAGGAGAATAGGATTCTTGCCACACCCCTCCCCCGCCCTCCAGCTGCTGATTGGCAGTTGGCTGCCTATACACAGCATGGATAGATAACTGCCAATCAGCAGCTGGTGGGTGGAGCTTTCTGCTTCTCATGAATATCCAGGACTAGTGGGCTCATGCACATAATGGAAAGGACTACTTATTGTCCATGTTATTCAGGTGGAGATCTCTGGATCAGCTGCACAGAACAATGTAAGTGACAGTCTCTTTAAGTAAATTATTCCAATATAACCCCAACACCATGATTGTACACTATAGAGCACATAATGGGGGAGATTCATTAAGCTGTATGCCAACTATTATGTGCTCTAATAAAAGGGCTAAGCAAAGCAATAACATGGGTCACATTAAGCTATAATATAAGCCGTTCTTTTGGTGGAAAATATTGGAGTAAAGTTGGCACAAAAATGAGACTAACAAGATGTGAAAAATCTATAATAGACGCATCACTTTGTCTTTCTCTTTGGTCTAGTGAATTTAAAGGGGTTATCTAGCCTTAGAAAAACATTCCCCTCTCCTGTCCTCAGTCTGGATGTGGGTTTTGCAGCACAATTCTATTGAAGTGTGTTGCTAAACTGTAATACCACACACAACCTGAGGACAGGGGTGGCGCTGTTTTTGCAAGAAAGAAGCTGTGCTTTTTATAATCCTGGATAACCCCTTTAAGACACTATTGAAAAATGTACCACAGCGTAGCTAGCTCCTAGAGGAATGGTCTTTGTAAATCCCTAAAATGATGGTGCCCCAGCAGTATTTTGGCAATGTGTGCTTGGCCACCTGCAGTTGTCCTGGATTTAAGCACATACAACCGCTTTATGAGGTTGGGGCTACACCAAGATTCTGCCCTAAAGAGCTTTTTTCCCTGCACTTACTACTGCATCAAGGCTTCACTTCCTGGATAACATGGTGACGTCACTTCCTGGATAACATGGTGACGTCACTTCCTGGATAACATGGTGACGTCACTTCCTGGATAACATGGTAAAGTCACTTCCTGGATAACATGGTGATGTCACGACCCGACTCCCAGAGCTGTGCGGGCTGTGGCTGCTGGAGAGGATGATGGCAGAGGGATGCTCAATGTCCCTCCAGTGCCCTGTGTCCCTCAGTGTCCCCCTGCCATCATCCTCTCCAGCAGCCACAGCCCGCACAGCTCTGGGAGTCGGGTCGTGACATCACCATGTTATCCAGGAAGTGACATCACCCTGTTATCCAGGAAGTGACATCACCATGTTATCCAGGAAGTGAAGCCTTGATGCAGTAGTAAGTGCAGGGAAAAAAGCACTTTATAAGCATTTCCTGTAATAAGTGTATATTGGAGATTTGTATAACTTTTGGGGGGCAATACAACACTTTAATAAAAAATGTTGCCAGACTTCTCCTTTAAGTTAAAGGGAACCAATCACGCTGAAAATCGCCCTAATGATAAGGAAACGTGCTGGCACATCACCTTCCCAAACATCCCCCTGTACCCTCCATGCCCCCCCTCTATTAGATCGTATTCTTACTTTTATGATGTCCCGCACTGTATGTAAATTGCGGGCATGAAGTCACGGTGGGCGTATCTAGTCACGGTCCTGGGCGGAGGGAATCGCTGTAATCATGCCCAGAGGGGAATAATTGAAAGACCTGCGTTCCGCTGACGTCACCCGGGGGCCTGCATTCTACATCGGCAGCGCCGACGTCTTCAGGACACCGTGCATGTGCAGTACGTCAGCGTCTTCTCCCGCCGTAAAGTGCATGCACGGCGTGCCAAAGACGTCGCCACGCCACCGACGTGGAACACAGGCCCCCGGGTGACGTCAGCGGAAGGCAGGTCTTTTAATCATGCCCCTGTGGGCGTGATTACAGCGATTCCATCCGCCATGACTAGATACGCCCACCGTGACTACATGCCTGCAATTTACATACAGCGCGGGACATCATAAAAGTAAGAATACGGTCTAATAGAGGGGGGGGCATGGAGGGTACAGGGGGATGTTTGGGAAGCGCTCTGGGTGATGTGCCAGCACGCTTCCTTATTATTAGAGCGATTTTCGGCGTGATTGGTTCCCTTTAATAGGGTTGCACTGTCGCAGCGACTGTGACCCAAAAGTTGCAAGGTCTTGGGTTGCAGCGAAATCTCATTCACAGACCATAGCTGCAACGCCGAGCAATCCACACAGTGTATCAGGATCAGTGGGGTCCCACAGGTTGGCGTATCCTAATTATTTACCATAGGATGCAGGATGGAGTACCCCTTTAGCAGCTTCACTGCCCTAGACCAATGGACGCATTGATATTAACCCTTTCAGGAATAATATATAATAAGAGGTCTGGTGTGTATGTAAAACCATACATAATATGGCGGCCTGATTTATATAGGTGTATACCGTAGCAGGGATGGGGACCCTTCACCCCTCCAGCTATTGCAAAACTACAATTCCCATCATGCCTGGACAGCCGAAGGCTGTCCAGGCATGATGGGAATTGTAGTTTTGCAACAGCTGAAGGGGTGAAGGTTCCCTATCCCTGGCCTATAGCATGAAGCCTAAAGTGATACCCCCTTCTTGTTGGGGTAACATGGGGGGCACTTGGAGTGCTGAAATGTGACTGTAAGGGCCCTATTCCACCGGACGATTATCGTTAAATCGTTCAAATCTAAACGATAATTGTTCAGTTGAATAGCAGTAAGGGTCTATTTAGACAGAAAGATTATCTGACAGATTATCCGCCAAAGATTTGAAGCCAAAGCCAGAAACAGACTGTAAACAGGGAACAGGTCATAAAGGAAAGACTGAGATTTCTCCTCCTCTCAATTCCATTCCTGGCTTTGGCTTCAAATCTTTGGCAGATAATCTGTCAGATAATCTTTCTATGTAAATGGGCCCTTAACGACTAACGACCGAATGAGAAATCGTTTAGTAAGACCTGGACCTATTTTTATCGTTGCTCGTTCGCATTGAATAAGAAGTCATTCAGTCGTTCCCAGCAGTGACGAACGCAATAGCGACGACAAGACGGCCGCAAGAACGGTCATAAGGAACCATTATCTTTTCATGTAAATGGGTGAACGATTTCAGGTCTTTTGTAATAGCCGTCGTTTGGATCGTTTATCGTTAACGATTATGCGAACGATAATCGTCCCGTGGAATAGGGCCCTAAAGTAGGGGTAGGCTCTCCAACTGTTGCAAAACTACAACTCCCATGATGCCTGGACAGCCAAAGCCGTAAAGGAAGACTTTATTGTATTCATATATTAAATTAATAGCGCAGCTCTGCTGTAGTGTCTGTCAGGCAGCGACGTGTAATATGGATAATGTGATGTCTTATTAGTTCTAAGCTGATCGCCATGACGACATTTTACGTCGGCCAAGGGGAGCAAGCCCCTTTAAGAGCCGCAGAATTAGCAAGGCGCTCTGTGATTGGCTGAGCCGGAAACCTAGCAACCGAGCGGCGGCGTCTGAGGCCTGCGACACCGGGGAGGTCTGACAAGCGGGGCCGGTGTCCTCACTGTCCTCCAGCGTTCTCCGGGCCGCTATCTCTACGTCTGCAGCCACATCCCGGGGCTCCCCCCCCCCCGGTGTCCGTCCCCGGCAATGTCCCTCCGCACCCTGCCGCTTCTCTTCATCAACCTGGGAGGGGAGATGCTGTATATACTGGACCAGCGGCTCCGAGCCCAGAACATCCCCCCGGACAAGGCCAAGAAGGGTGAGTGGTCGGGGGTCATGGTGGTCGGGTGGTCGGGTGTCATGGCTGCTCCGCTTTACTCTCCTGTATGATGGACACTATGGCTTCCTCTATAGATGACCCCACCACCTCCTCTGTCCTTACTGTTACCATCATCCATAAGGTCTATATCTAATGTTATCTGCCCCCAGTCATCCTGGACTACAACTCCCAGCATGCCACAGGCTTAAAGGGGTAATTCAGCAAAAAAGAAAAAGACATTTTTTTTTTCCAATCAAAGGGTGTCAGAAAGTGACAGAGATATGTAATTTACTTCTATAAAAAAAACAACTCAAGTCTTCCACTACTTATCAGCTGCTGTATGTCCTGCAGGAAGTGGTTATTATTTCCCTTTCTATGGGGATTTGCTTTTAGGGTGGGTTCATACTGAGGAATTCTCGTGGATAATGTCCGCGGAATTTCGCTGTCTGTCCGCGTGGCCACGCCCCCTGCAATAAAGATTTGGAATTCTTGCCCCAGACCAGTCCTGCCCCAGTCACTGATTGGCTGAGCGGGCAGTCACCCACCCAGGGACGTGATGTTGCAGCTGGAGGAGCTCCAGGACACTGGCCCTGGAATGGCGCTACGGAGGCACAAGGACGGGTAAGTGAGGGCCAGTTCACACTGAGCAAGATCGTCGGAATTCTTAGCTCCTTGAGCGGAGATCGGCGGCAGCGGACGAGCGCGCACCCTCTCCATTCACTTACAGCAGCACACTGAGCACGGCGGAAATCTCCGCCGCGGAATTCTGACGATCTTGCTCAGTGTGAACTGGCCCTTATTATTTTTCCACACCCCCAGCCCATTTCTATTTTTAGAATATCACAGAACTTCTCCTTTAACTCTATTCTTGTTATTACTTTATCTGTCTCCTTCCCCCAGTTCTGAGTTGCTGCTTTCTGACAAAGACACAGAAAACTGTATAAGAGCGGTTCACTCTCCCCCTCCCTTTGGAGACTGCTGATGTAAACAGTGTCCCTGCCTGTCTATCTCTGCCCTCTGTATTGCCGGGAGAGTTAATTACAGTGAGGTCACCAGCAACTTGACCTCAGATTATTCCTCCTGGCATTACAGAGTGCAGAGACAGCCATCCAGCCTCTGGAAGAGAGGAGGGCGATCAGAAAGGGGGCAGAGTGAACAGTTTAGGGCCCTTTTACACAGAAAGATTATCTGACAGATTATCTGCCAAAGATTTGAAGCCAAAGCCAGGACTGGATTTGAAAAGAGGAGAAATCTCAGGCTTTCCTGTATGACCTGATCTCTGTTTATAGTCTGTTTCTGGTTTTGGCTTCAAATCTTTGGCAGATAATCTTTCTGTGTAAAAGGGCCCTTAGGGAAGTATGGAACGAATTGTCAGTCTCTGGGAGGGGGGAGGATTCAGCATTTATTTTACCAGAATGGAACCCCCCTTTAAATCATACCTGTCACGGTGACATCTGTGCAGATGGGCATGCGGGCAGAGACGGTGGTCACATTACCCTGGATACCTCCCATGTTCCATACACTAACCCTAATAATTAGAATAGACCTGTCTGTGCAGTGTAAGTGTGAAAAATGTCAAAGAAGATTGACAGCTGAAGGGTAGGGATGGGCGGGGGAACGAGGAGGCATTTCAGACTCTAGCAGTTGAGGGGCTTGGGAACGCCTCTTTGACACTTTACACAGTAGAAGGAAAGTGTCCACGTTCTGGAAGCGCAGATATATGAAAGGTACAATGGGGGAGATTTATCAAACATGGTGTAAAGTGAAACTAGCTCAGTCGCCCCTACAACCAATCAGATTCCACCTTTCATTTCTCACAGACTCTTTGGAAAATAAAAGGTGGAATCTGATTGGTTGCCAGTGTCACTTTACACCATGTTTGATAAATCTCCCCCCATGTATCTCCCTGACCTAACAGTGTCAGCAGAATGTAAGGGGAATTACAGCTGACAGAATCCATGGGGGGGCCAGTCATGGTGTCTGTGATACTGCTTGGCGCAGGCTGTTAGTGTTGAGCTGTGTTGGGCGCCATGGTTACCAGGTCGCCTAGGAGGCATCTTTGTTCAACACTGAACAATTCCCATTGGCCTCGTTGGCTTCAATGGGAGATGCTGCTGAACTATGCGGAAAACAAGGATGTCTTCATTGTCGGCTTTTAGGCCACAGGGGACATTATTTTTGAAACTCTGCAATTTAAATGAGCAAGGGGAAAACTGCAGAGCCCCCCTGCTGCCGCTGATGTGTGGAGCCCCCCCCCCTGCTGCCACTGATGTGCGGAGCCCCCCCCCCCTGCTGTCACTGATGTGCGGAGCCCCCCCCCTGCTGTCACTGATGTGCGGAGCCCCCCCCCTGCTGTCACTGATGTGCGGAGCCCCCCCCCTGCTGTCACTGATGTGCGGAGCCCCCCCCCCCCCCCCTGCTGTCACTGATGTGCGGAGCCCCCCCCCTGCTGTCACTGATGTGCGGAGCCCCCCCCCCCCCCCTGCTGTCACTGATGTGTGGAGCCCCCCCCCCCCCCACTGATGTGTGGAGCCCCCCCCCCCCCCCCCCCTGCTGCCTCTGATGTGTGGAGCCCCCCCCCCCACTGATTTGTGGAGCCCGATAGGAAAGGGGGAACATTATTGAAATCTTTAAATTACTTTACAGAAAGAGTAGTAGATGCTTGGAACAAACTTCCAACAGATGTGGTCTCTAGTCTGTTGTGGCCCATCTTACTGCTACTTCTAGGTCAGGAGGAGCCTCCTTTATATATGGTGAACTAGAAGCCTTGCTCTATTATACGGACAAACAAGATACATGTCCTATGAGTATCTGTCTGTGTTAGATTTCCTTTTGAAAAACGTGAAGTTACAGGGAAACTGACGGCACGGATCTGCACGGATCCCTGCTTCCCTGTTACATGAGCATCATGCGTATAGAGCTGCTATGGAATCCGGCATCTTTCTAAACAAACAACAGGAGCGACTGCGTGTAGCCGTGTTATACAGGGGGGGGGGGGGCTCAAGTCATATTCTATTAGAAGGAGCCGCAGTAAAACCTTTGTTACCGTCACATGTTTTAGAAATTACATCTCATTTATAAATAACTTTCTAATGTCCTAGTTCACAAGATAGAGCTGGGAGAAGTGTGTGTGACCCTGGGAGAAGTGTGTGTGACCCTGGGAGAAGCGTGCCCTTAGTCATCCTCTCCCAGTCCAGCATCATGTGACCAGAAATTTACC